>NC_140572.1:27022703-27530203 GCF_057381845.1 Rhamphochromis longiceps
ATGGCCCGGATCTTGTTCTTACCATTCAGCTGACTCCTCAGGACTTGCCTGACCCTCTGCAGGTACTTGGTGGTTGCAGCTTTTCTAGCGGCCTCTTCATGGTTCCCATTCGCCTGCGGGATCCCCAAGTACTTGTAACTGTCCTCTATGTCTGCAATGTTGCCTTCTGGTAGTTCAATCCCCTCAGTTCTGACTACCTTCCCTCTCTTTGTTACCATCCGACTACACTTCTCCAGTCCGAACGACATTCCAATATATATATATATATATATATATATATTAGGGGTGCAACGATATTCGTATCGATATTGAACCGTTCGATACAGTGCTTTCGGTTCGGTACGCGTATGTATCGAACAATACAACATTTGTAATTTATTTTATCAACTTTCCTTCTGACGATGCTGTCTGTGTGGAGCGCTCAGTGAATCTGCGTTCGACTACTCCGCCTAGGCTGCACTGTCGAGCGCAGATCCACTGAGCGCTCCACACAGACAGCATAGTCAGAAGGAAGAGCGCAGGGCACCTCCCCCACCCTCATTCAGATCTGGCGTTTGGAATTATTTTGGTTTTCATGTGACGTATGACCCTGAAGGTAAGCCAGTCATGGACTAAAGTAAAACAGTATGTTGGATGTGCCATGCAATGCTCAATTACATGGGTGGGAACTAGTGTGTTAGCGCAGTTAGCTCGTTAACGTGTTGGCCGTCTAGCCCCATGCACGGGGCGATCGGCGGTAGCTCGTTAACGGAGATTTGCCATGTTGTGGTGTTAAGGTCATTTCAACGAGATTAACCTGAAAGCACTAGTGGGAACACAACGAATATGACTGCACATTTACGCCGACATCATCCTAGTGCAAAGACAAAAACAACAAGCATGCTACTAACTTTAGCTGAGTCATTTAGACAGCTGTTAGCACATGATTCTCCTTATGCTGCTGAGAATATAGCCCAGAAGAAGCGGATAGTATAGCTTTTATTTTGGAAAGAGACATTTCTCTGTAATAAACTCTCTTTTCCAAAGATGCATGATTCCTCAATCAGATACAGGGCTTGCAATATCGCTAGCCTGACGTCCTGGGGCTAGCGATTTTTTCAGTCGGGCTACCAAAATCTATCTCTGCCCTGCCCGTCGGGCTATTGTAAGAAGGAAAAATATATGTCAATGCTTTTGCATTCTTTCAGAAATGTAGCTGGGTAATTATGTCATTGGCATCGGTGAGCCACTGTCAATATGTGACATATTGAAATTGCGTTTGAATTTGCGCTTGTTTTTTTGCTTTCACTTTGCAATCGTGCGAACTGTGTATAGAGAGCGACAGCACTGATCTGTGAGTGATGATAATTTGTGCACCAATTCCTCTGACATCGTCTTATTAATCGTTAGCTTACTATGCAAACATGACAAGTGAAATCTCCCGCAGCAAGCTTAAACATGTGAGAGGTTGATCGCGCAGAGAATCGCTGAGCTTATGTGAGTCCGTGTGTAAAAGCAGCAGGATTTATATTTGACTACGATGACCTGGATGACTGAGAACCTTCACAGACAGATATATATTTTAGTTCTGCTGAGCCAAATAAGACAGGTCAGGGTGAAGAAGTGACAGCCAAAGAAAAGCTTACCACAAAATGGAGAAATTATTACAAATCAGACTATAAGGCAAAAAGAAAGTGCAGCTTTATGGTTTCATGGACAAAATAATTTCTGTGGCTGCAATATGACAAGCTAAATAACCAGGGCTGCACATAAGTGGTCCGCAGGTGCGCATTCGCTGTCAAAATAAAAAACACGCACAAGGGTTAGGGTTAAATTTAAAAACTGTACTTTTGAGTTAAAATATATATTTATAATTTTAATAAATGACAAATTAAAAAGGCATGAACATTTTTTTTGTATCGAAAAAATATCGAACCGTGACACCAAAGTATCGAACCGAACCGAACCGTGAATTTTGTGTATCGTTGCACCCCTAATATATATATATATATATATATATATATATATATATATATATATATATATATATATATATATATATATATATGTATATGTATGTATGTATATATATATGTATATGTATATGTATGTATGTATATATATATGTATATGTATGTATGTATATGTATGTATGTATATATATATGTATATGTATGTATGTATATATATATGTATATGTATATATATATATGTATATATATGTATGTATGTATATATATATGTATATATATGTATATGTATGTATGTATATATGTATGTATGTATGTATATATATATATATATATATATATATATATATATATATATATATATATATATATATATATATATATATATATATATATATATATATATATATATATATATATATATGTGTATAGGGCAGGGATAGCTCAGTAGGTAAAGTGGTCGCCCCATGATCGGAAGGTCGGCGGTTCGAATCCACTTAACGGCTACCCTGAGGTACCCCTGAGCAAGGTACCGTCCCTACACACTGCTCCCCGGGCGCCTGCTTAGTGGGCTGCCCACTGCTTCACTGAGTGAATGGGTCAAATGCAGAGAAAAACAAGTAATTTCCCCATGGGGATCAATAAAGTATCCATTATTATTCTAAAGCTCATTAATTAGCCCATTGTTTTATCCTTATATAAAGAAAAATCTTTAAAAATAAAAAGACATACATGTTTTTACTTAGGGATATACGATAAACACTGCGCTATTGTGATTGCCTGCAAGAACTGGCTTCGTTGTTATTCATTGTCAGAAAAAAAATCTAATAAGTATACCTGCAATTACTGCCTTAAGAAATTAGCTGTAACAAATAATGGTTCAGGTAAAAGAAAAAAAATACACTTCTAGTTTGTGATTTGGATTAGATACAGAATTCCCTTCCTAAATCTTTCTTCTCCGCACTACTCTGCTTCCCTGGGTATGACTGATAACCTGACGTTGATTTTAACTTCCTAGGCTTCTAGCGCGGAATAGACTTGCTGTGTTATCAAAGTGTCCAGGTCTAATCCTCTAATCAAACGTACAGAATCTGGTGTTATGTACCCTGATACCATTTTCAGCACCACAAACTGTGAAGAAATTTCCACAGCATGTTTACAGACTGAGGTCTAGATTATTTTAGTGATAGTCTGTTATGCGCTATGCAAGTAAGAGTAAAGTGTTTTGCATTTTGTGTTAAGATGCTTCACATGTATTGTGAGTTGATTCTGCCCACACATTGTACTTGTCAGTCAAAATTTCCTGGTTAAAATTTTTTTTTTAAAAAATCTGGATTTAAACTCATAGAACTACAGCATGTATATTACTGTGTTTCTCTCTCCCACACAACGTAAACAGGTTTAGTCAGTGTGCAGATCTATTCATTTTATGTTTTCATAATATTTAAACAGAGCGAACGCCTTTTCAGACTATCTCAGCACCTTCACCCTCCATGGTGTGGGTATGTGCATGTGTCTGTAAGGAGTTTGTTAGTGGAGTGGTAATTCCAGTCATGGATCATAAAAATGTCAACACATCAACACATACACCCTATGATTACACTGTTGACTGTTGGCCTGGTTACCTGGCACTTAGCCAATACATTGCATTTGTGTGCCTGCTAAAAAGTAAACAGTCAGTGCACAAAGCCCCAAAGCTCCAGTAGAAGCAGTGAAGTGAAAAGAGATCAGAGCAGTGTTTTGCATCCTGTGTTTAAAATTTAAAAAAAGAAAAGAAATTTTTAAAAAAAAGTCTAAAGAACGACAAAAAATACAGTACAAGAAAGAGGCCATAAAGCAAACTCACTCACAGCAAGTCAATTTGCTTTGATACATTTTTCCGTCTCATTTCAAATTTAATATGTTCTTTAGTTTCAGGTGTATGGTGTCGTTTCATCACAGTGCGGATATAACTGCGTAGTACGGAACGCCGTCTTATTCATTTATACATGTCATTAAGAAAGAAATGTCGGAGCGAGAACAGGTTTAATAAAACGGCAGGAGCCATTTTTGCTCTCGCTTGTGTGCGTGCATAATTGTACAGATAAAAGGTATAAGCTTAAATTTTACCCCGTGTTTTAATGGATTGGTTTATTTCATCACACATCACACAACATTTGTCAAACACATTGGAGAATCATTAAACGTAGTGACTGATAGCACAGTCTGCACAAATTATTCAAGCATATATTGCATGGGGATGGATCTGTCAAATGTTTTAAGAATGTTTTTGCATGGCTTGCTCTTTGTCTCTCTGTCCTGTTCCCGCTGTGACTTGGCCTACGATATTGCTTCTGACCTTACAGCCATTATTCACACACACACACGTGCGCACACACACATCCACGCACCAACACATTCAGCTGTTTTGTGGAATTTTCCTATTAAAGTTTCCCCCCCCTTTTTTTTTTTAATTCAAGCACAATATCAGAGGTTTGCTTCCTGCTGATGGCAGGGCTGTGTGTGTTAGGAGGATGTCACCTGGACCTTTTGTTTGACCTAGCTTCCCAATTGACTGACCTGCCACTCATTAGTCCTGACCCTTGGTTGGCAGGTGAGAAGGCAAAAGAAAAGGTCATGACTTGAGTGGCAGTCTGTTATATATCTGCCTGGACTAAATAAGGGGACAGAAACAGGTGAAACAGACACCTGGCATACAACTTCACACTGGTCCTTAGAATACAAAAACACACAATATGCACATAAAATATATGCAGATGGATCAGTTGATGTAAGATTGCGTTAATTGTGCGTTCACACAGCAAAGCAGCTGTAGTAATCATCTATAGCCTATGCTTAAACATTAAGTTGAGATAATGATGATAGTAAGGGAAGAAGTGCACTTGTTTTCATCTTTTCTGCACACTTTGTTCCTTGAAGTTTCAGTGTGCTCTAAATTTCTTGTGGGTAAATATGTTGTTTTGTTCTTTCTTTTTTCCTTTTTTTTATTGGAAACTTTGGGGCAAAGTGTTATGATGAAATGTTCTAAAATGTTCTAAACTTAACCTTGTTTTTGTTAGATTTCTTTTGGGCTCATTTTGATCTTTTTTTCCTGGGCAGATATTTGATTTTTGTTAGTCGTATCTTGTTCCACTCTATATCTTAGCGTAGTTTTTTGTGTTTTGATGTAATCTTGTAAGAATACTTGAAAATCATTGGTACTGCTCGTTGATGCTCCACTGAAAGAAATGACAAAATTAACCATATGTAACAATATTTAACACTAAGTACTTGATATGATTTAATGGTTCATTGCTGCCCTGCCACTAAATTAAGTTGAATCAGTGTAATTTACTTTATCCTGGCTTATTTATAGTCAACAAATAAAACCTTTTTATTGCGATGGACATTGTCTAACATTATATTGTAGCACAACCATGGTTCTTGTCTACATTAGACAATCACTTTTGTTATAAAAGCCTGTATTTAAATGTAAGGGCATCCCATATCACAAATGCACTTTTAGCAAATGCAACAAACCATACCAGTTTAAAAAAAAAAGTTGAAAATTGAGCAAGTAATCAATTTTAATTATGTATAGACCTCCTGCCTTGATAAGCATACATCTATAAGGAGGCCCTTGCCACTTGAAAAAATCAGCAGTCATGCTGATGTATGGTTCCAGTGAAAGTTTACATTTCTAAAAGCCTAAACTGAGTTTTTTTTCTCCAAAGTAACCATTGTGTAAGGTAGAGTGTACCACAGGGAGGGCATAGAAGTGAGAACAAAACTAATAGCTACCTTAAATCTGCACAGACGTTGAGCTTTATCTTGCAACTATGTTCCTTGATCTCGGTAATCCCTAGTGGATTACAGAGATGCTCTTCAGTGCTCTACGGCTCTCAGAGTTGCTTCTGACAAATGTGTTTTTCTTGTCTCTTTACTTCATTTCAAAAGAACAAGTGAGAAACTTTTTTATGATATAAGCACCATTTTGTTGGCATGAATCTCTTTGGATCCCCTTATGACAATTCATTCTTTTCTTACTTTAGATCCTTTAGCTACCTAGATAGAAAAATTAGAAATCCTGGATACCAGTTCTCACAAAGATGGTTATCACCTGTGCCTCTCTGAGAGATTGTGTTCACACGTGGCATTTGTAATTACAACCACTAGCAACATCTACAGATCAAGAGCAGAGCGTTATACTGAATGAGATGAGATAAAAGTGTCTATCCCTGTGGGGAAATTAGGTAACTGTGAGAAGACAATGAGTGTGGGCAGACATCTGTGTTTACTTATAAATAACTACTCTCTCTCTTTATATGGATACATATAAAATACATACATAAATATTATATATAACTGATGTATGGGTTTTAGACTTCTTAAAATTCCCAAACATTTCCATTTCAGTGCTCTAACCAATGTGCTTTTGATGTGGATTATCCATGTACAACACAAATGTGAAAAACTAAACACTTTTGGTACTCTTGCTATGCTTTTTTTTTTACTGAGCCATCCATAGGAATGTTTATTGTGAGACTGAAAGGGGTGCATATAAATATTAGTTGTGTTTCAATGGATTATTGAAAGATATCATTAGAATCTTTATCTATATAGTCAAAACCATGGTCCACATGGTAAAACAATACTGATACCACAATACCACCTTATGTGATCTCACTTGGTTTTGGCTCTCACTGTGATATTGTATCACTTGCTGTATCTGTTATAATGCAGACTTTTTCATAGTGACTTGTTTTATACTATAACCTACATACAGTATATGCTTTTTCAGAGCACTGAATTACTTCAGATTATAGTCCTAGTGTTTGCTTAACCTGCCACTAACAGTATGCCCTGCAGTTCTTCAGCCATCTCACTGGCACTTTTCTGCTCAGTGTGCCAAATGTTTATTTATTACTTTGCCTCTGTGAGCACTAATAGCATTTGTAATAAATATGGCTTTGGAGGCCGAACTCAGTGAACTGGATACCTGTCTTTAATCAGAAGTCCTTTTAACTAACCAACCCTAGTAGTCGGCAATGTTGGGCAAGTTACTTTGCAAAAGTAATTAATTATAGTTTCTAGTTACTTCTTCCAAAAAGTAACTGAGTTAGTAACTGAGTTACAAGATTCTAAAGGTAATTAATTACTTGAAAAGTAACAATTGCGTTACTTTAAAAACAATCTTTAACCCTCTGGGGTCCACGTTATAATTGGCCATTTTTGACTACTTTTGATTTTTTTACCTCTACATTTCACCTTTAAAAACTATTTACTTTGCCTTATTTGGTATCATTCTTTTCAGCACAACCGTGTTTTGTAAAATGAAACACGTCTGAATTTACAGTTATGTTTTCACTTTGACATACTGTGTTAAAACAATTGATCTAAAATCATGCAAAAAACGTAAAATCCAAGTAGAAAGTTACATTTTTTTAAACTTTAAATTCAAATATAAATTGTCAATTTTAAAATCATATGCACAATTTTTGCAAACAACAAAGTTATTTGCAGCCATTTACCTTTACCCTTTATTAAATAACAATTTCAAACTATTTACATAACAATCAGCTGTTCTGCACTCAATAAGATGCCACACAAATTATTTGTGCCACTCCAAAAAAATAATTTCTGTCCACTATAAAGGAGAACATCACAACCTGATACCTGCAGGTCTGACAGCAGCAGGTGTATCACTCCTGTTCTCTACCTGGAGACAGCAGTCACCTCATTGTTCTGACACACAACACAAAACTATCCGCAACACTAAACACTAACTACACAAGACAACACATTAACTACACACTCCAAACGTGCTAAATGTCACAAATCTCTCACATCTCAAAACTCGCTCTCTCTCTCTTTCTGCTGTCTCTCTTTCTCTCTCTCGCCGTTACTCCTAAAACTTCCCCCTCTTCCTAAACAAGCAAATGTCATGTTGCCATATCATTTTTTGATTGGTTGACATGGTACATTTTCAAATAGCTGTTCCCCATTCTGTGATACATCCACCAAAGAAAAAAAACTCTGTTTTAAAATTCTGTTTAAACTCAGGCTGCTTCTCCCATAGTGTGTTTTTTTTTGTGTTGTTTCTCTTTTACTCTCTTATCTTTCCTCTCACCCCCAACCAGTCACAGCAGATGGCTGACCCTTGTTGAGCCTGATTCAGCTGGAGGTTTCTTCCTGTTAAAAGAGAGTTTTTCTTTCCCATTGTTTCCTAAGCACTTACTCATAGGGGGTTGTCTGATTATTGGACTTTCTTTCAGCATTTCTAAAAAAAATACCCTAAATGTATAACAGAATGTAAAAAGATTGATATCAAGCATAAATTATTGCAATAATATGCCTTATAAATGATGTTTTATACAAGCATAAAAAAAATAAAAGGAGAATCAAGAACACTGTAGATAAACCTAAGCACACGAGAAAGTGGATAGGAAATAAAGCAAAAAACAGCTGGATAGTGAGTGCTCATAATTTAATAGCAGAGTGCAGAAAATCCATTTTACATGTGGGCTTTAGCATGGGGATGAATTAGCATATGAGTAAACAGAACACCTCACTTGTGCATATTCTAAGCCTCCCTGCAGACTTGTCTCCTCAGGTTCTGCTTTTAATTTCTCACCTTGTTGTGTAGTAATGAATTACTGTTGATACAGTTGTGTGTATTTAAAACCCAGCAAATAAAATTGAATCCCAAAGAACGTTTGCCATGCTTTGAAATGCATGTTTTTGCAAAAGTGAATATAAAAGAAATATAAAACTAAACTGCTTAGATTCAAACATAACAACTGAATTGATTAATTTCCATTCATGATAACATGACACCTGTAATTTGCACATAAATACACAAGAGCAATGCATTACTTTTGATTCCCCCTCATTCCACCCATATGCCACAATCAATAAAATTCACTGGCCCAAAGAAAGAAGGCCTCTTTTGTTTCAGCTCTACTTACCTTTACAAGGACAGAGAGATTTAGATACATTGCAATTGATGATAGACAGTCCAGCCCATCAAGGTCTTGCTCATGTCTCCAATTTAATGAACTAAAACAGTGTCTGTCTGGCTTGATAGAAGACAACTTAGGCCTCCAAGGAGGTCTTTATCCACCCAGTGGAATCAAGGAAAGGTATCAGGGAGGCCAGGGAGGTGTTGTGAATGGTCTCTTCTAAGACAGGATATCTTTATCTGGGTTATTAGTCCCTAAGTCCCATCTAATTTGCCTCCTTTTTGCATGACTTACCTAAGATTACTGCCTATAACGTAGGATTGGCACACACCACTGTAAGCTTGCCTAATCTCTTGAAGTCCCTCTTACAGTTGTCACCTTATTGTCGCCGGTGTTTGATGTGTACAGTACAAGGACTGTTTCTCCCATATCTTACAGGGCTGTTTTCTCCTTTCAGTGCTTCAGTAATGTGCCATTATGCCAGACACATTGTGCCCAGTATCAAGTGTTTTTATTAGATGACGCTTGGTGTAGAGGCGCTCTTTTCTACTACTTTGTCCTTCGTCCATGAGTGTGTCTTTTCACTTCTTTTTCAGCCACTTGTTTCATTTGTATTCACCTCTGATCTCAATAAGGGCACATAACCAATCTAACTATTTAACTGTGGCCTTTGAGTCTTTCATCAGCTATTCTATTGTAAATTTTCCCAATTTTCCCCATTTTAATACAAAGAATATTGTATTTAATATGGAAATACCTCATGAAAAAAGAGACTATTACTGCTAGTTTAACAAAGCAGATCTGACTTCATATAATTGCAGATATGCTCAAAGACAGGGGAATGTATCCTGTTTAAGGAATATAACAATAATAATGGATTGGATTTATATAGCGCTTTTCAAGGCACCCAAAGCGCTTTACAATCCCACTATTCATTCACACACTGGTGGAGGCAAGCTACAGTTGTAGCCACAGCTGCCCTGGGGCAAACTGACAGAAGCAAGGCTGCCATATCGCGCCATTGGCCCCTCTGACCAACACCAGTAGGCGGTAGGGTAAAGTGTCTTGCCTAAGGACACAATGACCAGGACAGAGAGCCCAGGGATCAAACCGGCGACCTTCCGGTTACAGATGCGCTTCCCAACCCCCTGAGCCACGGTCACCCAATAATAATAATAATAATCAGGAATAATGCATAAAGAAAGCTGCACAATGAACAAAACCTGTTGGTTACTAAAAGTGTCAGGTAGACTAGGAGATCAGTCACGTTGGGCCATATGTGATGATTTTACATCAGGTGAAAGTGTTCTCTAAACACGATTTATAGGGCGCCCTTGGCCGTCACTGAGTCTCATACTGACACCTGAAATTGCCCACACAAATCCAACAGCGTACAAAAATGTATAGTGATTTGGGCGAAAAAGTGACTTCTGACCACCATACAGTTCCTCATTAGCATTAAAATATCCAATTCTACTAATTGCACACTTTGAAAATTGCATTAACAAGCTTGCAAACAACCATAAAAAAAATGACATAAGCACAGAGCATCAAACCAAGAACTGTGTTTAAATATGTTTTGTGGTTGTAGATTAAAGGCATAGTGTGGAAAGCATGTTGTAGGCTGCATGAATTCACAATAGCTTAGATATGAATCTGTAATTTTGTACATTTCAATCTTCAGTTCTATCAGAACTTTTAATTTATAGGCATGTCATCTTAAAAGTAAAGCAATTCTTTTCTTTCATGTTCAATGTCTGTAGTCTCTCCTAGCCATGCTAATTCAGCTCTAACCCTTTACACGTGTTGTTGTGATAATTACATGTGAAGTGTCTTAAATCTTAAATCCTACAAAATGTTTCCGTCATCTTGAAGCAGTGCGACCAGATAGGCGTGTGCTGTCGAGCTGCCGATGTTGGCTGACATGTTTGTCTTTGTTCATTCCTTGGTTTGAATGAAGCTTCGTCTCTTCTGGCTTCCCCACATCCTTTTAATTTGATGGCAGCCTGACTGACAGTCTTCATTGGCTGCTGAGATATGACAGTGCCCACGCAGACACACACGATGAGGTTGGCTGATTGTTTGATTTAGCATCAGGCCTCAAAATTCATTATAAATGGTAGATCTCTGTCTAGTGTCTTTTTGAGGGCTGATTTGTTATTGTGTGCCAGGCTTTCGCATGTGTCGCTATGAGCGTGCATAGGCGTATACATGTACAATGTTGTCTACTACTTGCCTGTGTAAGTGCTTCCAGAAATGCAATGATTGATGGTACCTTTGCCATGGTTGTAAAACGGCAGGTTTTAGTTGACATGTATAGTCAGCAGTAGCCTTCAAACAAGATTCATGTTGGTGTGATGCAAGGGGAGATAACCCCCAGTAGGAGGTGGACAAGAGCAGTGACACTAATTTATCCATTTGACTGACTATTGCAAAAGCTTTGTGGTGCAGCAGTATTGTCTGATGTGAATTACTATACACTGCTTTTCCTGCAGGGGAATATGGAGAAAATGGAGAATTAAAAAGGGAGGGCAGCTTTGATAAGGCATTAACAAAAAGCTGCATCTTACAGCAAACAGAGGAGAAAATAATGTGGATTATTGTGACAACAAAGGGTGCATTAAACTGAAGGCATATAAACAAGGCAGAGAATATTATATTAGCAGTGGTAAAAATCTTTTGTTTTACCTGAAAGGAAGATAAAAAATTTAAATAAAGTATAGTTTTTGTAAAAAAAAAGAAACAAAAAAAAAACAAGAAAGAAAAAAAGCCTCATGTCCTAGGTTGCTTCAGTAGTTGCAGACAGCTAAGTGCTGCAAGTGAGTTGCTTTTTGATATGTGAGATTAAAGAGATTTAGTACATTCTGGACGCACCTGAGGGTTGTCTGAAAGAGCAGAGAAAAGCTAAAAGCTCCTCTCTTTCTCATCTCTTCCTCCTCTTGTCTGTCAGTCTGATGAAGTCAGGGCCTCAGTTAAAAAGTTTTTTTTCACACATTATCATCCTTGGATTAAAAATTGTGAATCTTCCGAAGTGATCCAGGCCGGCGGGTGCATGTAGACACCTTGATGTGGTCTTGAGAAAGTATCATCTTTGCCTATAATTTTCAAAGCTACAAAATTATACAGGGTGCAAAGAGAAACACTACTGCTGTAATGTCCCTAATAATGGCCATTTAGGTTTTTGTCCCTGCAACTATAAACTAAAGCGCTAATGCATACTCCACTATCTATCTTTAAAGAAGATGTATATATATTATGTTAACGACTTTTAGACTTGATAACATGGTTAAGTTTCCATATAGGAAACAATGCAATTCAAGGTAAAATAAAGGCACAAAAAAAACCAGACAGTTAGCTGGGTCTTGTGCTTAATATATGAATAAAGGATTGGGTTGAACTCATTGGTATTCTTGTGAACCTCTTTTGAAATGCATTAAAATCTAGTTTAGAATCTCTCTGTCATCATTATATCTCTTCTGATCACAAAGAGCAAACATAACTTGGCAAACTTCAGGACAATTCATTATTCATAGCCCAACAATCTTTTCTCTTTACTTTGTAACATGACAGTGTGCAGAACTCTTGCTAACCCAACCACAAAATTCAGTTTGCAGACTGGTTTATTAAAGTTTCTATTACATGCAATGAACACTCTCAAAACAACAATACTTACGCTAAGAGGATTTATTATGCTCTGTATTCTGTGTCTTTTACATCTCTGGATTGATTCATTACTGACTGATTGAGCCACTCTAATTTTTTTCCTTAGGAAGGTTTGATTATATTAAGTTGTACATTCGATTCTCAAGGCCTGTTCACGAGTGTTTACCGAAGGTTGTGCATGTACTCATATACAGATGCACACTTAGTCCCTTTGGTATGCACTTTACATTCAGACGTAAGTGCAGTGTTCTTGTAATTCCCTCTGTTTAAAGTACAGGTAGGAGTTGAATAATGAGTCCTGCTGGGCTAAGATTCAATTGAGATGAAGCCAGGTACGTGCACAGCTATGTGACAGTGTGTATGTGCATGTGTGCTTTTATTAAGAAAGATTGAATATTCAGACAGATTCATAGAGAGATACAGGGGTCATACAGACATTTACGTAACTTTTTATTATTATTATTATTATTATTGTTATTTAAAAAGACAGCTTACACATCAGTGAGATCTTTGATTTCCTTCTGCTATTGCACTTGTGGGAACCTTAATATGCTCTGAAGTTGTCGCTCTACTAACCCTCATTCAGAGGTTTTTTTAACTGCTGGGTTTTATTTTCTATCCCACTGTTGCTGCCCGAGGACTGTCATTTATCCATTTTCAATAACTTGTCCCTGTTTACAAAAAGTCTGTTGTATTAGCCTCTGCACCAGTCGTAAGTGTACTGTTTAGTAAAGCCTCTGTGCATGACTCATAACCAATTTTATCTAAAAAAAAAAACCAAACAAAAAGTACATTCTACATATAAATAGTAAAGACTAATGTCAGTTGTAGGGCTACTCTTAAAAAGATAGTTACAAATTGGAGCACTCCATCAAAGCACTACTACCCTTGAAGTAAACCTTCTTGAAATGTTCCACAATGATCTCTTAAAGTCATGACTGAAGGTTTTTTTTTCTGTAGTTAGTTTGGAGCAGATCATGGTTTAAAATAGCTCGCTAGAGATGAGTGTTTGGCTATTTGGTAGACAATGCATTAGAACACTTTTTATAAGGCTCACCTATTAAGAAAACCATTTCACGATGCTTGAACGAATGACCGATTGACTGATTGAATGATTTATTTGTATTGGGGTTTTTTAAACATACTGACAACAAACAATTGAAGAACAATAACTGGCTAATTATTGACCAAAAAGGTGCAGGCTGAAGCTTAAGCTTATTATCTTGCATACAGCATACAGATTTTACCAGAAAAAAGATCAAAGAAAAACATATTAAACAAGGATAAAGGAAACCAAAACCAGAATTAATGATTCACAAACAATGATAATCATACCTAGCTTTTATATTCATTCTCATTGGTGTGCTTCTTTTCCTGTTGCAATTTCCAGACCTAAATGTATTATTACAGTATCATGTACATATCACAAAACGTTATATTATTTATTTTATAGTGTCAACTGTTAAAAAAAAAGCATTTTGATGACAGCAGTCATCATTTGGCATTAAAGATGTATACAAAAACAAATCCTATAATTGCATTTTATTGGTGCATAATGCAGGAGCTTACTAATTACATACAATACCTCCTACTCCGCTAAGTTCAACTTTAACCCAAAGCCTGACTCTTTAGCCATTAGGCCAGTAGGCTCACTGACTCTTATTTGTTTGTTCTTGTGAAAACATTACCCACAATTCTCGTCTGCGCAGTAGCACAAATACGAGACATTACTGTAAACCATCATATCTGTGGGTATTTGTGTTCTCCCTCACCAATCAAGCAGTTTTTCTACTTTTACTTCAGCAATACCAGTCATGCACTGATCAACACTGTGAGCCAGCTGAGATTTGAGGTTTTATGTAAACCGTTTTGCCTCAAGGTAACAGAGTGATGTGTGTGGCCATGTGTATGTGTGTGTGTGTGTCTCAGTGTGGGTGCGTGTCTAGGTGTGGGTATGTGTGTGTTACAAATGATGCTTGGAGACTGGCCCGGTGCTGTAGGGCATTCAGGCCCTTAGCCTGCTGTTCAGGTGCATATGTACATGTACTTGTATGTATCTAACTTTTAATTGATATTCACTCTATTGACTGTCTATATGTGGGTGTTTGCCTTGTGTGTTTACATTAGATTATTCATTAAGTTTAATGAAATGGTTAAAGGGGGATTATTTTGTGCTTTTTCAAGGAAATACTGCACACTAGTATAAAGTAAATAATATCCTCAACAAAACATTACTGCCAGCAAACATGTAAATGTGGGAAGACCTATGGTAAACAAACTACAGAAAATCTGTCTGTCATGCATTATATGTAAAAGATGAATCCTACTACTAAGTCACAATATCACAACTGAACACATATATTATATTAATTCACAACACATGTAATGCATGTGTTGTGAATGGGAGCATTTTTTGTTTAACCTAATAATGTAGTTTTTTGTGCTGACAGCTAATCAAAGAGCAGCTGAAAAACAACACTAAACTGTGACCACATGAGAAAAAATCAGAAAAACTCAAAAGAAAGTAAAAAAGAAAGATTGTAACTGTAATTTTCTGTAATCTTTTGGATTAACTTCTTTGTCCCTTACACAAAATAAATGTGCATTAAGAGGAAGATGTGTAATCTCTTATTCTTTTCCCACCTTCCTCCACCTTCCGCTGCTATTCACAGAACATATTTACACATACTACTACTACTACTTCTACTACTAGTAATAATAATATTCATTATCATCATAGTAATAATGATATCTAATAATGAAAAGCTTATCAACTTACAAGAATATTTCCATTATTCAACAACACAGTACCAGTGTTGGATTTAAACTCACTATAATTTGTTGCTGGTATATGCATTTATTGAGTATATGGTCTTGGAATAAGGATGGCATCTCTGAAAAATAGTATTGTACTCTGATCCCTGGCCTTTGCCATTGCTTAGAAGGCTTTTACTGATCCTTATCCTTATATTCCAGAAAACACAGAAAATAAGTTATAAAGCCTCAAAATAGCAAAAGGGATCATCTTTATTATGTATCTTCTATTCCTTTTTCCCTATGTAAGCCTAAATGATCTATCACACAAATACATTTTTTTAATCTTATGGCTTGCTTTGCAAATGTATAAGGACTTGCTATTCATGTGGACAAGAATGGCGTGAATAATTGGTGCCTTCTGAAAAAGGTGGCTCTTTGTTTGCTAATGTGCCATTTCACTGGAACATGTGCCCCTGCAGCAAATGTGAATAAATGGGAATAAACGATAGTAACAGCAACTGCTTTAAATGCTATTTTAAGCCAAATACAAAACCTTTAAAGTAAAGCACTGCTAAATTTTGGTGACCATGATAAAGATTTTATTTACCGAAACGTGTTATTAAGTTTATGAAATAAATTTAGCCTGTAAGCCTCAACCTGGGAAGCTTGTCACAGAAAGAAAGCACAACTTCCCAATTACAACGATGGCTTTTGTTACCATAGTGGAAATGATTAAATTAGTTCACTTCTTACTTTAGAATATTGAATCATGGCCAGTAAAATGAAAACTTAAATGCATTGCCAATATCAAATAGCCACTTGAATAACATTTGCCAATAGAGAGTATAAAATGATTAAAGCATATGCTGTTTGTTTCAACTGATTCTAGTTAGTAGTTTAACCTCTGTTGAAATGGGCTGATTCTGTTTTTATTAAAAATAAAAAAAACACACTGTTGATACATGTGTATTACAAGGAGAATACCTTGAAGATGATAGCAGGAAAATTTTAATCATGTATGGTCTTTGCTTTGTTCATTAATAGGAAAGTGTTTACCTTCATCATCAAAAATTTACTTTAACAAACTTCCGGATTTTATCGTTTTTCAAGTCAATGTTCATTCAAGGTGGAATGTTATTAATTTGCAGAAGTACCTATTCACTACTCTCTATACCAAAGTGTACCAGGGGTAGTAGGGAAAGAGGAAGTGTGTATTTGGTGTTGTGTTTGTACAGCACATAAATTGTGTTGGCAAGCCAATTAATTTGTTTATGAGTGTGCTCAGCAGGCTATGTGACCTCAGTGCCAGAGAGAGTTAGAGTGCATTTAGCAAGCTGATGGCCTCCAAATTAGAGATGGTTTGCATGTATAAAAAGGGGGGGGGGGGGGGGGGGGGTGCAGACATATCCACTGTGGGAATGCATGTGCAGTAAAACTTTTGGGTACTAAAAGTAACATAAGGTTGCTTGCTTCACAAATAATGGTGTGATTTTTTTAATGTATCAGTTACAGTATTTTGTACTTCAAGAAAACAAATCAAGCTGATATTTAGTTTAACCACTTTGCTTTTAACAACTGAGGTAAGACCTAAGTTATGATTGGCTCGTCATGTTATCACAGACCAAGTTAAGGAGATCTGTGCTTGATCTTTGGGCTATATCTGTTACATAACTCTTTCTCTTTATAACTACATACAGATCTTATGACTCTCGGCTCTGGGTGATTCCGGGCCTCATGTGATGACTTGTGGTATTGCAAACTAAATGTGCAGTAAATGTAACTGTTTAAACTTTTGCATATGACAGTTAATTGTGTTAAGCTAACCAAACTATTGGTGACAGTTTTCCCCAAAGACTAAAGGACCAGCTTACCTGTGCACTTAGTATAAGGACATTTTTTACCTTTTTTCTTCTTCTAAGTTTTGTGAAAGTCTTTCACGTAGAACATTTTGATAATAATCTTTTTATTATTAATGCCTATTAATGATTTGTTGGTCCAGCACATCACATAGATGCTCAACTGGATTAAGATCTGGGGAATTTGAAGGCCAAGTCAATGCCTTGTTGTTCCTGATCCAATTTTGGTATCCTGCTGAAAGAGGCCACATCCACCAGCAAATACCATTTCCATGAAAGGGTGTGGTCTGCAACAATGCTTAGGTAGGTGACATGTGTCAAACTGACATTCACATGAATGGCAGGACCTAAATTTTCCCAGCAGAACATTGCCCAAAACATCACAGTACCTCTGTCAGCTTACCTTTCTTCCCATAGTACATCCTGATGCCAGATGTTCCCCAAGTAACTGCACACACTCCCAGCTGTGCATGTGATCTAAAAGAAAATGTGATTCATCACTCTAGGCCACTTTCTTGTAACTTTCTCTGTGGTCCAGTTTTGATACTCATGTTCCCATTATTGGCATTTTTGGTGTTGGACAGGGGTCAGCAGCATGGGACCCTGACTGGTCAATGGCTGTGCAGCCTCATATGCAACAAACTACAATGCACTGTGTTTTCTGACACTTTTCTATCATAACCAGCATTAACTTCTTTGGAAATCTGAGCTACAGTAGCTTGTCTGTTGGATCGGACCACACAGGCCAGCCTTCACTTTCCACGTGCATCAGTGCTCCTTGGCTGCCCATAAAGCTGTTGCTGATTCACCACTGTTCCCTCACTGGACCACTTTTCATACATACTGTCCAAGAATTCAGTCATGACTTTGTCATAGTCAATAAAAGTGGACTGCCACAAATCCTGATATTAATTAAATTTGGAAGAAGGCACCTATCAAAAACTGAGCGAACCAGAGCCATGGGTTCACAATCCAGGGTGCTTCTGCTTTGAGAAGTGAAATTCAAGCTTGATTGCAGCTATTACCTCAAATGAGTTTACGTCGGCATATTGTTGAATTATTTAAAATACTATAGTAAAACAAAAATCAAGACAACTTGTCGATTAAATACAGAAAGGAGAATTACGATTGATTGTTATTTTTCGCTGTAAATCAAAAGACGCACAAAATAGGTAATGATTAGGGTTTGACTGTCTGTTTGGATAAGGGCAATGACGTTTAACAAGGTGAATCTCATTTTCAAAGACAATAAATCTCTATCAATGATCATGTTTTAGTTTATTATTAAGGTCTTAGTCCCAGTTCTAAATCACTGAATAAATGTGGAACCCATAAAATCTTGATAAGCTCATGCACATGCAATATAAATCTTATTATTAATGGCCCACCCAAAACTATGTATCACAGAAGCTGGGGTATTGTGTTAACAACTGCAATTCAAATTTGAACCAGACAAGAAAAAGCAGTTGGATATCAGAAAACTCAAGCCCTACACAGTGATACATGAGAAGCCAACTACTTCTTCTGAATGGCATGAGGGAAACTGTCAGGTTTGGGATGGCATATAATTGACACTGTTTCTATGGGGGTGTGATGGATTGCCTGATTAGCGACCCTGGCAATAGTATCCCTCACAGATGGCAAATTAAACAGTAGACAGATGCCCCCCCAGCCTTCCTACCATCCTCTTACCCACTGTACTAGCTCAATTCACTCTCCCTAACCTCTCTGTGTCCTAGGCTGTACTCCATTCTTCCTTGCTTTCTTTCTAGCCTGTCTACTTTGGCTGTGATTTAGCACTCGTTCATTGGAGTGATGTCTCGATTTTTACTGGGTTTTTTTTCCCTTTTTTTGTATAATGCAGATATTCATTACAAATAAACGTACTTTTTAGACTGCAACTATAATTATTGCCAATTGCAATTATTATTATTAATTATTTCCATTATTTATTGATTTGTTATATATGTCATACACTAATTATGGTTACAGCTAAAGGGCTGCAATGAAATATTCTGCTGAAGGTAATTCTGTAGTTGTTTTTTAAAATGAATTATTTGATCGACCAAAAAGTTGAGTGAAAAGAATAAAAATTAAAAAGCCCAGAACCATCAAATGCGGTGTCATATTTTTTGCTTGATATTTTTTTGTTCTTTTTGTTGCTCTATGCAAACTTTTTCTCCCGTCTAGAAAAGGGCGCGCTATCAGTTATATTAAAAAAAACTTGGAGCAGGGGTACAGTTACTTTTACTAAGAATACTGTGTGTCACATAGTGTTTGTGTGTGGATGTGTGTGAGTTTTTACTCTGTGGAAGGAGCTTGTAACTGTGGCCAGTGCATCATTAATACTCTCTCCTGCAGATGTACCATCATCTTTGTCAAATCACTTGGGCTTGCCATCAGGAACATTACAATCCCCGCTACACATCAGATGTACACATGTACCATGAAAGAGAACACAAGTTTTCTCTCTTTCCATCGGTACAAGCTGAAGGGGTGAAAGACTCTGGGGCCCCAGTGAGGGTTAAGTACTTGCAGAAAGAACGTAGGCCTGCTTTCTTATGTGTAGCTAATCAAGCTTTGATGCGCTCCCTCGCCTTGCAGCTGCATGCGTTTTCATCTTTTTCCCCAGCCTTGCAGTGCCCTGCCTTCTCGTTCAATTACCCTCAAGCATGTCTTTGTTTTATCTCGCCTGGATGACTGTATATTTGTTAATTTTTTTTCCAGTAAAGGCCAGTGCTCTAGCCAGCATGTGGCCTCCTGCCTTAGTGGGAGAGGAAGTGGGCGACAGAGAAACAGTATTAACATTATTGCACTAATGGTTTTTACCTGAGTGTAACTTTCACGGCCTGCCGCTTAAGTGTCCCGTCGCTCCAGTGATTTGGAAAGCATCTATTATATTCAGCCCACAGAGCAATCATGGGATGCAGATGGAGCTAGAGCTTGTCATGTCTAAGGCTTCCTGCAAGTGCCCTTTGCAAATGTCACAGACAATGATGGGTAGAAGAGAACCGCCACTCCATCTCTATCTGCATGCCTGACCAACCCAGGCAGTAGTGTGTCAAGCGTTGAACTTACGGTGAAATGAGCTTCGTAATCCAATGATATCTTGCCAGCTCAAATCTGCCACATTGGATGTGAGGGAAAGTTTTTTTGTTTCTTTTTCCTTTTTCCAATGTGAAGCACTGAGCTAAAGGAACTATTGAGGTAGCCGCTGCAGTTCACTAGATACTACACGGAGGTAAAGGATGTAGTGTCCTTTACGTCAGTGTGCACATAAATACATTTAAAAGCAAGCATGTAAGGACTTTCACTCAAACTAACACACACAGACACAGGGTTGGTTTAATGCGCACACTAATAGGTATTGTCTTTTTCTGTTTAGGACTCAAAAAGAAATAGACAATACCTCAAAAAAAAGGTATACTTTTGCTCACACCATCAGTTTCATGTATTACTACCTTTAGAGTGTTTTTTAATACACACTTTAGTCCTTACTGTCAATGAACAGTCTAAAATGGTCTCAGAAAAGTATATGCACACACACACATACTCAAACACACACACTTTGCATTGTCTGGAAAGTGCTATGGTCCATCTGCCATCATAGGTTTATGAGTGGGTAGTGAGTGTGTGTGTCTCATCTCCCTCCCTCTGTCCTTCCCTCCACTCTCTTATCCTCCCACTAATGCACACCTACACACACTCACTCTCATCTCTTTCCAGACTCTAGTTCTGGTACTCATCTTCCTCTTCTTTCTCTCAGCTTTCCTTCTTACTGTGGTTCTACATTCCCATTTTTTAAGGATGCTCTCTCACTTTATTTCTTCCTCTCTCCTTGTCCTTTCCCCATATATATTTGTTGTGCCAGGATCGATCAGTAGGTTAATCCTAATGCTGGTTGAGAGTTGTTGGCACTCTGTGGTCTGAGTGCAAACACACATGCATCCAAGACCAGTGATGCAGATTGTAGATAGCGCCAAAAGTCTGCTTGTAAGTGGGCCGTTTGGGATCCTAGTCAGATTGAAGCTCCTTATGCTCTGTATGTGTGTTTTGTGTGTATTTCTTTACACTCCCGTAGTCTTATTTTTTTTCGTTCCTTGTTGGTTTTTGGATTCAGACTTCATTGTTTCATCACTTTATACTCGTTTATCGCTTTTAATCAGTGTCTCGTTCGTGCACACACACACACACACACACACACACACACACACACACACACACACACACACACACACACACACACACACACACACAGGCAGTCTATATATGCGTATTCATTCTTTGAATGTCGGGGCACCCAAGGTCCATGTAAAATGAATTCTCTGCCCTGTCATGCTGCCCTTGTCTTTCATGAACTTCTAAATTAATGAGAAGACATAGATTAAAATTGGGACTGTTTTGACTGTGCGAAATATTTAGAAGTTAAATGGAAATGACTACCTCATTTTATTAGTTACTGCTTATTCTAGAAGTCAATATCTTGTCTGAAAGATCTTTCTCAAAGGATCAAGGTTAGTTTTCTTAATCTGTTCATTTTTCTTAGATAGAAATTTTACCATTGTACAGGGGGATATTGAAATTTCTAGAATGGATGAGCCCCTGTTTAGTTAGGTCAGGAAGATCATGGTTTTCTTTGGTAAAAATCATTTGTTTAACTTCCAGAGTAGTTTCGTAAAGCTGTTCTAAAAGTCGTTTCACCTTCATTGTCAGCGTAGAACAAAAAGTATGGGCTCAAAATGTGGTCATAAATATTTTGTACTTGTAAAAAAGATTTGTATGTGTAAAAAAGATTTGTGTGTGCGTAAAAAAGATTTGTATGTGTAAAAAGAATTTGCGTGTGCGTAAAAAAGATTTGTATGTGTAAAAAAGATTTGTATGTGTAAAAAAGATTTGTGTGTGTAAAAAGAATTTGCGTGTGCGTAAAAAAGATTTGTATGTGTAAAAAAGATTTGTGTGTGCGTAAAAAAGATTTGTATGTGTAAAAAAGATTTGTGTGTGGACTTAGAAAAAAAACCCCTGCAAGTTACAAGTATGGATTTTTGACCCTATTTTTCTTCCCTTCATCTGATTGGTCAATGTCATGTCAATCACAAATGTAACAATCCAATCAGAGAACAGATGGGTTTGGCTGTCGAGGGGCGCTTTTTTTGAACTGCAGGTCTTTGAAGGGAATAAATGCCCTTTTACATGCCAACCCAGCGTTTTCCTTCATCACCACGAAGGAAAACAGTCTGTGGTTGTCCGAGTTTGGTGATTTTTATGTCACGGGTCTACGTGTTTAATACAGGGACTTCCACAGCCTTTTCAACAGCGCTGCGGACCGCGGGGTGGGGGCGGGCAGTGTTTTGGAAATGACAGTCTTCATTACGAAGCTTTCTTCGTTATGAATTAGCATACATGTTTTTATTGAACATTTGAAGAACTAGCAAAAAAAACAAACTCTTGTAGAGGACATAAAGTCAGAGATAGAAAAGACAAGGAGCAGGTGCATCTAGTACAGGTAGAGCAGCTGCAAAAACCCACAGAGCCCAGCAGCCAGCGTAACAAATTCTGGATCCTTTGCTTTTAGTTAGCAGTTAGCATTAGCAGCGTATCCTGCATCCGATGTGAAAGGACTTTTATGCTGCGCACTGTGACTCACAGCAATGGTCCTGGGTCAGCCCTGACTTTGTGTTAAACTAATCCTAAAGTAATAATGTTATTTCTAACCACTGATATACCACAACTTTTTCCTTTCAACAGCTACTGAAAGTTAGGGGAACTAGCTGCTATCGGATATTTATATAGCGATCCTCCAGCTTCAAACGGTATCACCCTTCAAGGACCTGCAGTTCAAAAAAGCGCCCCTCTGACAGCCTAACCCATCTGTTCTCTGATTGGATTGTTACATGTGTGATTGACTTGACATGACATTGACCAATCAGATGAAGGGTAGAAAAATAGGGTCAAAAATCCGTACTTGTAACTTGCAGGGGTTTTTTTTCTAAGTCCACACACAAATCTTTTTTACACATACAAATCTTTTTTACGCACACACAAATCTTTTTTACACATACAAATCTTTTTTACGCACACACAAATCTTTTTTACACATACAAATCTTTTTTACGCACACACAAATTCTTTTTACACATACAAATCTTTTTTACACATACAAATCTTTTTTACGCACACACAAATTCTTTTTACACATACAAATCTTTTTTACGCACACACAAATCTTTTTTACACATACAAATCTTTTTTACAAGTACAAAATATTTATGACCACATTTTGAGCCCATAAAAAAGGCCTTAAAATAACAATTAAAACTGTTAAATTCCTCGAGGTATAAGCCACAGCATTCTCATTGTTTAATTTTATTTTCATTTTTAAAAATAAAATTAAAAATCAATCAATCAATCACCCAATTAATTAAAAAAAAGTCATGAAACTTAGCAAGCAAGACTCTAAATATAGCACAGTTAAAGCACTTTTTTTTCTTTCTTGCTGGTTTGTTAAGCAATGTGTAAAAGAGTTGTATGTCAATTGGTAGTGCCATGATAATGGTGATGGAGCTGGTCTCCAGCATGGTGCAATGTCAGGACCTGGTGCTCAGCTTTGATAGCCCCCAGCCCAATTTAACCGCTGATGTCAAAGTTTGATCTTAAACCAATAATAACTCAACAAACATGGTTCACACAGGCTGCAGGCAAAACTGGTCATGACATGGTGTCGGAAACTGCAGCGTAGGCAAGCAGATGTCAGTGCTGTTTCCACGTACAATAATGGTCCAGTAGATCATAACTGGTCATATTTCTCTTCTTTCATTTGAGGATGTTTTATTCATTCGCTCGTTCATTTGATAAAAAAAAAAAACCCAAAAATGATAGAAAACAAGTCTTGAACAAAAATCTTTCTCCTGCCAAAAGTCTAATAAGAATGTTCAGATGTTGAAGAGGTACTCACAAAGGAAAACTAAATTTCTAACATTGTCACTTCATTTGGAAACCATCTTTCAAACAAGATGAGATGTTGAGAAAAGGCAATCAGCAAATGGTTATTCAGCGCTGAAATGTTTGCTGAGAAGTGTCATGTGAACATTTCCAAGTTGCGAAACTAAAAGCAAACAAATAGCAACTCACAACTAATTTGGTTAATTGGCAACAAGCCCCTGCTGGATGTAAAAACAGCATCCCTGAGGACTAAGTGTTTCACAAGTAAAGACGATAGGGGTTAGCCACTCTCTTAAAGACTGTCTGGGCAAGTAGTTTAACAGAATAGCATTCTACCAAAAACTGCAAAAAACTGGAGATTATATTTTTAGCTGTATATAATATAATTAAAATATCCAGAGAATCCTGAGAGAGATGCCTTTATGCACAGAACAGAAACATTTTTGAAACCAGTTATCAATCAGCATAGTTTATTTTAGTTAGAACTTTATCGTACAGGCGACGAAAAGGAAACTTTCTTAGTCGAGGCTCAATTACAATGCAATTATGCAAAGTGGACCCCTATCTGTGGGTCTGATGAATCCAAATTTTAAATTCTGTTTCGAAACTATGTATCTTACAGACAAAGTGATCGACCATCAGACTTGTTTTGAGTGCAGAGTTAAAAAAATTAGCATCCGTGATGGTTTGTCAGTAAACTGGAGTGACGATAACATGTACATGAAGTGTTAATTTAAAAAAAGGGTATTTCATTTAAATATATGACTTAACATATATTTAACATTTACATACATTTAACAAATACCTTTTATTTTAAAATGAGGCCTCACTCTTGCCAAAACAGACATTTAATTGAACTTAATAATAAAACTAATGCTTATTATTGTGAAAAGACTAAGATTGAAACTAAATTTGTTGCAGTTTTGTGTTTGCTTTTTTGTTGGTAGATTACAGTAAGAGTTCATGTATCCTACTGCCGACTATGCCAGAGTTTTATACTGTATTATGTGTAGACAGGTGGAAGTCCAGCTCTAAAGCACTGGTTATTTTTACTCTTTGCCTAGTGAAATCTTCATACAGCTTCTGTCTTTCGCTGCTCTTTTTCTTCCCGACTTTCATCCTGTGGCTCCATGGAATTGATTTCTACCAGCCTGTCTGCTGCCTTTGTGAGCAACACACAAGCTGAGGAGAGGGAACAAGAGAGATGGAAGGCCCTATTTTTCCTTCAAGGAGGGTTTCACACTCCTCCCTCGAAGGAGGCTTTTCGTGCTCACCCCTTACAGTTTTTGGACAAGAATAGAGAGAATATGTGGGCACAAATGCATCAGGTTCGGTCTGGCTGGGTTAGCTGGAGGATGCTAAGGAGACGGGTAGCCTTCAACCCACAGAATCAATTCACCAGCAGAAAACTTCTTCGCCGCACTAAATGATAACACACCTTGAGAGGCCTGGCCCCTGACATGGGAGAAAAATAACTGCGTGAAAGAACTGTCGTGGGAGATATAAACATATTTCTGTCAGCCAGTCCAAAGTTGTTTCTATAATCTTATGTAGGCATGCTTTACCTTTGGGTGCACCGCTGTTTCTGTTATGTGCTTTTTGTCTTCTTAAAACAAAATTGCTTTGCTGTTTCTGATGATTTTTTTCTAGCTGGAGCTATCGTCTTTATTCGGTGTGTTTGTGATGTTCTATCAGTTTTGAGTTCTAAAGCTTCTACTGATGTGTTTCTTACATGTACCATGTACATGTCTGTTATTTAACTACATTTAAATTTAATATGGCACTATCAGATCAAAGTAGCTAGTTGAGCTGAAATTTCTCTCCTAACTGGATTAAGCATTTCAGATAACTATGCTTCTCATTTTTCTCCTCTCTTCATCTTGATTGGTCATCTTTAAGCTTAGAAACTGTAGACTCATCAGTGGAAAACTGCTGGGTCATTGCCTGAGGCCCACAGAATTTGGGACAGTTTGGAACAGAAGTTGATGATTGTTTTCTATGTAAGCTCGAGGTCTGTGGCGAAATCATTGAGCACATAGTGTTAGTAGTCATAATGGGACTACTAGTCTAAGTATAATCAAAAAATGCCAACTACACTAAAATAATTCTGAAATTGTAGGGGAAAAAAATACATTTAACACAACAACCACAAGGATTCCAACACCGTAGAAGTGCCAGGAGGGGTCATTTTGCCTACATTTAAAATCCCAGACCAGCAGTAATCTTTTATCTAACTACAGCTACCTATATATATCGTTATCAATATAGTTAGCTTTGGCTCATGTTATAGTGGTCTTCATGTCAAACTGTGTGCAAGCAATCATGGAAAATACATTTTTTATCTCACACGCTGCGAAATTCTGTATTTGATGATTAAAAGGTCAAAACTATGAGATGATGTTGTTTTAATTTAACAGTTATGCGATTTTTAAAATGCCAATGATGCCAATGATCTAGTGTTTTGGGAGATTAGCCATGATTTTTGATTGTTAGGATTCTAGAACTTTGTGATGGGAGCAACAGGTATGCATGCAGTTCTATCCAATTCATGGTATCTTCGCTTTTTGCTATGTACATGCTACCCTTCCTTGTTTATCATGCAAAGTGCTATTTTCAATTGGTTCTGATAGAAAAAACTCAAAGTTGACTTTATGTTGTCAACTTGGGACACTGCATTTCTTCTTTGCCTGAGGGGCTTCTCTCTCTCTTCTTCTTCTCTGTCTCTCTTGCAAAGTCTGGAACAGATAAATTGGTTGTTGTTGTTGTTTTTTTTCATTTATTTTGTGCTTGTGCTTGTTACTGAACTATCAGTGTTATTTTAGTGGCAAGATGGTAAATCCATACTTATGCATGCTTAAACCTTGTGCTTTTATTTTGTTTAAGTAACACAAATTACATGGTTATTAATTTATTTTTATTTATTTTATTTTTTTACGACATGCCCACAGCTTAAATTCAGAATTAGTTTGACTAATGGAGGTGTTTTATGAGAGAATTTAGTCGCGGCTGTTTGTGTGTGAGGCTGTTTGTGTGTACTCTGGTTTTTACTTCATGTGCAACATTAATTCTTGTGGGAGGGAAATTTCTATTAAATGTCAACCAGAAAGAGCTGACAGTGCAGTCACATCTTTACAGGACTCACCTAGTGAGACATTTTAAATTATAAGGCTTTTAACTGAACCTTACTGAAACATCTGTACTTTATCTTCGCTTATCTTTATTTTAATTTTTTTTTGCGGACACACACACATGGCCAACTGTTTGATTTCATCCTAGCTCATATACAGTATACCTTATTTTTCTGTACTGCAGTTTCTTTTAATGTCATTTGTGCTCTATTGCATATTTTAACTTTGTGAGTGACAGAAGAGGAAAGGAGAGGGAGGACATGAGTTGTATGGGAAGATGAATAATTACCATGTAGCTTGAGCCATTGCAAGCCCTTTTTTGCCCTCTACTTTATGACATTTACTAAAATCATGTTTTAGTGTTGCTAATGCATTTTCTGCTCAAGGAAATAAAATGCTCTCTATCATGCATTTTTTTAGTCTGTATACAGAGCAGAAAGATGGTAAAATATGTATATATTAAGCAATGAAATGGAGATGACTTTTTTTTTAAATTAAGATAGTCGTCATTGTATTAAAGAGGTACTGATGCAACTGTAACCAGTCTCTGACAGCCACTACAGGTCTCTTAGAATATGTTAGGGGTACAAAATAAAAGCAAAACCTGCACACTGCTTCTGAATGTACTGCTTCGCACGCCATCAGAGTTAAAATTCCTAATTAGTTTCACTCACCATTTGTTTGACTCTGATCTTGCCTTCCAGCTACCCATAGTGCTGGTGGCAAGAGGCTGTGATTCTTTTTCAAAGTCATTGTGATTGCCTAGATCTGTGGCCTTCTGCTTTGGTTTACCGCCAGGTTTGTGGTTTGACTTCCACTCGACTTCAGCTCCAGATGTTCCCAGCAATATGCCTGGTGTGTTTGTGTGTGTATGAGTGTAACTAGTTTTTGTGTGGATGTGACCATATGCAAATGTGTATGAGGATGTCGTATGTGTGATTCTGTTTTCATAGAGCTGTTATCTCATTTTCACCTGTCAGTGGTCATTCGGGTTCTGTCAAATAGTTCAAAGGCGTTTGATTTTTTTTTCATTATTTATTAATACAAACAAATCTTGCTTATAATTTAAAAAAATGAAAGAAAAAGAACCTGACCTAATAATATCTGTGTAAGGATCACGCAAGGACAAATTCATCATGGAATTGATGCCTCTCATAATATAATTGTAGTTTGAAAGTATCTTTGCTGTCCCTAAAACTGCGTTCTTCTGGACAGATATCTCGGGTGTCACTTCTGGGATGTTTGGTGCCGCTCGTCCAGTTTGGGGGTAACTGCCCAAAGTGCTCCGATTACTATGGGAACCACTGTTGCCTTCACCCACTGCATCTTGTCTAGATTTTTTCTTAGTGCTTGGTATTTCTTGAGCTTTTTGTATTCCTTCTTCTTGATGTTGCTATCACTTGGTATAGCTATGTCTATCACTATGGCCTTCTTCCTCTGCTCTTCCAATACTGTGTCTGTTTGATTGAATGGTAAATGGACTGGTTCTTATATAGCACTTTTCTACTCTGAGTACTCAAAGCGCTTTATACAACTTGTCTCATATTTGGATATTTGGTATGCATACTGGAGCAGCCAAGGATCAAATCACCAACCTTCCACTTAGTAGATGTCCTGCGCTACCTCCTGAGCTACACCCACCCATGGTTAACCATCACCAGTTTGTCTGCCTGTATCTGAAAGTCCCACAGGATCTTAGCTTGGCCATTATTAATCACCCTTGGGGGTGTATCCCATTTTGACCTAAGGGGTGCCAGGCCATACTTGACATAGATGTTCTTGTATACTATCCTACTAGTTATTTTGCCATTAGTCTAGATGTTGGGTATTGAAGCTGCAATAGGTCCTACATTGTGTAGTTAAATTCCAACAGCGCCCTACTCTCATTGCTTGTCAACTTATGCCTTCTTCTTCCAGTAGCCCACTTCTCATCAGTGTGTCCTGGTTCCTTAATACCTGATGCGGACCTTGTTAATCCAGGCGATGTCCGAGCTAGTATAGCTTCTGTTATACATCTATAATCTTCTGAGGTAGGCTTGGGTAGCATGGGGGCCTAGCCTGGGGACACTTACTGGATACACACGGCCTGTTTGGGAGTCGAACCCCTGACCTGAAGTCCCAAAGCTGAGTGGTTCTGAGAGACTGATAAAGTCATGTGGAAAGTCCTGTGAAAAAACTTCTTTAACACATAACTATATAACAAACAGTGAGACAAACCCCTGGGGAAGAACTGAAAGGTTTAAATGGGCAGACGTATTTGTCTTAAACAATCTTCCCTTTACAGGTTTACTCAAGCCATTCTTGCAGTAATACATTTTTGACTCCCATTGACTCTGAATTGCATTTCATTCAGCGCTCAGCAATCCCCTTCCCCCTCTCTCTCTCTCTCTCTCTCTCTCTCTCTCTCTGTCTCTCTGTCTCTCTCTCTCACTCTTTCTCTCTCTCTCTCTCTCTTTATTGCATCTCATCAGCCGCAGGGAAACAGCCCAGCTGCCACTGTGATGCCACTCACGGCCAATGCACCCTGACAGATTCCAATTAAGTTGGAAAATGTAACGTATGAATATTAGAAAGTACTCTGGCACAAACATCATCCTCTTCTTTTGTTGCATTATGCAGCTTGTAGTCGGGGGTCTCCGTTGGTCCACCATTTCCATAAAGTTTATTTCTCCACTACCTCCCACTCCTTTGACTCTATCTGGTGCTTCCTCTCTCCCCTAAGGCTGTTTGTTAACAGTTGTAAATATGCCCGCCATGCACACATAAACTCTCATTTAAGGACCGCGATGTGGTTTTGTCAATCAGTGCATCTCTGTCCGGCCTGCTGCTCATTCTAATAAAGATTTATGGGTAGTGAAGAGTGAATAAATATTCGACAGAGGAGTATGTATCAACAATTGCAAACCTGTGTGATATCTCATTTGTCTATGAATTAAATTCTTTTAGCTAAATAGCTATTTTTTTAGCAAATCTTTTAAACTGGTTACAGTTTGTGTTTGTACGTATCTGTTTGCTGGAGACCGAACTGGAAACCCCAATGATGCCAACTTCTGGTAGTTACATTAACACATGGCTCTGTGGGATAGTTTCATTCTGACAGACTTCCGTTGCCCCTGTGTTGAATGAGAGCATTCCTCTAAGCTGCCAGTTCCTGCAAGTATGTGTGTGTTTGTATGTCCCACAGTCAGAGGCATGAGGCAGAGCCAGGGTCCTGTCGCTGGGCTGTAGACCATGTGTGACCTCATCTCAACCTGGCAACCCACTTTGCCTCAGATGGTGATAAGAGAGGGATTGCCAGTCTTACTGTCTGCCCGTCTCGATTGGAAATGTATTAGGTCTTTTAATTTAGTATGCTACATCTTAGACTCTTGTTTTGAAAAGCAATTGATGTCTAATTGATTAAGCATATAAGCAAATCTAATCATAAACTGTAAAATTAAGCAAACACTCAGAGTTTGAACAATATTGGCAATCCTAGCACCAGCAACATTCTTTGCCTTGCAGGTTAACTTCTCTATCACTTTACTGAATGTGATTACACATTGCTCTAGGGTGGTTATATGGCAGTGGCAAGGTCACTTTGTAGAATAAAATACTGCCATGCCGCAGTGGTTTTACTAGATGTCATCTGTCCCAATTTGATTTTCATTCTATCCATTTGCATGGATATAGAATCTAGTTTTCTCCTGGGGTTGCAACCCTGATGTTTGGAGGAGGGACCTATAACCCAACAGTTAACTGTTACATTAACAAAGTGAGTTATAACATATATACACACACAAACACACATATATACACTGTGCAAAAGACATCGCTAGGAATCATATGTTGCTAAATGCAGTGATTTATCGAAAGATCTATTGAAATACAGGCAAAAAGGCGAGGCAAAAAAAGAGTCTGTACAATTCTAACAGGGTTGAACGTCAATTTTTCGTATGACTACTTTTATTTTTCAATATAGCCTGAACTCTCTCAAGCAAATGCTCTTGTAATTTCTTTAAGTAGTCTCTGAGCTTCTTGAAAGACATTCAAAGCTGGTTTAGCACAGTTACCTTTGGCATTTTTTTACATTCAATCGCTAGTAGAAAAGAGCCTAAAGATACCATTTAATTATTTGTGAATTTATGGATTTATATATTTGTTTGTTTGTTTTTTTGTACTAGGCTGTCTTTTATATGTAGATACAAGAGTGGTGTATCCCTTGTGGTAGGTGCCTTTTTTTCTTGAGTTAGTTTTAAGCGGCTTAACAAAGAAACATATTTTTTTCTGAAAATGGTCAATTGCAAGAACTGAATGTATGTGTATGTGTGTGTCAGAGAAAATGGTTCATGTTACTTTAGACCTTGGCCCAATATAGTTCTGATAGATAATTTTGAAAAAGAAAAAAAAATCAAGTCTTTAAAACATCTTAGATGTGGGGCCTCTTCTGCATGCCTGTATCCCTGTAAAAAATGGTCTCACTAAGTGTACATATGTTTATACATGTAAACCAAAGAATGATGTAACCGGACTTACGACTTATCATTAAGAATGACCGAACTCCACTAGCCAGTAGCAGAAGATCTAGGATCGGCAGGAGCCCAAAGTATAAACACCAATAAGGAGAGACCACACCACAATAGACTGTTCACAAATTTGTTATATTTGACACACAGCAGCTGCAACAATGTAATGAAAAAAACAATAAAATAAAATACAAAATATTTCCCCCAAAATAACAAACTAAATAAAAGTGCGCGCATACAGCTTTCTCTGAGTCAATTGTATGAATGGACAATGTCTGGTAACTGATGGATCGTTGGGGCCCGTTCAGTTTGTTTAATGTTTGTCCTACCACACTCCGATGAAGGAAGAAAGTTCGTAGTCCTGCAGGTATCTGAAGCTTCAATGGGAACGAAACTTTGGCTTCAATAAAACCTTGGCAAATCCTTTTCAATTTCGGGTTGGCTCGCCATCCAGTTAACTGGAACTGTGGAATCACTGCTCCTCGATGGGGCTTGCTTCAGACTGGGTCCGTCTGTCGAGTCATCCGTTGACAGGGTGAAACTCTGAACAACCAAAAACAACTGCAGCAGACTTGCTTTTAACTCCTAGCGATTCAAACATTAGTTTCTCTGGCACATGGCATTATATGAACAGGAACGAAATGGCAACACAGGAAATCATGTGATCAAGGTCAACAGCAAGGGTCACTGGGAGCTCATTGCTGATTGGCCAAGTTAAATGACAACAGATAATCTTATTGGTCCACATCTTCCTTTAAACATAAAAGAAAAAAGAAATGACTAAATTGTTTACATTATACATGAAAAAAAAACTACTTTCCACTGCTCTTTTTTTCTAGCTGGGCTACAATGAGCCATTTCTTTTTAGCTGATTTGTTTTCTTTGGCTAAGAATTTATATCATCAGTAATGGAGTGGTGTATGTTAAATGAATGTAAATACTAAGAAACAAGCAAGGACAAAAACTGTAAAAACCCAAATCCATAAGAACTACAGCCCCAGTATTAAGTCAACTAAATCAAAGCTTATCTTACCCAATGTTAACAAACAGTCAACCTACTAAACTGCATTCATGTACTATATACATACTGTTGACCAGGAGAATGCAGTCACTATTCCCTGCTATATTTTTATGCTTGTGTTGCCTAAAATATAGTGTGAGAAGGAAAAGAGCTTTCTGGGCATGATGACATGTTTGCTGTTGCTTTGTATTTTCTTAAGTCTCAGCTGAATGAGAAAGCGCACTTTTCTTCCAAGTTTGTATTTGATTTTGTGGCAACATTGCAAGACTTGCATTTGGAGGAAAAACTGACAAAGACGAGTCCAATTCTAAAAGAAAAAAGCACAACGAAATAGTGCATCCAAATATTTGACTAAATTTCCTCCACTGGCTTTGAATTTTTCCCTGAACGCCATCCTTGGCCTTTTTTTTTTCTTGTGAAGTGATAGTGGATGATAGTGGGACAGGGGTTCTGGCAAGGTCAAGCCTGACAGCCTGGCCGCTAGCTGGAGAGCCAACCACAGCGCCTGAAGCAATAGCCTTGGCTTGGTACCTTGTACATCCCTACATGTGTGTGTTTGTGATTTCTGGTCTGGTCGGACCATTGAAAGCTGTAAGACAGAAAAAGTCTTGCAGAGGGCAAATCAAAAAATAGCAGTTTATCATCTTCAAAAGCATTCCACATAGATATGCAGGAGAGGAGAGCACAGGGAGGAGAATTGTATGCTGGCAACATATCCTCCCCTCCTGGCTAAAAGAACTACAGACTGAAGTGCGAATATAATTGTGTGTCTGTGAGGTGTGTGTGTGTGTACATGCACATGTAGACTGTGACTACTCTGCCCAACCAAGAGAAAGAAGACAGATGATTTTTCAAGTAACTTAATGTGCTATTCTGAAATTGCCAAAATCGCCATCATTCCACAATACTTGTTCAAGTACATCTTTTTACTTCCAGCTCTATTTATATCTATTTCTGTTTTTTTTTTCAAGACCATAATAGTGTGTACACTATTAACACTTTCCAAAGTGAGTATTGAGTAAGGACCAGTGAATGCCAGGACAACAGGGACAGTTTTGTCACCTGGAGGGCCATAAAATGATGAGGGAAGTGCTTTTGTTTCAGTGCCAGAACGAGACACGGGTAGAGTGTGTGTGTGTGTGTGTGTGTGTGTGTGTGTGTGTGTGTGTGTGTGTGTGTGTGTGTGTGTGTGTGTGTGTGTGTGTGTGTGTGTATGAGAGGGGTGGGTGGGGGTCGGGGTGGTGGGGTTGAATGTGACTATTAAAGAACATTGTTTGTGCTTCTATCTCCATTACCATAGGCAGTTCATTATGTGTTGGTGGCATCCTGCTGCTAGCCCTGCCTTGCTGTGATAGATTTATAATTCCTAAGCAACATTCAGCAGACAAATTACGGGTTTGGGGTGGACTCTGTCAACATTTCTCTGTGTTATTCTGTTTTTCTATTGCTCTTTTATTCACAGTCAGTCTGAGACTCTAGCTTTTTATTGTTCTTTGTCTTCCTGCCCGCTGGTCAATATTTCTGTCTTTGTATCTCAGTGTTTCCATTGGCATGTTTCTTTCTACCTCACATTCTCTCTAAACTCTACCAAAAGATGGCCAGCAGAGTCTATCCCTTGAATGGGAAAATTGTATCTCAACACACAGAGTTGTTACTTTGGCCAGTAGAGGCTCAAGAGTAATATGTGGTCAGCTCTTTAATGTTAGCCAAGACCAAAGGTGGACCTCAATAAGGTGGACCTCAATAACCCATTAATCTTTGAAACACACAACCTTGCACTCTAAACACACTTACATCAGCTTGTGTGTATCCACAAATGCGCACATGAATTCACAAAAAAACGTATACACTCACCCTTTCCCTTTTCCTGCATCACTTGCTACAGCCAGTTGACCTTAGCACTGGGAAAGCAGGTTTAGTAATGGGATCAGTGGCCACTGGCAGGCCCTTTCACCTGCAATCTCATCACCCTTGCTTACACTGAGTGGACATCTGGTGAAGTGCATTTTACTTTAGACAATCTATAAAGCAGGCAAAAAGCAGCTCTTAAATATCAACTTTTGATGTCTGATCTCACTAGTATGAATTCTCATTTGTTTATTTTAATTTAAAGATATATATATTTTCTACTTTACAGTATAATGCAGTGCAAAATTCATGACCCACATGTCATCTCTTTATATTTTGCAAGAAAAATGGGAAATAACTGCAGCAATTTATTGAAACACATGAACATACTTGGAAATACAGTATGCAGGGAAAAACTGTTTGTACAATTCTAACAAGTTGAAAGGGAATATTTGGTAGGACCACTTTTACTTTTCAACACAGTTTGAACTGTCTTAGGCAAGTGTTCTTGTAAGTTCATTAAGTAGTCTTTGGAAATAGTCCTCCAGGCTTCTTGAAGGGCATATCCTGCAGTATGTTGCCATTTAGATGATTTCCACTCTGACGATACTTTCTGAATTCATGGTTGCCTCAATTTTAACAAGATTCCCAATACCACTGGCTGAAATGCGGCACAAAACCATAACAGAGCTTCCACCAGAAGGTTATGGACACTCTGTTGTGACTGAAAATGTGTGAAAAAAGCAGATAATGTCCAAAGACAACCTCCAGAAAACACTGGAATACGTTGGAAATGTCTTGATGGCATTTCAAATACAGAAAGAAAAAACAACACGAGGAATAGATAACACAGAGGGAACTAAGACTATAAAACCCAAATGCAAATATCCCCACAACCCCTCAAGAGAGTATGGACAAAAGAATGTGTCAACTTAAAATATTAAACTTATTTTCATCTTCTGTGTAAGTGTCAGATCATCTTTCCAGTACAAAATCATTTGTGTTTTGTACTGGAATTTCTTTTTTGTTGTATTGTTTGTCCTACAATCTGTAAAGTTTAATATTCTGTGTTTGTTTTGCTTTCTATTCCAACTTCAGTAATATTTACAATTAGGAAAAGATCTTGGTTTCAGTTCAAATACACCCCTTCACACTAGCTACCACCCATGTTGAAAAAATGATGAGTTGGAAGTTATAGAGCCATCTCACTGATGTAACAGCCCAACATGTGACACACCACTGCCAAAGGATGCCTTGTGTATAATTCACACTCACAAGCATCTTTGTCAAAACAGCATTGTTTTACACGACAGGAATGAAAAGGCCTGAAAGATTTAACTTTTCAAGTCTTTCAGTTTCAGTCATAGTTTTTAATTCATGTCTGTCAGAACAGAACACACAATGAACAAGCAGGTTAAAAACAGAATACAGCACACTTGATGGAGGCTAAAGCTGCAGCACTTATCCATAATTTCCAGCTAGAACACAAAGTCTTGCTTGTTACTTTACCAAGACACATGCAGACAACCTTTCAAGAGGGATTTATCTTGCTTAATTACACTTCTTTTTAGAATAAAAAGTAAGACATTATGAATGTGTAATCATTGTAATACATTAAAGAAGCAAATAGGTGTAAGGCCTTAAGATATTTAAGTGAAGCGATGAGGATATGGCTGGTTTGTAGGACCTCAGAGGCTTTAGACTTTGTAAGAAACATAGTAGCCTGTAGTATTAATTAATTAATAATTTTGAGAGCAAGAACCAGGGCTACGACCTCTCACTGTCAGTTGCCATCTTCAAAGCAACATTGTTGCATCACAACTGTGATAAAATGGCAATGAGAAGAATCAGTCTGCTGGCAATTTACAATTTAATGATAAGAAGTTGAGAACTCAATAAACTAAACTGCATATCTGTGGCCTTCAAATTCAGCTTGTGAACCCAAATGGTTGCCCAGAGGTTAAATGTTCAACGTTCAACCTCTGGCAATTGTTTTGGTTGCTCAACTACTACTGGGCAACCACAGATTTTTTCCTAGACACAGAGAGGTTGCTATCTCATTTTTATTCCAGTGTGACTAAGCCATTAGCTTGGTCAACTCAGTCATAATAGAAACACAAGTGTTTTTTGTTTTGTTTTTTTTGACGCATAGGCTATACCTACATACACTCAGAGAGACCACTTCCCACAACACATTTGTTTCTGTTGTTTTTTTTTTTTTTTTTTTTTTTTTTTTATTAATATTTTTGGATGGACAGAAACATTAATAAATAAATATACAACTGCAATAATCATACTGTCAGTTCTCTGTCCATTTCTAAACAAACAAACAAACTAAGACAAGCAAACAAACAACACACTAACAAACAAAAAAAAAAAAAAAAAAAAAAAAAAAAAAAAAAAAAAAAATTACATAAATAAATAAATAAATAAAATAAATAAAACCCAGGAGAAACAAAATAATACACCGCCTCCTGGAAAACATCAGCAAAAACAAAAACGAATAAGGGTAAAACCCCCTGGTGCAAAAAAAAAAAAAAAAAAAAAAAAAAAAAAAAAAAAAAAAAAATTACATAAATAAATAAATAAATAAAATAAATAAAACCCAGGAGAAACAAAATAATACACCGCCTCCTGGAAAACATCAGCAAAAACAAAAACGAATAAGGGTAAAACCCCCTGGTGCAAAAAAAAAAAAAAAAAAAAAAAAAAAAAAAAAAAAAAAAAAAGGCAACAACCAAAATACCAATGACACATGAAATATCCCTCTAAGAGACCATTTATCATAATGTCTAAGAGACATTGTCAATGTACCGCAAAAAGGGACCCCAGACCTGCTCAAAAATATCTTCTCTTCCCTTCATTCTATACATAACCCGTTCATATGATGCCATCCTAGACATTTGTTCGGTCCATTCCTTGAAAGAACAGGGGCTGGATGACTTCCAATGCCTAAGAATTACCCTGCAACCAGTTATAAAAGCCAGACGCATCCACAATCTCTGTTTTTTTGAGAGAATGTTATCGTCAGGTAGTAGGCCCAGGACGCATATAGCTGGAGATTTAGAAAGATTAAGTTTAAAAATATCATTCACCAAGTTGATGATCCCATCCCACAAATAATCATTTTTCCGACATGTATACAACATATGAACTAGAGTCCCGACTTCCTGCTGACATTTCCAACAAATGTCCTTATCTACGAGCTTCAACCTGACTAATTTACTGGGTGTCCAATAGTTTCTGTGAAGCAACTTGTACTGGATAAGTTGAGACTGTGTTTCAGGTGAGCAAATGTTTCTGTTGTTTTAAAGTAGGTTTGTGTTCGAAAGAAGTTAAAAAAAAATCCCTGTGGTGGGTTGAAATCCCATTTGCAAACTGAGCTGTGGTGGATGGGATCAAGCATTGCTGCTAGACAAAGAAAGCTGAAAGCAGGGCAGGAACACTGAGGTTACAGACAAATTTAATTAGATGGAGAGTGGGGCAGTAATAGAATAGAGAGAGAGAGAGAGTCGGAGAGAAAGTAACAGGCACAACACCAGAGGGGTAGCTGATTCATTTATCACCACGTTCTCTATCTTCTCTTTTAACTCTTTGGGAATTTTGTTTGATATCTGTAAACTTACTTACTAGTCTGCTGAGTGACTGCAGTCAAATGCTAAATTTAAGAAATAGAAAATTTAGACCGACAGAAGGTGGCTTAACAGGCGGTGTTCCCACCCTCCAAGATACCTTCTACATGCACTGTAGCTTCTTCTGGCTCCAGAAGGATATATGTGGTAGTTTAAAGAACCTAAGCAAGCTTTCAAGTGATTATGAGATTAGGCATTCTCAAAGATGACAGTGAAGCTTTGATTTGAGACCAAAGTACAAGGACAAAACTCCTTTCATGTACCTTTTTGTTTGATAAAACTGAACTGAAGTAAGGCCATCTGGCACTCTGAAGTCTGTAAGGCCATCTGGCAGACTGACCCACGGCTCTCTGACCACAGAGAAGCATTTAAACAACTAATAAATGGTCAATATTACTGCAAAAGTCTAAATATTTTATCTGAAAACTGACAATTCATGTGATTTTCTATAGCTTTGGCTCTAAAGCCTGTGTGGATTCACTAACTAAAGCTGCCATTTTCAGAGCCACCATTCTAGCTCGTGGGGATGTTTGATACCCAACAAATACTTTCATATAGTATATTTTTCAAAAGTATAAAAAGTAACTTTCAGTCACTGCACAGTAGGCAGGGGCAACAGGGGCACTCAAGATGCCAACCCACAAAGTAGCGATAATTAATTCAATGAGGCAGTCACTCTCCAGTCTTTGGAAGTCTGTTCAGTTCAGTTTGCCTCAGTTGAGCCTGCGAGTGCCCTTTGCCTGCTATGTCACGAGTCAGATCAGCTGTGGTGCAAAGTTAGACCAAGATAGTCATGTCACGTTCTCAAATTTGATACAGACAGGGAAATGTCACAGTAAAGTACATTTGCACTGACAAAATGTGGAAGAAAAAGTTTGCAGTATATTTTGTACTGGACTGTACAGACTCAAAAGAAAAGTGGGTGGGAGCTGAGTCCCCGATTGCTCACACTCTCTACCCATTTGTCAATGTATGACTACTTCTATTGAGAACACAGCTCTAAAGATCTGCTTGCTGCAGGCATTTTGTCTGATGTGCTGTCATCATCATGAGATTTAACTTGCAAAAATAAAAATAAAAATAAAGTTTTCTGTGTGTGTTCGTGTGTCCGCTGAGGCCTTAAGCAGAACATAAGCGCATGCCAGACAGGAGCACATTAACTATGTATTACCTAAAACGTGACAATCAAAACCATATAATTTTTTTTTTTTCAAGGAAAGCTGAAGTTGCGCTTCTGTGAAGCAAAACGTGCAAAACGTTTTATTCCCTCTTCTCTCCTCTGCGTGCTTCTGAGGGCTCTTTGGAATATTTCCACTGGCTGTAAAATAGAGCTGTAATAATAGGAAAATGGCAGGATTTTATAGTAATGGGAATTATTGTGCTTTGCAGGTAGCTAAAGGTTCACTGTAAATAGGCACTGATAGTAAGACGTAGCGCTCACATAACTCAGCATGCCGCAGAGCTGCTCTATGAGGGTTCCTGTGGTTTTTCACTGAGTGTCATTGACAATTAGCTTATGTTTGTCAGAAGCAGCTGCCATCTTACAGGCTTTAATGCAGGCTCAAAAATAGCCCGCGAAGGTAGGGAAGCCTTTTTGTTTGTGTTGGAAGCGGAAGGAAATGCCAGATATCACCTAGTAAACAAGGTTTGATATGAATGTTAGCTTGCAAAATATTGCTCCTGAGCCAGCTCAGTGGAGTCTGTGGCAATCTGTAAATAAGGATACCAAAGGGGCGAAATGTCTAATCGTCCTTGAAAAAGATGTGCCACAGTTTTTTAATATCTTCTGCCCCGATGCCCAGAGGTATTGCAGCAGGGTGGGAGGAGTAGGGTAGTGTGTGTGGCAGGGGTGCTGTCGGTGCCGGGTGATGGGGCATTACTCTCGCACCATTGACTTCATTACAGTCCCTCTCACATATCCATCCCTCACCCTCTCTAAATGCCCTTGCCAGCCTCTAATTCACTTAATTCCTTGATTATCTATTCTGACGGCATTCGGGCAGAAAGGTCAATACTTTTTGTGGCGTGTACCTGAATGTTACAACATTGACTCCAAAAAAAGAAAAAGAAAAGAAAGAAAACGTAAATGGAGAAGCCGCCTTCATAAGGAGTGCTGCGAGGATGGAAACATGATGTATTGCAATCATATGCTACCAGTTGGTTTCATTAAATTTTCATTGTTCACACACTCACAGGCATATTTTAAGTGTACGCACAAAAAAAGGTATGCATCAGCACACACCAGGACAGGGGGGAATGGAGCCAGAACACAACAGACACAATCCTACATTTCATACAAACACACGTTTTCCCCTCTCTTTCCTCTTTCCTCATCTCCTTGATGAAATCGAGGTTGCCATGCCGTGACTGTATGCGCCAGACGCACGAACAAGTGTTTCCCCCCGAGGAGAGGCAATCTAAATGGGAAAACGACATGACAGCTTTGCCACATAATCAAACACCACACCCACAGTTACACACCACAACTTTTGTTTGGGAAGCTTTTCACTGTCCGCATTATACATATAAACTATAAATCTTCACAAAAACCCAGCGTCTGGTTCAGAATGTTCTTTTGCCTTCCGTGGCAATTATTTGGATTTTTTCAAAGTAGTGATATCTATACTCTGATTATCAGATTCAGTAAACTGTAATTTTATAGATATATTTCAGTAAAGATTTAAGGCAGAAAAAAACTATACTCAAAAGCATTCTGGGGTTTTAAGGTTCACGTAAGACATGCCTCTGTATCTTTAAAGTCCAAAGTATTTCGCAAAAGTTTTTTCTGTCTGGTTGATTCTCTGAGCATATCAACTTTTTCTTTAAAGCACAGCATCCCAGTGTGCTTAGCTCTTATCCACTCTATGTCTGAGCACATCTTCATGCAGGCAGTTTATAGGACATTTTTTTGGAATACAAACACAGGTATGGGGCAACTGGGGATGTCATTTTTAACCCCTCTTTACTTCTTTTATCACTCTTGCCATAAAAGGCTGAGGAGAGTTGCTGGGCAGACTGGTGGGTGGGTGGCATGGACACCCAAATATGTGAATGTGATATCTCGAGAATGAGGCAATGTAGAATTCTGAAATTAATACCATCGATGCATCTACTAAAAACCTTAAACGGATTAGGATCTCAGTGATCTTGACCTCAAAGGTCACGTTTTCTGAAAATCTTGTGAATGCAATAACTCAAGAAGAAAGTCACCTAGGATTTTCAAATTGATACCATATGTGCATCTACTAAAAATCTCAGATGATGTCAAATCCCAGTGACCTTGACCTCAAGGCTAAGGTCAGAGGTCAACTTTTCTGAAAATCATCTAGGAATTGTCAAATTTCTGCCACAGGTGCATCGACTAGAATATAAGAGATAGCAGAGGTTTCCAGCAATGTTTTATTTTATTCATTTATTTATTTATATAGTAGATGCAATATAGTAGATGCTATTTTGTGCCAGTATTTTGTTGGTGCTGCAATTATTAGTTCTTATATTGCAATTATTTGCAATAGTTATATACCTTGTATAACATTTAAATTTGATAAAAATTACTAACTTTGATCATTTTTATATAATGTAGAGGGAAATCTTGCAACTTTTATGCCACCCACACCTACAGTGGCACTCCCATAATAGTAGATGCTGTTGCTGTAGTGATTCCTCTTGGTGTAGGACAGCGTTCACACAAGCTGCTGCCAATATTCCAGTGCCAGACCCTGCTGTAAACCTCCAGAAGCCATATATATCCATATCACCACAATAGGGGGTGCTGTAAGGACAGCATGACCTACACGAAATCAGAACATCAGGCAGAGAGTTGTAGCTGATTGATTTAGCTTTATGACTCTATTTCACTGATGGGACCCATTTCTTTAAAGAAAACGAGAATATGCAGTTAAAGCTAATTATAAAATGGGATAAGTAGTCATAGAGGCATAATCACTGCCAGTTTGTCTTGCCAGAGTACTTAGACGAAACTGATTTTGCAGCTGGTAAAATGTGTCTTGCAGCATCATCTATGTGAGAGATGTGATCTGTCATAAATCTGAAGGCTGCTGTCTGGAACGCAAGGATTTGACTCATTTTATCTTCAGAAAAGCTGTCACTTTGGGTGAGAGCGTACAGTACTGTTTAGTTTTGCGTACATAATGTGCTTGGGTGGAGGGGTGTTTGAGCTGGGCGTATGAGTGGGAGCCAGAGACCAAACAGACAAATGTGCATATGTGTGTATGAGAGAGTGCTAGATAGATATAGAGTCTGTGTGACAGGTGGATACTGTTGTGTGCTCTTGACACAAGTTTGTGTGTGTGTGTGTGTGTGTGTGTGTGTGTGTGTGTGTGTGTGTGTGTGTGTGTGTGTGTGTGTGTGTGTGTGTGTGTGCGTGTGTGTGTGTGTGTGTATCTACTTGCAAGTGTGAATATGTGAGCTCTGACTCAGATATGTGAAGACTCAGTCAGAGCTGATAATCCTATGTTGCCACAAGAAGCATAGTCATGCTTCCGTCACTTCAGGGGACATTTCCACTCCTTTTCTGAAGACTGGGGCTTACAGTAACACTAATCATAACCACTACTCACCCTAAACATAATCAACCATATGCTCACACCAGAAATTACTGACTTAGGTTATTATCTTTACAATATTTTTGGTTTTCCTCAAAATGCAAAGGAGGCACGGTTTGTGACTGAATGCGAAACGTATCATACAAGCGTGTAAACACAACATGCCATACACAGTGGGATCTGTTACACTATATGCAAAATTCTACCCAGCTTCTGACTGCTTGGCTGAGCTCACTTGGCTTCATTTTAGTTGTTTTGCTTCATTTTTTTTCTCCCTCATATTTATTTCCCCTCTTTTCTTCATCAATCTCATTTAATCAGTCATTTGAACCTAAAAAGGATTCTGCCCACCTGGTCCCCTTTTCCTTGGAAATAGCAAAGTCCTAACAGCAGTTGAGATATAATGCAGTTTATTTAGTTGTAGATTATTTCTTATAACAGCATTTCAATAATGAAAATATCAGTCTATTGTTGCTTAACACTACGAGTGAGGATAATATGTCGGCTTTTTGTTGGATGAGTAAAATGGGCAAATTCATCCTTTTTTTCTGCCAGAGTAAATGAAGTGGAATAGTGGTAATGGAAGACTAAGAGCCAGCTGCCACACATCCCAATGGTTAGCAACGTTGACCAGTAATGTTTGTGTGCTATATTTGTTAATGAGCAGTAAGCGGCAGGAGGTTGATGGAAATGTTGTTACTGCATGTTTGGAGCTTTAGTGAACACCCAGGTGACCATCAAGGTGGTTTGGATTCAATCTTACAGTACTTATTCTGAGACATACTGGGGACTAAAGATTTTGGGTTTGAATAGTTCAAACGAAAACGAGATTTTGTGCTACTTGCTGTCCTTTATGTATGTCAGAGGGTGAGCTAAGTGCCCCTTCTCTTCTGTGCCGAGAGCTACCAAACAATATTTTGTTGTGTGAACACATAATGACAATAAAAGGATTCTTCTTACAGATACCTTAATGTAGTTGCTCTGATGCTAATGTTGGAATTCACTGTATGCAGTAATGCGATGCGGAGAAAAGGCTTTGTGCTTGAGTTACAGTCTGCTCCTCTCCCTGCCCAGGTGCTCTGTGCCAGGCACTTCATTAGCCCAGCCCTGCAGATGGACACCGATGGAAACAGGCTTTTTGAGCTTCATTCTTTGTGACTCGTTGTTCATTAAAATCAAATTATGTGTCAGGAAGCATAACTTGTACGTGCTATAGTGCAGTTATTGCTCAACAAGCTCTTTGTCTTGCATCAGTGCTTGTCTGTGTTTGTCTTACACAGTCTGCCAGACTAATTCTGCTGATTTTGCTCACACTGTGCACCTGGGTGCATTTGTGACAAAGTTTTCAATAAAGACACATTTTTTTCAAGTGTTTCTCCTATTTAGGTTTGCAAAATAGTTACATCCATAATTTTGGGTTATTTTTTTTTGTATTTTTACATCACGGCAGAACATTTTAAATCAAACTGTCAAGCTGTGCTGGAACTGGATTCTTTCAGATTTGAAGGGTTTGATATAGTATTGCATTAACAAGAAGAAAAGTCAGTCATTCACCACCATCTTTCTCTTCTTCCTGCGCAATAAAACCACCAAAGTCCTCTTCTCCAGTGTCGGAAACGAACAGGCTCAGGATGGCTTCGTCATCCACTCTCCGCTTCTCTCCTTCGTTGTCACTTTCAAAACCAACCAAACAAATCCTCGTTGTCAGTGTCAGAGTCGAACACCCTCTGAAGGGCCGTGGCGGTGTCCTCCTCTCCATCATGCAGTAGTCCAGCCCTTCGAAATCCGTTGGTGATCGTGGATGTTTTCACACTTTTCCACGCTGTCAGAATCCAATGGTGGAGTTGGGCATAACTTGCTTTTGGCAAGTTTATCGACGCTCGTCATCCACGCCTCCGGCTGAACGCGTAGTGCTACTTTGAAGTTTGTTTTTCGCGCTACTTCGTACGGCACTACATTGCCTGACGGATGGACATGTGACCAACATACCACTCTTGAACCCCGATCCTTCCGCCAGGCAACGTAGTGCCGTACAACAGCGGAACAAACAAAACAAATCCGCTCATGGACAATCCATTGAAAAGCCGCACCTGACTAAAAGCCGCAGGGTTCAAAGCTTGTGCAAAAAGTAGCGGCTTATAGCCCGACAATTACGGTAGTTGATTCCAAGTGTTGGACTTGTATTTGCCATTTTTGCACTGGAATTCCCAATATGAGGTCCAAGGAAGTGAAGGAGGACATTGTTAGTTCGAAGAAACAAAAAAATAATCAAACAGAGCAAAAATTTTAGGCGTAGCCAAATCCACAGTCTGTTACATCCTTAAAAAGAAGACGTGCAGTGGGCAGATCAGGAACCCCAAAAAGCCTGAAAGACCACATAAAAGTACCATCGCAAAAAAATGCCTCTCAAAGTTTTCTTCTTCTTTCATTTGCTCCCTTTAGAGGTTCTATCCTTATACCTACAATAGAGCTGGGCGATAGAACGATAACGATATGTATCGCGATATAACTTTTACTCGATAGAGAAATTAAACTATCGCGATAGACCTCGCCGCTCTTGTCCTCTTAAAAAAAAAAAAAAAAAAAAAAAGGTCAGCCAATCCAAATTAAGTAGCGCAGAGCCGAACCAATCACAGCCGCAGCGTCACGTCGCGTGACTTGTTACGTACAGCACAAGTGCCAAGCCGCACATGTGTATTTGTTTGGGAAGCAGCCAGCCACCGTACCGCCCGGGTAATGGAGGAAATGAGTGTGCCGACTAGAAAAATCAACCGAGCGTGACCGAAGGTTACCGAAGAGAAAACAGATGATGGTTCCAATGCCGGAGAGATTGTCGAACGGAAGAGCTATAGAAGTTTCATAGTGTGAAGGTATTTCGGCTATTTCAAGTCTGACAAAAAACAGAGTAGCGTGCACTGTAAATTGTGCCGAAAGCAAGTCTGGAAATACAATAAACTGGTGCATGCGTCACACTGTGCGCCACGTTATTGTTTCGGTGAAATGAATTTCTACAATACTGTTACTGTTAATTCTACTCTCTGCAGTGTTTAAATGCTTACATATGCACACAGTTACTGTCCCTCCACACATACGACTCGGTTCTGCTTCTATGCCCCAGCTTTGTTTACTTTTTCCCACCGAGGCTTCTAGACTTCTGATTGGCCAACATTTCTGCACGGTTAGGAATCTAGCTCCACCTGCTGCTTTGGCATGTTCATAGCAGCGTTTTCCTTCATTTCTGCCTTTATGTGTGGACGGGATTATTTTTTTAAACGAAAACGGAAAATCTCCGTTTTCAAAAATACCCGTGTACGTGTGGATGTAGCCTCAGTCTCTGACTGGAAGCGCTAATTCGTCATTCGGCTTTTGTCAGACTAAAGTAACTGTTAAAACTGTTTGAAAAGCTCAGCTATACAACAAGGAGAGATTGAGAATTTCCTTTTAGTTCTCAGTTTATTTGATATTGACAAAAGTTAGTCAGTTTTGTCTGTTCTTCTGTAAAACAAACTAAGATTTATTTTTAGAATTAATATTTTGTTTCTAAGTGGAATTGACAATTTAGTAGTCTGTTTCGTTTGTTCTATTTTGAAACTTAAACGCTTTAGCGGCTGCCTTTTGTGTAGTTTGCAATATTTGCCTTTATTTATCTGAAAAAGTCTCATGTTCCTTAAGTACATCTACCCTGTTGAACTTCATCCATCCATTCACGTCCGCTTAATGGATGAACTTATTATGGGAAATAAATATTTAAATAAAAACAAGCTGCTGATTATTTCACATTTTACTTGTGAGCAACGGCACATTTAAATCTTACAAATATAGTTATTTGGCTGATATCGTGATAGATATCGTTATCGCCTGAAATGAAAAAAACATATCATGATATGAAAAATCTCATATCGCCCAGCTCTAACCTACAATCATCTTCTTTCACACCAACCCTATGTATAGACTTCTTCACTACATCCATGAACCTTCTCTGTGGTCTTCATCATATCCTTCTGCCTGGCAGCTTCATCTTCAACATCCTGTGCCCAGTATATCCAATATCCCTTCTCTTTAAATGTCCAAACCACCATGTCAATAACACTCTTAAGGAGGTAGGTCTATCATTGTCAAGTCTACAATCAAGAGACATCTTCAGAGAGTTTCCAACATGGTGCAAACCATTGGTCACACTCAGGATGGTCAGATTTGACTTGCGGAAAAATATCTGATAAAGTCTGTTCTGTCTAGAAAACACTGTGGTAAAACACGGTGGAGACAATACTCTGGCATGACCATGGATAGCTGCCAATAGAACAGGTTGACTAGTGTTTATTAAAGATGCGACCGTTGATATGAGTCGCAGGATTACGAGTACTTAGATTCAGACAAGTGGGGCAGAACTGATGAGAAAATGCTTCACAGTGTAAGTGGATAATGACCCAAAACATACTGCAAAAGCAATCCAGGAGACTCTCAAAGCAAAAAAAGGGAATATTTCACAGTGGCCAAGTCATGCACCTGATTTCATTTCAATAGAGCATGCCTTTCAGTTATTAAACACAAAACTGAATGCAGAAAGACAACTTACAAGCAGCAACTGAAGATGGCTGTAGACCTAGCAGAGCATCTCAAAGAAGGAAATATAGCATTTGGTTGGCTCCATGGATTCTAGACCTGTATACACGTACTCCTAAACAGCTGAAAATTAGGGACTGTGTATAAAAATGGCTGTATTTCCTAAATGTTTAATGTAATGCTTTTGTTAAAGCCCTTGCATTAAAACTGAAAATCTGCATTTCAGTTACATATTGATTGTTTGATTTCGAGTCTGCTAGTGTGGTAAAATAAAATAACAAAAAAATGATTTTTTTTTTTTAATAGTTTACCCAAAACTGATTGACCTAACTGTACTTAGTTGACTTTTATGTATTTAGCAATTCCGCAGTTTCTCTAAAGTCAGAGTAATGTGGAGACTGAGACTTACTTTTTCTCTAGAGGATGTGGTGAGAAACTACTGCTGCAGGAGTCAGTAGTTTCTGATTTAGGAGTCCCATTAATTCTCTCCTTGAAGTCTGTGTTATACCTCTCACCTTAGTAAAAATCCTGTGCTTCCTGTTTACACTGGCTCCCCATTTGTCTTTATGTGACTGCATCATTCTGCCCGTGTGCCTTGTCTTCATTCTACAGTCACACATTTGGCATTTAGGTGATAGCTTTATTGACTTGTGAACAAAGTATAATATTTTAAATAACCAAAATTGACAAGTAATCAAGAGTATGTTGGTATCATGGCTTCCAAATAGTAGAAAGAACAACTGTAAATGTGCTAGAAATTGAATTTTTATGATAAATAAATAATAAAGCCAAGGAAAATGACAGAAGGTATAGCAACTTCACACAGCATAGAGAAAAAGAAAATTAAAAAAAAGAATGGAAACATGTCCAGTAATATGTGTGTACACACACATATGACTATTTCAAAAGCCCCCGGGGTTATTAAGGGACTTTTCTTTCCTTTTCTTTCCTTTTCTTCACCTTCTGTGCTGACAGTGAGCCTGTAGTTAATAATCCACTACAGTAAGGAGGTCACTGGTCATAAACCTTTTCTGGGAGTCTATATGTGGTTGTGTGTGTCTGTATGTTTATGTTTGAGGATAGAATGCAATGGGCTAAAATGCAGTCAATAGACCAGCCATTGATTTGACAAAAACACCTGCTACTACAGTTATATAGACTAACCCAAACACGCACAGTTTTTCTAATCCCTCACTTAGTTTAAACTACTTTAATGTCAGCTGCTTCCAGCACCTCTGCACCCACAATAAAAACCGTGCATAAATGTAATTGCCTTTGATTCACCTACATCTCCGCCATTATTGAATTACCCAGCACTGGCTAGTTCGAATCAATAGCAATGTTATCACAGGGCCCCAGGTGAGCAAGATATAAAGAGAAAATCAGGTGTGACAAGATCTCCTCTGTCATCAATAGAGTTGCCTGCTCTCCTTTTTCTTGCCATTGACCAGATATTGACTGTTGATGGGGGAGAGAATTGATCTCCTCTCTCGCTCACTGCAAGACAACTTAACATGGGCAGTGGGCAAAAGGCAATCAGAGGAAATTGGTGATAGACACAGGATGGGAAACAAAGAAAGGAGAAAGGGAATTAAAGTATTCAAAGGGTAGTAGAGCTGTCTCTAATTGGAGGCATCTGGGGACATTGAAGTAGTAATCAAGAAGAAGAAAAACTAGCACTAGCTCTTCAGAAACCAGTATAAGGTCAGCACAGCATTATTCTATATGCAACATGCACACTGTGAAACAAAAGTATTGTACTGTGCATTCTGAAAGTCATTTGCATATTAATATTATGACACCCATCAGTTAAAAAAGGAGCAACAAAGGAGCATGAGGTCATACTTTTTTGTCACATTGGAATTTTAAAATAACTGATGATATAACTATCTGATCAAATTTTACAGTTTGGCTCAGAGAAAGGATAAAAATAAATAAATAAATAACCCAGGTCAGTGAAATTATTTTTTCATTATGAAAGGAGGCTTCAACTGAGCACCATGCAATTTTAAACCTTAAACCTGGCTTTATATTTGCTTTTACTATTGTAAAAAGTGAAGTTAAGTTATTTTTCCATTCTTCTCCCTTACCTCTGTGTAAGCTCTGAAAAAGTCCATAGCCAATTTATTTATTTATGTTCATTTGTTAATAAGACCACTGGCAGTATTCCACCTATGCACAAAGGGCATATAAATATGGGAGAATTGGAAAATAAATAAATAAACTGAAACTCTTGACCCCAGTGGCACTGCAAATCAATACAGAGCTGTTCTAAGTGATCATCTTTATGATGATACAATAAACATCCTAATAAGAGTGGTTGCTTCCAGCATGACATGAAAGTGCCCCCAACATAGTTGCTGAACTGCTCGTGGGTATGATCTTAATCACATGCTGTAGCTTTTTGCAATCATCAGATTTCAATCGAACACCAAAGGCATTTCAACTAGTAGCATTTTTTAGACTTGTAGAATCAATGCCAAGAGGCAGTGAAGCTGTTGTGGTGGAATGTGGTACACCTTATAGGATGATGGGGTTTTTTGTAGTTGTTGTTGTTGTTTTCCTTTAATTTGTCAACAATCTCAACTTTTAGCATATTGACAACCAAGAAGCAAAACAGACCACCAAATCAATAGCTGTGTATGATGGATGACACAAGGCATTTGAAAATCAGTCAGAATTTTAAACGTGCTCTAGTCTGCCTCCAACTTTATTAAGAGTCCATTTTAACTAGATGACATTTTTATTTTCTCTGCATTTCCTGCACCTTTATATTCATGTCATGTCCTCAGAAAATCCCTAACAGGGAATCATTGGGTCTTGTCAGCCAGCAGGAAAGTTAGACCATCAAAGATAATTGCATGCTAATGTTCAATAAGCCTTGTAAGTCGCTGCAGATAAGTGTGGCTGCCAAACATCCTTGCCAGGGGAAAGCACATCTAATCCCTTGGCTGTGGCCGGGGAAAATTAATATTAAGCTCCTTTGGCCACTTCCAGTGTGGCGATAGAAACAATTACACAACAGCCCACCAGAGCGCAATTAATGAAAAACTGAGCAGTTGCTTAGTTGACACATTCTAGCAAAGATACATCTATCCACTAGCTGGACAAACAATTAAAAATCGTATAAAGCAGTTGAATTGGGCAATTTTTTTGAGTTCACTGGGCGTTGGAGTTTCCGCAGAATAACCCGGTTGTTCAAGAAATTCATCATTGTCACAACTCCATGGCCGCTGTTTACACAGTGACCTGCATTTGTGCAATATTTAATTAAAATGTGCTCAGAGTAGATCAAGCAGAAAAAAAGGCTTTATTAACATGTTCATTTTTGATGACAGACGTAATTTATTGAAAGAATATGAGGTATTTACCGTTTAAAGCAATTAAGACCAAAATCATGTTTGAATTTCTTACCCTGCACTTAATACTTTGGCTATTTGGAATCTTTCCTTTTTTTTCTTTCTGTCTTTCTTATAATGCAAAATATTAATAGAACACTAGGTGCAAGTAGGCATATGCTGTGGTCTTTCAAAGAATAAAGTAAAAAAAACAACAACTCCAAAACAACATCCATCCATCCTCAAAAAAATCATTCCCAAAATGACTTTTTAAAAAGAGGCAGCAATATATCTTGAAATACAGTGATATAAACTTTAAAGTCTCCTAGACCTATATCAGACTAGCTCACTGCTTTTAATCAGTGTGTAAGAAAATCTCTGCTGGTCTAACCTTTTAAATTACTTTAATGAAAAACTCATTTATGTAACATCTGAAACAACGATAAGAGAAAATAATAGCAATAATAAACAAGTTACTAGAGAGCGTAAATAAGAAAATCCAAGATTCTATCTCAAAAAATAAAACAGACTTTTCTATTTAGTTTTAAACAAATATTCTAACAGATAATAAACAAAGCTGGAGAAGTCAGTGTTTGGGATCTTAAGGATGCAGGGAGAAATATTACAGCACTTAGAGTGTGGAGGAGAGTTGTGTTTCATGATGTCTCCAAAGCTGTTTTTCAGTTGAATTTTATTTTACAGCTAGTACTTTAGTATCCTTTCGTATTATGAGGCATGATTTTCTAATCATGTCATAATTCATAAACAGTCACACACCCTAGGACTATACTTTTTTTAAATTCTCAGTATGAATCAACAGCATGTATGCATGTAAGCACCATTGTATCACTATCAGAGGAGATAACAGTATGTTGCTGAAGTAGCAAAGAAATGATATATGTCATATAGATATATTATAAATGTTAACTTATTACATTCTTAATTTATTAGATTTGTTTTTACACACTTATAGGCATGGATTATTTGGAAGATAGCTGGCTAGTGTCAGATGGTATTAGCAACCTCCCTCAGTCCTTTCATTAAAATTAGTCCTGACCTTTGTTAGAATTAATATTGTTTGATAAAGTTGATGTAGGAGAGCTATGTGAATCTCTTAATAGAATTATATATACACACACATGTGTGTGTGTGTGTGTATATATACACACACGTGTGTGTGTGATTTTTATTTTATTTTATTTTTTAGCATATTTACATTCATAAAAGTCTAACCTTAGGGGGGGAAATAATCAAGTAGACTGACTCGTGTAATCAATCACATTTCATGTTGTTTTAACATTTAAAAATTGGACAAAGCTTGTTGTATTAACAGAATCACTACCCAACAAATAATAAAAAAAACAAAACAATGTAAGAGAAACATTACCTTACACGTAATCTGTCTCACAGAGAATAATGGATTGGATTTATATAGCGCTTTTCTAGGCACCCAAAGCGCTTTACAATACCACTATTCATTCACTCTCACATTCATACACTGGTGGCGGCAAGCTACGGTTGTAGCCACAGCTGCCCTGAGGCAGACTGACAGAAGTGAGGCTGCCATATCGCGCCATCGGCCCTTCTGGCCAACACCAGTAGGCAAGTAGGGTAAAGTGTCTTGCCCAAGGACACAACGACCAGGACAGAGGGCCCAGGGATTGAACCGGCGACCTTCCGGTTACAGATGCGATTCCCAACCCCCTGAGCCACGGTCGCCCATATAGGAAATCTAAGTATGGAAAAATGATGTGGCTCTCGGCTTAGATCTCTTCTTTAGTAAACCATGATCTCCTGTTTTTTTCCCCTTGTTGTAATATAGTATCTACAGACAGATTGATTAAAAAAAAACATACACTGTATAGCCTATTTTTCTTAAAAAAAAAACATGCTTGAACACACACAAAGATAAGACACTCCCCTTTGTCTGACCATTGCAGCTTTCCACTTGGTAATTCATTGCTGAGTCTGATATTGTATTACAAGATGTATTTGCTCCCTCCTCTAATAAGAACATAGATTACAAGCAACACTGAATTCACTATGTGCATCCCAGCTGATTGCTTTGCCTGCCTGTGTGTTAGCTTATATCTTTTTAAGCGTCAGTGCCTAGCTATTTACATTCATCCACTAAGCCTTAAAACAAATTATAATCGATCTTGGGCGTGATGAAAAGGGTGGACTGCTGCAAATTAAAAAGAATGCAAGGTGACAAGGACAAAAGAATCACAATCAGCTCCTCTCAGAGTGTGTGGTGCAAAAAAAAAAAGACCATCAACTCATACGTCTAAGATGTGCAAGCAATCCAAGACACATAGTACAAAGTTTTCTGTTAAGACCTAAGTGTTTTCTGTCACTCATTACTGAGAGCTGTCAACAGTAGGAAAACTTATTTTCTTTAGAAAGTGCAACAAACTGTCTAATCAGTTTAACCCTCTAAGGCTCAAATTAAACTTTTTGTTGCTAATGCACAACCAAGTCCTGCAGTGGTACTTCTGAGTAAAAAAAAACTCATAAAATATGTATGTGAGGTAATCAGGTTGTAAGTTTTTAACTGTTGCAAATCGGCAACGCCTGCCTCGAGAGGGTTAATTAGTCAGGATTAATCTCAGTCTCACTAGACAATCATGTACATGAATCCTTTCAATTGATCATCAAGATATAAAAGCAAAAGAACAATTACTGCATTTCGTTGCCCTGTACCTGTGCATGTGCAATGACAATAAAGTTGAATTCTATTCTATTCTATTCTATACATTATATCATATGATTCACCTATTCTAAGGACAATGACTACAAATAATACTAATAATACTAATAATAATACATACTGTGTATAAAAATAAATATAAACAAGAGCAAGCACATTGTAATTCAACCACAATTCCAACCAAATGGCATTGCTTTTCTAAAGTCTGTGCTTAGGGTTATTGCAGCTTTAACAAGTTAGATTTCTGTGTTCTCACAGGCTTTGCCTGCAAGCAATGCCTCTGGGTAGCTGAAATATTTCAAAACAATAGTACAGAATGAGAAATGTGATGTCGTTTTTGTATGGTACGTTTGTCAAGGTTCTACACGTTATTGGTCCAAATGTCTAAGATGGATGGATGGATAAATTAATAGAGTTTGTATAGTAATATTTGCTCGTCATCTTGATGACTAACACATTCAACCTGTCTTCCTGTCAGTGTGTTCCAGTAGTTTAATGAAATAAATGATTTTATTATGGTGACAACTCTAGACATGTCTCTCATATGTGACGTGCCATCGTATGTCCCCTGAATGACAAATCTCTCACTATCTGGAAGGCTGAGAAAAGATTCTTGTTTGTGAAACAAGACATGTATTCTAGATTTGAGTGCTGAGGGAAGAGATGCGTTAATGAAGTAATGTTTAAGTCATTACAAGTACCAGTGTTGCTACAGTACCCCTTATTCATTGTCACTATGATCAGTGCTACAGGCAAAAATACAGACATAAAATTAAATTCTTCCTTAAAATCTTGGATGCATTCTTTGGACTTTTGACTAAAAATGTGTTATTTCACTTATGTTTGCCTCAAGCAATATTTTTAATGTATTTGCATGTTCAAAAGAATAAAGAATTCAAGCTATTGTTTTTGAGAAGGGTAAATATCACTTGGAATGATTTTAAAGTTGTATGCCCTGTTGTTTCAAGCTGATGGTCGGATTTCTTGTAATATTTATCTGCATTGTATGAATATATTTTTTGCCCTGTCTTAATTACATCCGGACTGCTGAGCTGATCAGCTGTTGCAAGAACATTTACTGGGAGGAGCTGTTTTTAATACCCAGTGCATGACCAACAGACATGTATGTCCTTGAACGCCCATGCACAATAAACACATAAATACACACATGCGTCCATTCATATGTCCTACCTGTGGAAAGCGCAGGGTCCATGAACCTGCTGAGAAATCATTTCCCAGGCAAGCAAGCGAGGCAATTCCGTCACAGCAAGGAGGAAAAAAGGCTTTTTTTAATGGGGAAAAATTGGAGGCAGGGGATGAGTTAGCAGTAGCGGCCAGGATAATTGATGGCAACTGTTTGGGTACGAGATTAAGATTCATTGGAAGGACCACACATGGGGGCTGTAAACCAGTATGTGCTAGAGGCATGAAGGATATGAGGCAACATTTTGACTCGCCTGCTAGCTTAATTGATAGAGTGTCGTCCCATATGCAGGGTGAAAAAAAGAAGAAGAGAAAAAACTATCAAACAGGATTTGGAATAGAGGCTAGAATGGATTCCAAAATCTGGACCTAAACTAAGACTGACAGAGAGAGAATGGATTAGGAAGTAGGGCAAAAAGCAGTGGAAACCCAGCGGCAAAAAAAAAGAAGCTTTGAATGTTGAAGGTCAGTGGTTCCTATCCCCAGAATTTCTGGAAACAGGCTGGAGAAAAAGTAAAGATCACATGGGGGCAGCTATACTGTAGAATATCTAAAGCATTCTGCAGTTCCTGAGTGGGTATACACATATACTAGAAAATAAAGTAGTGTATCTGGCACATATGCACTGTCATGGGTTGACGGCTAAAAGGAGTGTATGCAGAAATGACAGGACAGAACAAGACAAAATAAGAGGCAAATGTATACAGATGCATGTCTAATTTCCTCCTGATACAATGACACTGGCAGAGTACCAAAAATGCGAACACCACACAAAAGTTAAAATATTCTATTTACACTTTATTAAGTCAGAGGAATTTAAAAGAGAGGCTGATTTAAAACCATGTGTGTAACCTGGCATCACACACATTCACAAAGAGACGCACTGATACGCTGCACAAGTTTAAGATTTATTGCGGGAGTGATGAAAAAATACTGGTTAAACTTGTTGACCATAGACATGAGTAATTTGCCATGATTTAAGGAGAGATTTTGTTCATTGTTAAATTAAATAACAAATAACACTCTGTATCACCTCTTTAGTCAGAGATTTTGTTGGTGTACTAAAACACACACACATATATGTATATATATATATATATATATATATATATATATATATATATATATGAAAATCACAATAATGATAAGAAATGTTACTGCTGTAGCTTTAAGTTGCTTTTTTTGTACGAGTCGGTCTGCATGTTTAATTCATTGTTAGCCTCTTCTAGATGTAAGGAACAGTTCTTTTTGTTTTGTTCTTCCATGATTTATGTGTTCACTTGTGTGAGTACAAACAAATTAAACCAAAATGATCTCTAAATAGTAGCACTACGTGTTTGTGTGTAGGTACATGTGTGCGTTTCCATTTTTAGAAGTGAGCCTCTGAGGATCACTTAAGTGTGTCGGCATGTTGCTAAAAACATAATAGCTTAAGGCCACGACATAGATGCAGACGTACAAAGTGCTCAGTCCCTCTCACAAACACACGCCGACACTGTCAGCCCGCGTCTGCGCACACTTACACACCAAGGTAGTTTGCAACTGATTCATTTGACCCCATTGCTCAGCCTATCTGCTCTCTCTTTAGCAGACTGTTGGGATATGAACCACCTCAGGGGTTTACTGTTTCTACTATTAGCATATAAAGAGCATAAATTTCACTCCACCTTGTATTAGGAGGAAACCTCTGAGACTTCAAGAGCAAAGGCAAAGCCACCGAGGAAAACTTCAAAAAAAAAAAAATCAGTGGCTGGAAAAGTTGTGCTTTAAGCTAAAAAGGAAAGTCAGGTGGATTTGTTATTAAGTAGAGTATACAGATCCATTCATACACAGACACATGAAGTCAGTCTAAATACATATTTTCTTTCAAAAACGCACATTTTAGGTAACCTGCTGAAAGGAAATAGTAGCATGAAGGAGTCCAAATGAAAAACACCTTTCACCTGTCTTTTAGTTTACTGTAAATTAACATCTCTGTCTCCACCACAACTGAGTGCATTCTGACAAAGAGTTGATCTAACTGCCTCACACAATAATAAGTGTCTAGTTGGCTGAGCTGTAAGAGGTCTCACAGTCTAGGTGAGAACAAGCTCCCATCTCAAACTTAATGAGTGAACTGTGTTGGAATGATACTTAATCAAAATACTGTTGTAGTGAAATAGCAGAGAACAAAGGCTGCCTGACAAGAGGGTCAGCAATTTCTCTTTGTTCAACAGCAAAATATGCCTGCTTTTTGAGTAGTCTGGCCTGGCCTATCATAGAGGAGGTTAATCATCCACCTCACTCGCATTAAAAACCAAGCCCTGGAACCACATAGTGGTTTGTGTGCATGCCAAAAGCCCCCAAAGCAGCCCTGGAGGGTCCTTCACTGGCTGCTTTAATCTTTGCTGGAGCAGCATCTGATTTCTCCAGTAAAGAAAATCTTCAACCGCTTCCTTGGTAAGGCTTAAGATAAAATGAAGAAGGTGCTGCTAGTGCTATTTAGTTTTGAAAAGCATCATAAATTATGCATATATTGTTTTCAGCATTTCACAAAACCTAGTTAATTTTGCCCTCCAATGGCTGAAGCATAATTGGTATAGCGTGTGGTGCAGTATAAGCAGCTGGTGGTCATGCACTTGTGCTCTGAGAAAATTGTTCTGAGTTAATTATTGAATTCAAAATGTCTGCCACATGCAGTCCAAACATATATTTGAAGTACTCACTCCTTCTTTTTTCCATAAGGCCAATTTGCCATCGTGGGAAGAGTGTGAACCTCTGATTAGTGACACTATAGTGACCAGTGAAAACAGTGCTCAGGCTGTATCTTCCAATACATTTCCTTGTCTGTCTGTGTGATGTCTTAATGCAGTGGAAAGAGGTGGTGGTGCATAGGTGAGAGGATCAGTACAGGCAGTTAGAAGGTTCCCTCAGCAACAGAGCAAAGTGGTATTTTGGTGTTTGGGTTGAAAATTGGTACTAGACTTTGCAATAAGTTTCTTAAAACTACATCATTTAGATTTAACAAACAAGAGTAGATGCATGGAACACATAAACACTATTTACAGATTAACCAAAACTTAAACAGAAACCCTGAGGATATGCAAAACCTTGGGCCTGGCAAGTTTTCTAGAAATCGAAATAAAAAGGCTCTATTTTTGCTTTAAAGGTAGACAGGAAAGTGGAGAGGTGGGGGGGACTTGAACACAGGTCACTGCACACTGGCCATATGGTATGTGGTGCCCTGTTCACCCACTTAGCTAAAGCAGCAGCCCAGAAAAGGATGTTAATGCAACACATGGTGACAGGTGTCATGACTTTAAATCAATATAACAAGTAGTGTCTATGGGGTGGCATGAAGGTCTGTGGTGGTGATGAGGCCATCTGCAGTTCTTTGGGGCCTGAGGTTGAGGACTTGATAGACCACAGCTTCCACCCTGGAGGGAGAATGATTCAAAGAGTTTGTTTTTGTGGTGGAAGAAGTCAGCTGCAATTTTTCTTACCCGCCTCAGAATCCTAGAGGTGTACAGGTCCCGGAGACATGACAGATTGTAGCCAATCACATTCTCAGCAGAACAAATGACGTGCTGTAGTCCTTGGCAGTGGCAGCAGAATACCAGATGGTGATAGAGGAGGTGAGGATGGACAGGGGAGGTGTAGAAGTGCGCCATCTTAGTCTTTGGCAGGTTGACCTTCTTCAGCTGCTACAGGAAGTACATGCTCTGTACATGCTCTGATGTTCTTTTTTTGTTTGTTTGTTATGGAATGGGACCGCACGTGGCAACCAGATAGTGAATCTCCCACCTGTAAGTGGACTCGACCCAGCCAAAGAAAACATTTGAGTTTGACAGATTGCACACTGCAGCTGTTGGTGTGCAGGGACAAGAGTACAGCAGGAAGAACACAGTCTTGTCAGGAAGCCTCACTGATTGTGGATATCATCATGCTTTCACAGTTTCACGTGGTGTCGAACAAGAAGTTTCTCATCCACCTGCAATTTCTTTTATACAGCAAAACTGAAATGACGTTACTGAAGGCAGAGCTGAGGTCTGTGTTCCTAGGGAGTCCAGGTGCTGTGGCAGTCCATGTCTATGGATGATGGCTCTGCAGGCAAAATGCGAGGGCTCTGAGAGTCATTCAGTGGTTCTTAATGTGTCCTTTATTATTATTGCACACCATAACGTGTGCATTACAGGCGTAAGCCAAAGTGGAAGATCAGACAAACTCCAAAGCATTTCTACAGGTCAGTGCAGGTCTAGAAGTCTTTTCACTATACCTACTGTCAGTCGTGGCCTCAGTCAGGAAGAAGAAGCTAGAGGATTTGGGGTAATGAGGTGTGTTTCAGCGTCAGCCAATCACTCCGCTGTGACTTCGGTGGTTTTTTTTTTTGTCTGGAGACAACTTTAAATCCCACTGAAATACTGAGAGCAGAGTGCTAAGAGAGAAAAAATAGGTTAGAGTGAAGCACACTGTTCTGCACAGTTTCACCATAGTAATTACTGGATTACAAAATACATTTCATTTACATTTAAATACATACATTTAAAATAAAGTTAAATCTGCAATTTGTCATCAGCAATTTTTAATAACGTTTTATGACTCTAACTCAGTAGGTGTGATATCTATACTATGCTGTGCTGTGTTACATAATTGTATATTTACTCTTTTAATAGCACAAGTAATAGTAATCATAAGTAATGGCAACAACCAAATCAGACACTGGGATTGCTGGCTTTTTCTTTTTTGTTTATGGAGTTGTAGCTTGACAGCAGATTTAAAGAACAGCAGGAGGCAGAGAACATACAGATAAACTGCAATTACAAAAAGTAACATAAAGTATACATTCTCTGTTGTTGTTTTGGTTTTGAAATCTCAAAGTGTTTGAGCTTGTTCACTGAAAGCAAATAGAGTTAAAATAGGTGAAAAAGAAGGTGAGCCTAAATAGTACCAGTAATAGTATTTGTTTTAATATTTAAAATGCATGCAATGCTGTCTGCTTTTGTAGGGGAGCGAGAGTGCATAATCAGAATCAGAATCAGAATCAGAATACTTTATTGATCCCTGGGGGAAATTATTTAGAATTTAAATAGAAGCAACAGCAAGTTATCCTTTGTGGAAAACTCTCACAAGGTGTTGGAAATATGCACCACTGATGACACGATTGCTAATTTATGGTAGACCATATGGCGACAGCGACAGCATTGTTGGTAGATGACCAGAGCTCAGAGGGCAACGAGAGGTTAGTGTTACTGGACCGTGCCGTTATCACGAACACTCATCTAGTTATTGTTTCTGATGCTTATTAAACTGCTCAGCAGATGGACGATAATCTAGGCCATGATTACCATCCGAGGCAGTGGCTTGTAACTCACACTTAGCCACTGAGGCTCATCTGGGAGACATTAGGGGACAAAGGACAACTCTGACCTCAAATATGGTACTTTATTCAACGTGCCTGACAGAAAATGTAGTATTTTCCACTGTGTAAAGCTTATTTCTACAAGGTACTCCTATTTATTCAGTTCACGCTGACGAAGTTCAGCTATTGACAGTTTTTACTCAAGGAAGTGACATTTGCAACTTTATTTAATTCGGTCAGTTACTTGCTATTGGGATGACCTTTTGCTGGCTTCACTGGCAGGAGCCTATAAACCTCGGAGGCTCACCAGCTTTATAGGCATTCAATAGTCGCACAAGGCACTATTGATGAAGTTGTTGTGTGCACAACCAAATGAAATGAGAAGGGATCAGAAATCACAACACTAAAGTTCCCGTGTAATCCTGATGAGGATATTTATGAAATTAAAATGGATGAAAATACAGCTGAGGGGCATTTCAGCCTGTTTGCAAAGACTTAAACATTGTTTTGTTTTGTGTAAAGAATTTACTCTTTGCTGAAGGTTTTGATCGTGTCAAACGGTGATAGATGCATTGTCGTCTTTTTTGGCGGCTGTCTGTCAAAGATACACGGGAGCTCTCTGTCTGTTTATCTATTTACTTGATAAATATGTGGTTTCGCATTATCTGGCTAAATGCAAGCTTTGCTGCAAAAGCCTTTATATGCTGTTCGAGACCATAGAAATTGAGCCGTGTGCATTTTTTCCCCATTGGCACACAGTCTCATTAATTACATGTATTGGGAAATGTTGTGTTATTATGATTTATCGCTACGATGTATCACTTCTGAGGTGAAATTCTCCGCAAACACATCACATCAATTTACTCTCACAGGCAATTATCCTTCATACATGGAAGAAAGACACTTAAACTCATTGGCATTCTCAGCATTGAGAGTGCCAGAGAGTGAAATATATCAAACAGATGACATAGATTTCCTTTTGTGGAATAGCTATAAGCATTAAACAGTATGAAGATTCATTAGTTCTTGCAGTGTATTCCTGTATTCCTGGCAGTATGTTAACAATTGACAATTCAGCATCTTATAGCTTGTGCTCATGGGTGGGCAGGTTGTCCAATTGTTTTATGCAACCTTTAGTGTGACATACGGACTCAGATGTAACGTATTGAGCATGGAGACAAATGGATTCGATCATGCGATGAGAGGGGGAAAATACATCCTGAGGTCTATTGTTTACAGCCTGCCCACGTTCACGCACACACATGCAGACATAAGAGTCTACACCAGTTGGCGCACCGGGCTCTGCAGTAAACCTTTAACAGTTCACACATCCTCTACAGTATAAATGCACAGATGGTTTAGTTGTGGTTCACTTGGCAGCCAGCACCATCTCAAGCTCATGCAGAGCTTTCGTGGTAGGTCATTAGAAGTCACATTTAAAAAGAAAAGAAAAAATGTAAACATTCTATACATTGCATTAGACAGGTTTCAAAAGTCAGCAGACTTACTGAAGGTCTGCAAATGGGTACGAAAAAGTAAATTTCACCAGACATCACATCATCACATGCCACAATGCCCCTTTCCTCTGATCTCGGTGCTCTGCCTCAAGGGTGCAATAACAGTTTATTACACCTATCTTCACTTTATGACCCACCCCACCACCTGCCCCCACCACTTCCACCCCGCTCCCCTCAAGCCCACGCTAACTGTTATTGAAAACACCCAGGTCTGCTATATATCATTCCTGAGCAGCACGGAATGCTATGCGCAACATAGCTAATCAGCCCCAGATAGAATGGGTATTGTCCAGGTCATAGAAGAATAGCTCCACTTATCTAATATCTGCTTACATGTGGAAGTATTTAAACACAGTTTCATTTGTCTTTTGAGCCTTTGTTGCCCTGAGGTTGAATCTTCTTCTCCTCACATATATCTATTGTGTAATCAATGGAGTGAATAAGAACTATTTTTTCTGCATTGTGCCTGTGTGAAGATAACGGTGTAAATGGGTTGTGGCATATGTTTTGCTAGCAGAGTGGACAGAGTGCAAGTTGGACTGAGAGTGATCTAAGGTATGTGATGGAGACTGCAGTATAGCACATAGTAGGGTGGGATTGAAATGCAAAGCATCAGTAAAGATCTTTTGAGGTGGGTGTGCTCACAGAGAGAGGCTACAGCTCAAGGGAGACAGTGTGACAAGACTCTTGGAAGGACCCACCACCCCTCGGTCACAGTGATGGCTTCACTGCTATCAAGCGTGAACAGGGTGCAGGTGGGAGAAACCACACTGCCATGACAGTGTGTGGAAATGAAGCTAATTCTTCAAAAGGAGCAAATGTCAATGTACATCTGTAACTTGGGCTTATATCAGCAGGTTTGCAAAATGTGCCTAAGTGAAAACACTAAGGCAATACCTTATTGTGAATGTGGCTTATATTTTAAGACTAGTAAAGGAATATAGGTGGGCAGGAACGGCAAATGATGTTTAATTTCATAGGGATTCAAGATTTAGCCACAAACCTTGGGATTTATCTGTTTGTGTCCATGCAGTCATACATGTGTGTTTTAATGTTAGACTAGGGAACACCAGCTGATAGGGCAGATGGCTTGTGTCATCTTGAGTGTGCAAGGTATGTGATGGGTGGAAATGGTCCTGTTTAATTACCTTTAAAGTGAGCAGCGCAGCTAGGTACTAAAGAGCTCTCATCTGCCCTGTAGGCACCAAGGGAAGCTCTAGGAAGGCCTTGTGGTGTAGTGGTTCAGTGGCTGCATCGTGTTACATGGCCAGCTTAGTCACATGACAACACTCTAGATTCTTTGCAGCACAGGTGTGGTGCTGAAAAACAAGCTGTTTATATGTCTTTTCCTAAATTGTTGTCCTTATTTAAATTTCTACATTAAAACCCTTTTATACATACAAAACATTTTATACTTTGTTAGAAATCCAAAATACAGGTTTTAACAATAGCATTGAGGTGTTTTGGGGCAATGTCCAAACCCATCCTCAGTCAAAAAAATGAATGTAGCTGGATTACAACTGACTTATCTCTCTTCTCCTGTTTCTCTTTTCGTAGTATGTGCTGGAACGGAGAACAAGCTGAGCACGCTGTCGGACCTGGAGCAGCAGTATCGCACTCTGAGGAAATACTATGAGAGCTGTGAAGTTGTAATGGGCAACCTCGAGATCACAAGCATTGACCGCAGTCGTGACCTCACCTTCCTCAGAGTAAGGGAAAAAAAACAACATGATACCGTCAACTAATAGACCGCATTTTTTTTGGCACATTTTAAGTGCAAAGTTATAGGCTTCTAGCTTGGAACCACCAAATTTCTTAAAATAGTGCACAAAAATCAACATGAACATTTGAGAAAATATATTTTTATTTGAATAAAATGATATGTGCCTATATATTCTGTTTAAAAGATTCACATATTCCTTTTTGACTAGTAATGCCTATCATCTGTCTTTTTACCTACACAATAGAAATACAAATACTCATTTTTTTCACAAGTTACTGAGTCTAAACTTCTTAATGTGAACTTTGTCTTTTTTTTCTTCTCATATGACCTTGTTACCCAGAGAATGCTTTGTGCTAAGATCTTTTTCTACCAATCAGCACTCGGATTAGTGTCTATCTCACCAATGATAACTAGAGAGGAAAGTTGTTCTAATCAGCGGGTAATCAAACTTCCTCTCTACTCAGCGTGTCTAACTGATTGTATGCTCGCACCATTGTGATCTGAAGCACAGAATAATCAAAATCCAAATAACTTGATCCTTTAAATCTCCTTTTTGATTGAACGTGAATCACAGACTACAGTGAAAAAGTTCCACGGAGCTGGTCATCATTTCATTTTATTTCACTTTTGAGCCTTCAGCTTTAATCTCGAAGATATTTATTATTTTTATTGCTTCATTTTTCATATAATTATACCCAAGACTTGAGCAGGTGAGTCAACTGAATTGGACCATCTAAGAAAAGTATAGTTTTGCAACAATCTAATAGTATTGTTATCAAAAAGAAACACTAGGATACAAAATGTGGTTAAAGGCTGTGCTCTAACACTGTGGAAGCACACTCTTGGAATTGCTTACATGAATGCGTTTTTTCACTTTGGTTGAGAGGACACATACAAACTGAGTGTCAGGTGATGGAAGGTCCCAGCTCCACTGAGGGCCAAACTGTAATAGTGCAGTAATTAAGGGTTAGAAGGTGGTAACTGCAGGAGAATTTACAGGAGAAAAAAAAAAGAGAAAACACATGCATTCTGTTTTTTGGTGAAATCAGCTGCTCTTAGTGACCTCTATCAGCCCTTCACTTCTCATGAACACCAACTCAAGACTATGCTGGCTGCGCTCTGCACTACTAACGCATCCAACTCCAATTGATTCCGGTCTATCTGGGGGTCTTGGGAGCTCCCCTGGTGTTACACTAAAGTGCTGACTGCATTAATGGTCCAATAGTGCTGTGTGAATGAACTGGGCTAAGGAGGCTTTGCCAGTGATGTAGTCCTCCAACAAGGCATTCTGTATTTTTTAGATGTTGCTCCTTACTGTGATGATTTAGAAGTTAATACTGCAATATGACATTTTTTTGTAAAAAAAAGTCCTCTGTTTTTTGTATTTAATTTGAATAGACACAAAAACGCCAAGATTGATCAAAGCACCAAAACAAAGTCATTAAGTGTTTTACATCGTGAAGCACAATTCTGATAATGCCCCCTGTGATGCAAAACAAAACGAAGATGATATTAAGAAAGAGGGAGCAATAGATGCAAAAGTGCTACCATTAGACTCCTGCAGAGGTAATGGGCCCCACTGACTTAGATGAAAAACGGTAGTAGGGGGGAAAGATGTGGCTCAAAAACCAAGTGTGATTGTTGTTTAACTACATGGGACCACCATGCACTATAAAACAACATCAGTTCTCTAGTTTAGCCGTGCTTTTTACAATGTCATGTGTATAGGATTACATTGAAGAGTTATTTGTAGATTGAGGTTAAAAGAGCACTAGTACAGAACCCCTTTTTACACGCCTGTATTACACCACCAATCATTTACAAAGCAGTTCCCTGTGGCACTAACTTGCCAGGTTCCTCCACCTTTCCATGGCTTGCAATTAATGTGGGTTAATTGAAGATGCTAATTAGCAATGTGGGGTGCCAAACACCGAGGGAGCAAAAGGGCAAGGTGGAGTATTTATTTTTAGAGAATATTATTATTATTATGATAAAATGCATTATTAACATGCTTCCCGAGGGAGGAAAAAAAAATCACCTTGAGGTAAAGAAGTAGAGAAGTAAAGACAAAACTATTGTGCAGCAGCTTACCATACCACCTGTCTCTGGGAGGTGATTGAAACTGATGCCTGTGCATTGGCTCCTTCTTTTTGAAGATAGCCAAGAGATTGATGGCTGCCTCCCCAAAGCCCCTCAAACAACTTTAGCAGTAAATAGACTCTATCTTCCAAACTGCCTCAACAACTGATGAATCAACGCTTGCACTGTGATTAATAACTGCTTTTCAGCACTGAGGCTTTCTCCCTTCTATCACATATGGACATTTGCACCAACAACCTAGACCGTGAGCTTTAACCACATGCAATTTTTACATTGTCAGTGCTTAAATCCCCATCCCTCACACACACACACACAGTAATTCAGTTTCATGTATATAGCGCCAAATCACAACAACAGTCAGACTTTGTACAAGACTTGAATACAAGTCTTTGTATTGTAAGGTAAAGACCCTACAATACAACTGGAAAAAACAACGACAATCTTTGAGTGAGCACTTGATGACACTGGGAAGGAAAAACTCCTTTTTAACAGGAAGAATCGTCAGACTCAGGGAGGGGCAGCCTGTTATGACAAAGTGTGGAAGAGAGCCGGAGATTACAGTTTTTTCTGATTGCTTAAGCACATTTTTTGTAACTATTGGCTAATTTTGCAAAACTCTTCACACAAATAAGAAAACCTGTCACCCAATAATCAAAACATTTTAGTTCTCTTGCAAAAGCAAACACAGCTAGATTAACTCTTCACACCTTCGTAAAAATGGTGTTTCCGTATCAAACAGTACACACAAGCCATCATCTACTAAGCACACAATGCGCCAACTGCACACTGATGGTATGAATATAAAACACATCTGGCTTTTGCTTTCTCTGTGCACAAGGTAGGCTATGTCAGTTTGAGCTCATACTTCTGTCATAGATCCATAAGCATAGAGGGATCCAAACTTCAAGTACTGGTGTTTATTCAAACACATCAAAACAAACACAAGTGTTTATTTCCAAGTATAGGATTATTTGCAATCGCCATAATGACTATATGGGTTACTTGGTCTGCAGTGAACATGCTTCCTCTGCCCCCAGCATCTGGTCATCTAGCAATTCTGTAAAGTAACAATTTCAGTATTTTTACATCAATGGTATTGGTGTGTTTCTCATTGGCATATGGCAGTGCTACAAATCTTTGTGCGAAGTGACTGTACTAACCGATTCTCATTTCAAGATGTCCTTATGGTACTTGCTACAGTGTAGCGGCTCAGTTTAGGCTGGACCCGTTGGCCAGCTACCCTCAGGGTCATTCCACGGTTGATGACATGGTCCACTATTGTAGCTCTGATGTCATCAGCAATTCTATTTCTTACTCTTCCTACCCTTCCTCTCCCCCCTCCTCATCTTCCTCTCCCCCCTCCTCGTCTTCCTCTTGCTCCTCCTTGTCCTTGTCGTCCTCTTCATCCTATTTCTTCACCTCCACGTCCTCTTCCTCGGCCTCCTCTACTTCTCACTCTTTCTGCTCCCTCCATTGTACTCCACACACACAGCTTACCTGTATTATAGTGCTTAGGCTGATTGCAAAGTGAACTAATTATCTAAGAAAGTTTTGACATGTGAAAGTGTGCCAGACAGTTGGCAAATTAGTGTTAATGATAGCCATACATGTGTATACTTTTGCTAGGAGTGTGTTGGAAATTTGGTAATTGAGTGTTGTGCAGTGAATTGTGCCTACAGTTTTGCAAAGTGTGTGTTACAAAATTGCAAACTGAGTGCAAAGCAGTTTTTGTGCTTTTAGTTTTGCAAACTCAGTGAGTGGTTTTGCTATAAGTCTGAATAGTTTTAGAGATTGTGCTACAGGAATCACAGTTAGGGTTTAAGCATTCAGAAAAAACTGTAATAATAACTAATGATTAAATGTACAGTGGTGTTTAAACACATAGTGACTGACAGTCACATAGTGAAGAAGAAATACTCAGTTCATCAAGCCCCCAGCATGCTAGTGCAGAGTCTGTGTTAGATTTTGGTTTATAGTGTTAAACAGTATTCTCTACCACCAGCATCTTTTGGAGTGTTTTATCCCTACAGTAAAGTTTCAGCACATCCACACTGTTGTGGCAGCCAAACAAGTCACTGAAACACCTTCCCGGTTAAATTCCAATAATTTGTCACCCTTAAAACAAATAACATCCTGTTCCCAGCTGAACATATACTGTGATTGTTTATTGGGTGGATGCAGAAGAAAGCACACACTTTGCATCCTTCTTTTCTCTCATGTCACTTTCTTGTGTGCGCTCACAAACAGAACTGATTATGAAATATTAATTTTTCCTTCTCCTCCTCTCTTCCCAGGCTCAGTAGGAACCCACAACCACACAGTTAGATTGGATTGTTTGTCTTGCCATTGCAATCATTAGTAAACATGTAATTTTCTCCCCAATATTAATGCGGTGATCAGCTGCCTTATCAGACTGACAACAGTTCACTGACTTCCCACCTCTTTGCCTGTAGTTGTAAATAAATTATGGAATCATAATTTACAAACGGAACATTTTATATTTCCAACGAGTCTTTGGTTTTCAATAATAACATGTGGTGTTAGGATGACAACTGAGAATCTAGAAGAAGAAAGAAACATGGAGGAAAAAAATTTCAAATAAAGATTTTTCCCTTTAAACTCCATATTTCCATTTCATTTTTATGTAAAGAATGGAAAAAAGAACATATATTAAATGCTGGTATGGCTCATTTTTATACAACAGAAAGTTTAAATACTCCAAGGGACTCCAACTAAATGATGGGGTTGCGCTGATTTATTTTTCCCACTTTTTTACTCCTCTTCATGATTACAGAAGAAAGCCACATAATGTTTTGAAATCTGAAAAATCCATTAATGCTCTTTTACAAATAGCAACCAAATAAATACAAATGTTAAATGTGCTAAATTGATTCTTCAAAAGTTAGAGATGGGGGTTTATTTATGGTCCTATGTCTGTTAACTGATTGATCTGATTAAAGACACCTTGTTAAAGCGTTAGAGTTATTTAAACCTATTAAAACAGTGGACTCTAATTGCTAGTGGATAACTCATCTTGACCAAGGTGGTTAGCAAGAGACAAATTGTTTCTTGGGGATTAAAAATCAATGTCATTTGCGCATAACTGATCTTGGAGCCGTCAAAGGTGATCCACAAGCAGCTTAACTAGTAAACTGTTTCTCTCCATCAAAGAGGACAAGGTTTCTACAGGGTGGGCCATTTATATGGATACACTGTAATAAAATGGGAATGGTTGGTGATATTAAAGTCCTGTTTGTGGCACATTAGTATATGTGAGGGAGAAAACTCCTCAAGGTGGGTGGTGACCATGGTGGCCATTTAGAAGTCGGCCATCTTGGATACAATTTTTGTTTTTTCAATAGGAAGAGGGCCATGTGACACATCGAACTTATTGGTAATGTCACAAGAAAAACAATGGTGTGCTTGGTTTCAACGTAACTTTATTCTTTCATGAGTTTCTGACCACTTATAAAATGTGTTCAATGTGCTGCCCATTGTGTTGGATTGTCAATGCAACCCTCTTCTCCCACTCTTCACACACTGATAGCAACACCGCAGGAGAAATGCCAGCACAGGCATCCAGTATCCGTAGTTTCAGGTGCTGCACATCTCGTATCTTCACACCATAGACAATTGCCTTCAGATGACCCCAAAGATAAAAGTCTAAGGGGGTCAGATCGGGAGACCTTGGGGGCCATTCAATTGGCCCACGACGACCAATCCACTTTCCAGGAAACTGTTCATCTAGGAATGCTCGGACCTGCCACCAATAATGTGGTGGTGCACCATCTTGCTGGAAAAACTCAGGGAACGTGCCAGCTTCAGTGTACAAAGAGGGAAACACATCATCATGTAGCAATTTCAAATATCCAGTGGCCTTGAGGTTTCCATTGATATAGAATGGACCCACTATCGTTATACCCCATATACCACACCAAACCATCACTTTTGTTGTTCCAACAGTCTTGGAGGGATCCATCCAATGTGGGTTAGTGTCAGACCAATAGCGGTGGTTTTGTTTGTTAACTTCACCATTCACATAAAAGTTTGCCTCATCACTGAACAAAATCTTCTGCGTGAACTGAGGGTCCTGTTCCAATTTTTGTTTTGCCCATTCTGCAAATTCTGTGCGCCGATCTGGGTCATCCTCGTTGAGATGCTGCAGTAGCTGGAGTTTGTAAGGGTGCCATTTGTGAGTAGCTAATATCCGCCGAAGGGATGTTTGACTAATGCCACTCTCCAGTGACATGCGGCGAGTGCTACGCTGTGGGTTCTTGCTGAAAGAAGCTAGGACAGCTACTGATGTTTCTTCATTAGTGACAGTTTTCTTGCGTCCACATTTTGGCAAATCCAACACTGAACCAGTTTCATGAAACTTAGCAAGCAGTTTGCTAACTGTAGCATGGGAGATGGGTGGTCTCGTAGGGTGTCTTTCATTGAAATCTGCTGCAATGACCCGGTTACTGCGTTCACCAGATATCAACACAATTTCGATCTGCTCCTCACGTGTTAACCTCTTCGACATGTCAATGGCTGTGAACAAAGAGAAACATGTAAATAACTCATGAAAGAATAAAGTTACCTTGAAACCAAGCACACCATTGTTTTTCTTGTGACATTACCAATAAGTTTGATGTGTCACATGGCCCTCTTTCTATTGAAAAAACAAAAGTTGTATCCAAGATGGCCGACTTCTAATGGTCACCACCCATCTTGAGGAGCTTGCCCCCTCACCAATGTGCCACAAACAAGACTTTAATATCACCAACCATTCCCATGTTATTACGGTGTATCCATATAAATGGCCCACCCTGTACAATGTGCTTCACACACAATACTTTAACCATTGTCAGTTGGATGTGGGCATATTCATATATCTGTCAGAAATGACAGATGCAACAGATCTGATGGTGGATAGTCAAGCTAGCTTTTACAGACAACAACAAACTGCTGCCACAAGATGGCAGTATTTTACATGACGCATTGCAAACAGGCAATACAGAATATTACGTGACCGAATATTGTTCTGAGCATTTAGAATATAGATTACTTTCACTTTGGTAACATTTTGATTGATTTGTATTTTAGATTTCACTGGTCAAGCACAGCTTGGCTTGCTATCCCTCTTGATTGTATATATGTATCTTGTTTCTAAATAATTCCTGCTGTCTACTATTTACATTTTATTCTGACACAGTTGGTGTGGAGCACCCACAGTTTCGCTGTACATGTACAATAACAATAAAGGGCTATTCTAATCTATGCTATTCTATTCTTATGCTGGGTGGCCATGCCCATTGAGTTGGCAAACTCAGAAATCTCTTATAGGTCATGCTATTTAACCTGTCTGTGGTTGCCATGCACCTGCAAGCAGCTTTACATCCCAGCTCTATCCTATGACTCTTAATTTCACACAGTTTCTGTTTTTTATTTTGTTTTTGTTTTGTTTTTTCTCATGTTTGTTTTGTCATTGATGCTTTTTCTGTTCTGGGGTTTTGGTGCTTTCTCTGCCTCCAGCTTTAATTTTAAAATGTGGGGAGGGTTTGCTTTTCCTGTATTTTGGCTTTTACTTCTTCATGTTGAAGAGCAGGAAAGTCTAAAAACAATACAACAAATTACTATAAATGGACATCATAACCTTTCAACAACAGGGTTTTAACCTTTTAATAGTTTATATGAACAAAGTTACAAAACAGAACTGCTCAAAAAAAGAAGTGTAGACAAAACATTGATTTTTATGTAAAAAAATTATAAGAATCAATGAAGGAAAGTAAACAAAATACTGGCACATTACTTGTTCTACTTTATGAGTACATGGATTTTATTCAGAGATGTCATGATTTCAATCATAGGCCTCTCTGGTAAAAGTGAAGAAGTGATCTGAGCATGTTGAATGGTTAGATTGCAATAAAATATTACATTCTCATTCGCATATTTAACATGTAACATATCAACCAAAATATCTATCTATTCTCTTAACTACTTATCCAATTAAGGATTGTGGTGGGGCTTGAGCCCATCTCAGCTGTCATAGTCTTGGAGGTGGGATTGAACAGATGGGCTCCACCATGACAATATACTATCAACATGTTGCAGTGCCCTGATTTTGTAGAATCAATAATCCAGGCCCCAGTTCCTATCTGATCAGATGTAAACAAATCCATCCGTCCGTTTCACTAAGTATGAAAAAGATTATGTGGCCAGATTACTCTCGGGTCTTAACTGTCTAAATGTTTTATCATCGGATGAGTCATTTAAACTAATTAGGAAATAATGGTGTGATGGTTTATCATGAAGTGCTTATTAAATACAGGTGTGCTCATTTCTTCGCTGTTAACCGAGGAATAGTATTTGTGGTTGAAAAATTACTTATTACATCTTTTGTCTCATGCATTATTTATTCCACTTCTCTGTTTCTCTTCGTGGAGCTACATGATAGACCGTAGCTAGTTTAACAGGTATTAAAAGTGTATATTTCAGAGCGGCCAATTTCATCTGAAATAGTAGGCAAACACAGGTGTTACTAATCACATTAATTAAGCCTTTGTACCTAAACAGAACAGAGCATTCATTAATGTCATTAGTAACACCTGTGTTTACTACTGTGCAATAGGTCTGCTGGCATTACAAGAGAGAGAACAACTCGTGCTATTTATTATACCCTGTGACTATAAAAATTAACCCATGCGCCTTGAATTTCAGTGCACATCTCTGATGCACTCATCTCAAACCAGTCTTCACAACCAGAGCTCAATGAAGTCTGTTGCATACAATTCATGACTGATTACTGTTGATGCTTCCATCCATTATATTTTTACCTGGTGGCTCATTCTTACTAACTTACTGCAATTTAAAGCAGCATGTATAAAGTTTTGATTTTTAATTGCTAATCCCCTTGCATTTGTAAGCAGAATCCCTTTCCTGCACACAATCCGTGTCTTCTGACATCTTCCTTCATACTTCTTTTTGACTGGCATATTTGTCCCTCAGGCTCTGTCCCTGCCCTCCCCAGCTTCCTAATTTTTGATGCACTGTTAGATGAGTGCAGATTACGATGGCCCCCTGCTCCTCACCAAACTCCTTCAATATTAATGAAGACTGATGAAGTGCTAGGGAGCCCCTGTCTTTCAGCCCCAACCTAGATTGGATTGACAATTGCAATTAGCGTCTCCTGAAGTTCATTTCCATCACTTTAATTTGACACGAGGAAGGACAGTGTGGGGTTGGAATTGAGACCATTCAGGGAAAGAAGTCCCGAGGAGAAAGGTTGCCAAGGAAAAATAATGTACAGGAGTTTGACCAGGAACTAGTTTGAAAGCTACACAGGGAGAAAGGAAACACAAGTCCCTAGAACTTTTTTCACATATGTCTCAAATGATTTTCTATAGCTTACTTTTACATTTTTTTCCCTTGCTTTTTGTCATGTACAGCAGCAACCAGAGGGAACTCTGTACTAGTCATATCCACCTTCATACCTGGAAGCTAGGTCTAGGTTGTGATCTCCACTATGCAGTTCCTGCTATCACCAATAAAGTTCAGTATGCTTTTTACTCTTTAGCAAATCACACTATTTCACTTTCCACATTTCCTCTCTCACCTGCAGCAGTCACCAAATGGATCGCTTGTCAGTGCATATGGGAGAAAGATGAATGTGTGCGATATGGGGACAGCGGGACTTCAAAATGAATGACTCCCCATCCTTGTGCGGAAGCAAAAGAAGCAGGAGTTGATAGGCAGAAGTTGATGATGTGTCATGTTTATGTCTTTCCGTGCACGTTGTTGTTGTGTGTATGTCCATATGCATTAAACGGCATATGTCGCTTCGACTGATACGAATTGGGAAATCAGAAAAGTTTATCTTTAACATACTGACATTCATTTTAAACCCTCATTCCCACAAATTGACTAAAGCAAATGATAGTATGTGTGTCTGCAAGTTTGTGTTTATGCATGCTTGTACACCTGCACAGGGTTAAAATAAGCCTCACTGTTCGACTGACACATACATTTTTTCGTTCATCTTCCCACTCTTGGTTTGCCGATATCGTTTTCTTCCCATGTCTTTATGAAATGATCCAAACTGATATAACTGCGAAGTAACAGAAATGTAGAGGTTGAAATGTCAGATGTTTGAAAAAACAAAGAAAGAAAATAAAAACCTCTCTCTACGAGTTGTGTTTGCCATTCCTTAAATTAGCCACTACACACTTTTCCATTAGTACTGACCTGTAGATTCCTGCAGGGCAATAAGAACTGTGCTGACCTATTTTATAATGCGAGTTACTTAAAAAAAAAACAAAAAAAAAAAAAAAAACAGGAAACCTGCACTGAATCATCAGTATACTGTTGCCCTCAGTGTGGGAAAGCTTTAAGCATGTTAAACATTTTGCCTCTGCAGACTTGCATTGCATCTAATAAAGAAACAAACCTTATCCATGTTCTTGTGTTCACTATTTTCTTATAGCAGTATTTTTATTACACTACAACTGATATGGAAGTAGTGATTATTTTCCCTTTTGCTTAATCTAAGTGTTTTCAAATGAGCATTACCACTGAAAATCTTATTCAGCATTAGGCCTTAGTGGCCAGATGTTGCATAGCATTTAAATTAATGTAAAACTCATAACGTATATTTTTATGTCCTGTCAACACCCTGCCTTCCTTCTTTCCCTTCAACATTTAATTTGTGAACGTGTATGGGTAGTTTTGCATCCCCATCCTTTATTGTTGCAAGCTATATGTAAAATGGGACTTTTATTGGGGCATGGAGTAGGACAAAATGTTTCTATTGATAGATGGAAACACGCTAACACCAACAGTCTGAGAATCAGTATGACAGCAGCGAGATCACTAATTTAATGTAATATCACCCATAAGCATTCGCTCCTGAAACATTGTGTCTTAATTTGTTTACATCTTGCCAAATTGATAGCACTGAAAAAGTCCCTGGTTAGCTATTGGCAGCTAGTGTTGATAATGTACCCATGAATATATAAACAATTATCACTTGATTATCTTGTAAACCTGATGATACTCCAGCAAGTTTTGAAATGTCACTGGAGATAATGATATCCTCGGGAAATTCATGGCACGCAGAGTCATACTAATCATACTAATACTTATTTCCTGTTTGTCTGTTGTGATTTGTCTTCACTGGAATTAAAACGAGCATCATCTGTGACTCAAAACGACCTCACACAGCATCCTCATGTTTCTTCTCTGTTCTGCCCTTTGTGCCTTTATATGCAACTCTACACGGGGCTCTTTTTTTTTTTTTTTAAATCTGTTTGTTCGTCAACTTCCATGTTTGCATTTATTTTATCATGCTAGATACCTGTATCTATTGCAAACCAAATGACCTCATTTCCAGATGCTTAAATTGTGGAATGATGTGTTAAATTACATAGTAGCGCTCGGAATATTTCATTTCCCCATCTCCCCCAATAAAATACAAATTAGACTTTCCTTCATCCTTACTCTATTGTGATTGAATGGTAATCTTCAGAGTGTATAGGGTTAAATATATCTAATTGTAATGTCTCCTTTGCCATGCATCACCAGACTAAAGCAGTAGCTTCCAGTCATTTAGAAGCTACTGCTTGAACTGCAAGCTGTCTTGGATTAGATGGTGTGGAAGATGCATGAGACTTTCTCACTGCACACACACACACACACTGTCACACCAGAGGTGATAGTTCTTATCGTAACATAGCAGTGCCACACTGAATAGAGAGGCAGTCGAGAGGAGAAGCAAACTGGGCTGTGACAATAGCCCACCCTGCTTCTCTGATGCCTTTCAAACTTCATATCTGCCTCCCTCTGCAACTTGCCTAAAAAAAGAAGTGAATGATATGGACCAGCTTCTCAGGAGGATCGAAATCAATTTCTACCCACTGCGACTTAGATTGGGGAGTCCATTTGAATGGCTAGTGTTAAGATGGGCAAAGTAAAATTGCTCCTCTGGAACCGGTCTCCGTCCTTGTTTAAATAAGAAAAAGAAAACTTAATTGATAACAGTATTTATTGAAAACAACCAGCAGCACATGTAATCCTGCCTGGTTTTATTTACACCCCCAACCTCAAACACACTTACATTATACCTGCCATCATAAGTTTATGCATGCTAATAAGGGACCGTGTGGTTTTGCCTTGTTGTTGTAAGACAATACCTTCTCTCTGCCTGTTTGTCACGCTCTTATTATTTTGGTTGCTCAAACTTTTTAAACCACAATCTCCTGCTGGTTACACTGGACACATTAACAGCATGAGTTACTATTGAAGTGGGCTTACTTATTCTTAATCTCCACATTTCCTGAGATTGCTGCCATCTAATATACACTAAGACCGTTTTGTGTATTTTGTGTTGCTTTCAAAGAAAGACAATACATTTCAGATAAATTAAAAAGCAGTATCAACAAATACAGCAAATATGTTATGCAACAACCATTATTTTAGATTATTTTACATGGAATACTTATAAACATCACATTGTACTACATAAATGGGCAGGTTGGAGTAAGATGAAGCTTTGGTTTAGTAAAGGCTGTTGGTACACCCAGGAGGTTTATAATACTTCCCTGCATTTAAAAGTGTGTCCCATTAACTCTGTCACTATGTTAATGTGAAACGCTATCATCAGGTGTTATTCCAAAAGACTAAATTTCCTGCTCTTCCACCTTTAATTCTCAAACCATACATGCATTTTTTTTCATACACAAGTTTGGTAAAAACAAAACTAAAACAAACAAACACAAAAAAAGAAACCCCAAAATGTATTGAAATCAGTATTATACTTTTAAGTTTTTTAATGTCTCAAGTGAAGTTACTTTAACTCATTGTTAAGTTTACATTAGAGAGTTTTACTAACTCTCATTTTACTCCATTAGATGTCATTTGTAATCTTTTATTTTTAAAATCCCAAATCATTATCTGTTTATTTGTTTAGTAAGCATTTAATAAAAGATGATAGTCATAATTGGATAAATAAATACACCACTACTGATAACCAACAATAATACGCCCTTGACTGAATCAGATTATAGCTGCGATTTTGAGTACACAAGTTAAGTTAGTTAATTTTCGCTCCAACACTCCACTCCAGCTTCCTGCATTTAAATTTAAACTGAGACTAATAAGTACTCAGTATCTTAACCACCAAAGCCGTATTCCTGCCGAGTCCAGTCAACAAGAGCTACACACATTAATCACGTTACCTGAATATCTTATTTACCCACTACACTCCTGTATTAATTTCTCCTCTTTTCACTTGTGTTCTATATGTGCAAGTGTTGCTTCCCTTTCCATTTACATCACTGCACTCTTCTGCCCCCTCCCCAGAACTCCTTGCACTAACTACTAAATGTTTGAATAAAAACTCATTAGAATTACATAGCCATTTAGCTAAGTGACACGGGGTGTAATTGCACCATCCATCAATTGCAATGTAATAACACACTCGGAGGAGCTAAATGTTTATTAGCCGTCAGACAATTTCACCAGTGGGTTTTGGGAACAAGTAGCCAGAGGCGATCATGTGGGGTGGCCTTTGGTGTTGTGGGAGGGGAGGCTGAGAAAGGGGAAAGCCAAATTGACTGGGAAGTGATGGCAACAAACTATCAAAGACAGACAAAGTATCACTCTGTTGCTGGTTACACTTAAACAGTTAAACATACAAAAATATTAAGACAGTATGTTTTGGATGCACATCAGTGATATCTGATGTGTTCACTCTCTACAAATATGCTAACAAACTATGTGACTTGTTTTTATCTTTATATATTTTTTACATTTTCAGTATAAATTTTGCGAGATGATGATCAATGTGAAAAACCTTCTGGAGTATATTGTCACTTTTAAAAAATATTTAAAATTTAATTGAGTTACAGAAGGACTGTTGGTGCATGTTTCACCCTTGAACCTCAAATCACATTCTTCTTAATTTTTGTGTAATTGGTGGTTTTACTGCCCTTCAGGCATTCAGTCATTGGCTTTTCAAAGCTACTTTACGCCTTTATCGACACTCATTTTTGGAGCTTTACTTGTTCACTGGCCCTGATCTGATTGAGAGGACCTGGATCTTTTATAAATAATTCTCACTTGATTATATCCTCCTTGTGTACTCTCTGCCAGTCAGTCAGTCAGTCTGCCAGTGATGGCACCTCTGGTGTGTTTCACTGTTCTGTAGGCATCTTCAGCATGTCTCCTCCACATCATTGTCTTCTGTGTGTCAGTGGAGTCATGCTCAGCTTGTTTTACAACATATGTCCTGTTTCAGCCACTCTCACTTGGTGGGCCCTTGCTTGGTCAGTCAATGTGGGACTTGTTTGTGCTGGGAGGGCGGCAAATAAGGAGTTTCATTATTTGGGCCGAAATAGAGACAAAGCCTGCTATAGCCAAGTCTAGCTCTTGCCCATGCAACATTTCCATTATGTCTTCCAAAAGTACAGCTGTGTTATCTGAGGAGGAATCACAAAGGAAGCCAAGAGCTTAGACACAAAAGTGACAGAGGTGGTGGGTGATAAAAGGTTTGTGTTTGGGGGGGGGCTCCGAATGATTCAGATACTTCCTCTAAGTAGATGAGAGAATAACTTAATTGCTCATTGAGTTGATGACAGTGTTTTATGCAGATAATATCCCTTTGCATGACAGTGCCATAGTGCAGATAAAGGAGCGGCAAAAGAGAAGGGGAAGAAAGGAGACTGAGTGTATAGAAAAGAGAAACATAAAGAAAAAGAGCAAGAGATAGAAAATTAGAAAGAGAGTCTCTTTTAGTATAATTGCAGCTTTTACCATGAAATGAATGCATTGTGTAGAGCTAACGGTGCCAGCTCCACCCATGTGAGCCATCGTGTCTTTATCACTAATGGACCAGTGACTACTACTGTAATTACGTAGGCTTTTGTCTAGCCCTTTGCACAACTATCTTGGAAGCGAAAATTGGTCTGACTTTTATGGCTCTTTTACTGACATCTACGGTATATCGGCAAGCTCTAAAAAGAGGACAAAGCAAAAGAGCCATGCTAATAAAGAGAGAGGGGTAGAAAAGAGGTAATAAAGCTAAGATGGAGAGAAAGGTCATACAACAAGTTGGATTAATATTTATGATGATTTCTCAGGTTAATGACATTTCATATTTAGTCAGGGGCACCATAATTGAAGATAATGCAGACAGACCAATTTAATTCAGCACTGGCGAGTTTCTCTATTGTAACACCACACCTGTTACTAAACACCAGGCCCAAATTGTAGAATGGATTAAAAGTGCTTACACTAATGTACAGCATGCTACCCTTAGCTTGCTCATTTAACTGCTTAAGCAGTATGACAGCATAACTTCTGAGCTGAATCGTTAGTTAATTCAATTGTTTTATGGGAGAAAAGAGAAAAGGGGACTGTGTATAAAAATGAGTGCAATTCCAAAATATATCTGCGCAAGTCCTCAGTCATCCAGGACATTGTAGCCTTGAAGCCAGCTAGACTTCTTTAGGTTTGTGAAGATGTTTTGCCTGTCATCCAAAAATTCACTAGGTACTTCAGTTCTAAAATAGCTATTGAGGTCAGCTGAGGCAAAATGTGAGTAAGGGTTGAAACACCTAGGAAGGAATCTCAAGACTGCATTGTAGGTGGCTGATAGGTAGTGTCGTAGGCCACCACCTCTCAGAGATGAAGAGCCTCTGGAATGATAGATAAAACTTCTTTTTAAGCATTAAGGATTACTAAAGAGCAAACTGAGACTTCACTTATGATTTCTTGATTGTTTGAAAATCCACTGTCGTTGTGCACCAATACAAAAAGGAACTGTAACTGGACAAATGTTTATGGATCTATCCGTTTCTGACAAGAACTGACATATACTCAGTACCAGACCTAGTGTTAGAGCAAAGTTAGCTGTTAGACGGGTTAGTCAGCCAATCTTTCAGCCATGAAATCTGATAAAGCCCTAAGTTGGCCATTCATATCATTGAATTCCAGCCAGGTTCAAGTCTGTCAGGCTTGCACTTTCCTAGAAGGGGAGAAACTCAGTGAGGTAGATGAAAACAATCACATTGCATTGGAACTCTTAAAACCACAGAGAATATCTCTACATCTTTTTTTCTCTTTGTGATCTAGTTAACTTTTCACCACGTCGTACTTAAGGTACTCATACAGGATATGTCCATTAAAACAGTTTAAATATTCATCACTCTGTAGCCCGGTAACGGTTCCCAACTTGTTCTCCCATGCCCATTCTGCACAAGAATAAACTTTTCAGAACTCCAGTTCTCTCACAAAGGTACACAAATACATTTATGCATAGCTATGTAGTAAGTTGGCACTGCTTCTGTCTCCACGGAGAAAACATTATCTCTATAGATCATCTCCAAAATTATGAAAAAATTAAGTTGCAAGTCTTGAAAGGAAAAGAAATACCAGTTACTTTAAATTCGATTGTTTAATTCTAAAAAGTCTAAAGCACTGGACTACACAAGAGACCTTTCTCACCAGCATTGTGAGAATCCTTGTAGAGCACAGATATAACAGTACAGACTTAATCACCAATGGAAATGAAGGTACATTATATTCTTTGCAATTCCCAAATGAGGATGTTACTGGCGCTGCTGTCACATTTTAACTGACCAAAGCATCAGCTGATCCAGTGTTTCATTAAATAGTTTTGCTACGGTCTATTGAGTCTTTACACAGCCGTTACAAGAGCCTGGTCCACAGAGCCGGCAATAAGCCGGAGTAGTTTCTGTTGCGTGTTGGGCTCTGCCAGGGCTGCCCTTTGTCACTGATTCTATTCATAATTTTTATGAACAGAATTTCTAGGCATAGCCAAGGGGTGGAAGGCTTCCACTCCGGTGGTCTCAGACTCTCATCTCTCCTTTTTGCAGATGATGTAGTTCTGTTCGCTGCTGTTCGGTGACCTCCAGCTCGCACTAGAGCAGCTTGCAGCCAAGTGTGAAGCAGTGGGAATAAGAATCGCCTCCAAATCTGAGGCCATGATCCTCATCCGGAAAAGTTTAGGAGTTCGGCCGGCCAGGAGGGGTTCAGAGTAGAGCAGGGGTGTCAAACTCAAATACACAGTGGGCCAAATTTCAAAACTGGAACAAAGTTGTGGGCTAACATTAATATTTATTGAAAAAAAAATCTTCCTCCAGATATAAGAATGAATCTTTTCTTATGGACTCAAACAAGTTTAGCTGAAAAACTGAATATGGAACAAGCAAAGCTTAATACTAAACAATATATATATTAGCTGTATAATACCAGTAGGCCAGCTCTAATAGTAATTTGGTATGGCTTCGCGGGCCAAATGTAATTAGGCTGCGGGCCAAATCTGGCCCGCGGGCCAGAGTTTGACACCTATGGAGTAGAGCCACTCCTCCTCTACATCGAAAGGAGACAGTTGAGGTGGTTTGGGCATTTGACAAGGATGCCTCCTGGGCACCTCCTGGTCGAGGTGTCCTGGGCACCTCACCCAGGAGACCCCACAGTACACCCTGGACACGCTGGAGAGATTATAGCTCTCGATTGTCCTGGGAATGCCTTGGTGTTCCCCCGAACAAGCTTGAGGAGGTTGCCGGGATGAGGGAGGTCTGGGCTTCTCTACTCAGGCTGCTGTTCCACGACCCGGCCTTGGATAAGCAGAATAGAATGGATGGATGGATAAAGCCTCAGCAAGAATATTCTAATTTTATCTGCGCTTCAGTTGCTATAATTAACTAAAACCGAAAGCTCTCTACTATAAAGACATTTTGATTTCTTAACTAAAGTCCTGTACGTTTTTTTTTTTTGTAAAGGTATGTGATAATCCAAGTTACTTACTAGAATGAAAACAAATAATTGCCACTAGCAGCTTTCTTGACTAGCAGTATTACATGTCCCTCAGTACCGTGAGAATTAAGTTTTACTTACTGCAAACACAATATGTAACATTTGTTTTATTGCTGAATGTGATCCGTAAGCAGCACGCAGGGAGTCACATCTATTCACTACCCTGCTCTAATTCTACCATAATACTTTAGCATCTTAATTAAACATGATTGTTATCTGGGTTTGTTTAATTCTTAGAAACACTGATGGGTATTGCTGCCAAATATAACTCCCAGGAGTGGATGGAGTCACTCAGTTATGTGTGTGTGTGTGTGTGTGTGTGTGTGTGTATGTGTGTGTGACAAAGCGATAGAGTAAGAGAGGGGGAGAGAGAGAGGGAACAGCCAAGTGGGTCAGAAAACTGATTTCTGGGTTCCCTGTGGAGACAGCAAGACCTTTATCTTCAATTTCACAGATTTCCTCTGTGGTCAGAATAAGAGGCCACATCACCTATTTCTCATCCACTCTTATACTTGTTTTATTGGGCCATCCCTTAACTCAGACAAGTCAAAAGAACAGATATAATGGGGGTTTATTTATGTAGTTTTTGTTAGACATGTCTCGCTGGCCTTTCGTTCTCTGTCTTTATTGATACTTATTTGGGCTTTCATATTTTTGATATCACCTGCTGTCTGGTATTTCTGTTTTAACTTAAACATACATATATTGCCCTTTCACAGTGAAATTTCAGTATTACAGAACATTAAAGTGCAGTATATTTTTGCAGTATATTTGTCCCTGATACACATAATAACATTGCATGCTACTGCTACTTACTTTGTATAACACTGTAATATCATCAAACTGATCAATTATGTTTTTGAGTTACACACTATGAATTGCTTATCATCTTAAATATTCTTCACAATTACCATCCAGTGCAGCACACAGTGCAGTAAATAATGAGACACACCTGGTCATTAAATGTTTACCTCTTTTAAGCTATTAAATGATAAACTAACACATGTGGAGTTGTATAGTATGGATGGATGGATGGATGGATGGATGGATGGATGGAGTTGAAGAGTGGGCAGTATGTGCATGGATGAAAGCTTTGTGCTTTACTGGTAGCCAGGTTGATCAAATAGTAACACACAAAGATTTTCATTTAAGATGCGTTCCTTGCTTAAAAACAAAAAACATACTCCCATGTTCACTACCCAAGTGAAGGCTTAGTAGTTAGCCTCAGCTGACTCTAGCAGCTTTAACAATTGCCAAATGACATCACCTTAAACCAGGCACAGACACTACAGTGTATTTTCTTTTTCTTCCCTTTTTTTAATCTGTTATTATGGCCTCTGTGTCAAATTAGAGTTATACAATCATATGACTCAGAATACTGTAGGGTCTTTACCTTACAGAATGAAGTGCCTTGAAGTGACTGTTAATGTGATTTGGTGCTATATAAATAAACCCAAATTTGACTGAATTGAATTGAATCTTGCCTTTTGGTGACTCACAAATATGACAGATGAATCATCGTGCTTGCTGCCTTGTATGACAATTTCCAGGGAAAAAATGGAAACTGACAAAAGCAACTGAAGTGGCATTCAGCTGCTATTCACTTTTACAGTTCCATCTTGCTAAGAGGTGTTTAACATAAGGCCCAAGGGTCAAAATTGGGCCAACAAAGACTCCAAGGTGGCCAGCTGGACAGTTTTGGAAAATGTGGAGAACATAAATTTATGGATTTTTAATAATATTTGTATAGGATTTACAGCTTTTCCTTCCAATAAAGCCCTCTTCCACAGCCGTTCATTCTACACAAAAGAAAACTTCATTTTGTTCACCTTCTGACATTTTTAATAATCAGCAAAAACTTTTTTTCTATAAACACGGGGCAGTCTGGGCAGCGAGCTACCAGAACATCTTCTAGAATTTTCCACGTATATCATGTAGAAAAACTGAAAAGTCCTGTTTAAATTGTACTTCTTATACTAATATATCTCATTGATTGAATGTGTAGTGAAATAAATTCTTTTGATGTTACGCTTACATTTGTCCACAGTGCAGAAAAAAAAGTTTGGACTCTGTGCTTTTATGGGCCAGCCTTACAGGGAACCATCATGGTAGACATGTTGGTCTTTCAGTAGCAAAAAAGAAATAAGTATGGATCCAAAATAATAAGGACATGAAGGATCAGTGAGAAATAGTTCAAATTACAGATTTTTGTTCCTAAACATATAGAGAAGTAAAATGGATGACATCAGCATGGTTAGAGCCTATCGTGAAGCATGAAATCTTTTTTTTTTACTAAGCGTGATAGCTGTTTGATGGATAAAGTGCTGCATTAGGTGACCTCCACAATCACCCATCCTAAACCCAAATGCACTGCACTCTCATTGCACTGTTGCACTCTAGTTGTGCCTTCAGTTGAAATCATGGCAAATTCAGCAAATAAATGGAACCTCCAAAGATTGATTCTGTTCATCTGGACGTAGCGTTTTGTGGGACAGACGTTTCGTCACTCAGTGACTTCTTCAGTCCCAGCTGACTGCAGGTTTCCCCAATCTTATAACCAGTACATTTGCATAATGACTGAAACCAGCCCACTGACTGAACAATGGGCTGGGAGGTCAGTTCCTTAATCGATTATGCAAATGTACTGTCTATAAGATTGGGAAAACCTGCAGTCAGCTGAGACTGAAGAAGTCACTTGGATGAGTGACGAAATGTTTCTCCCACAAAACACTACGTCCAGATGAACAGAATCAATCTTTGGAGATTTACTTACCTGGATGATTGAGCATGCATCAAGACAAATAACTGGAAGCAATGATATAACAATGGCATTGTCTGTATGGGAAATTAACATACTGAATGCCCCAGTAAAGGCCCTGCTAAAACAGACAAAAAGCGCAGTTGCAGTTGCCATGGTTGATAGTTGAACTACTGTGATAATGTCTTTGATTTACTCAAAGAAAGCAGCTTTGCAGGTGGATGATAAGCGACTGTAAACAAGTTGAGATTGATTGTAATTGCTGCCAGTGTTTTCATGACACATTATGTAAACAACACATTATGTAACCAACACCATCAACTTTTAATACTAACAGATCTTAGCACAATTCCTATCCTGGATAAGGGGATCTACAAATTCCCATACTGAGATCTCACCTTTAACGTGGCCACTGCCTCTTCTACTCCTGTCCTCCTGAATTTATTGAGCCGCGAGGCCCATCAACTTTTATTAGCTAATAATGCTGTTAGGGCCATTAAGTGTGGCCAAGACTCACCCAGAGCAACACTTAACAGTCCCTGTGGGGTGCTACTTGAGGACTGAAGTAACAGGACCACACTGTGACAACCCCACTGCACCGACGTGTCTGAGCAGATTTCTAATTTGATGTTGCTAAGACCAGCGCAGCTCCCCCAGAGGGTGATTGGTATGTCACTTAAATGCAGCAAAAACGCAAATATTCACTGTTTTAGATAAAACAGTGATTGCCCTTTCCATTTTGAAATTTCTTAGAAGGAAGGCTATAGTCCACCCAAGGATTCTACAATGTGAGAGCTGTTTCTCATATGTACACAAATGCAAGTGAAAACAACAAACACCCTGTAATTCTTACTTTTAGATAATTTCTAGGCACCTATAGGATTGCCCTGAAGCTTCTTCAAAGATGCCTAGAACTCACTTAGGGACTGACTATTTTCTATGCTTCTGTGGACTGCAGATGATTTAAAGATCCTGCCGGCACTCTTTAGATTGCTACACTAAAATAAGGGCATAATGGAGCCTGGTTACTCCCATAGCCGTGGGTGTTGTTTTTGTTGTGTTGTGCTAGGTCCAAACTCTTAGAGAATGGTTAAAGGATGGCCCCTGTAGATCAAAGCAAAAATATAATCAACTGTGAGAGAGAGAAAGACCTCTACTTTATCATGTCTCTTTGCTCAGGGCTGAAAACGGACTGCTGCTGAACTAAGAGTTGATAAAGAGAAAGAAAAACGGAGGGTACAGTATGTGTTCTGTGCTTGGTTTTAGAAATAGGTCATGTGGTCTGTTTTGATGAGTCACATGGCCAACACTCATTTAAAAATTAGGTTCATTTTAATAGTGCAGGTTGTTGTGCAAAAGGATAATGAGATTTTTCAGTCACTCAAAGAATATCCATTTCGTATATATATTTATTCACACAAGCCTGATTATTAGAATCGTAGACAAATGCAAAAGTTAAAGTAATAATAATTTTAAAAAAGATGGTTAATGGGTTAAGTTGCTGTCAATATTTCCAAAGTAGGAATTTATTTTGAGTGTCACTGCAATTAAATAATTAGCACCTCAGCAATAATGACATTTAGAGCCTTCTACTTTCATAACCTAAAATTTTCGATTAACGAGCTAACCATGGGCTACAGGAGTACCTACCACCCCAGCACCCTCCTCCCACACATCCTTGTAGGGAAGTGTGGGCAAGTGATTACTCTCGGATTAAGACTTGCCTTACCGGCAGATATGTGTGGCATAATTAAATAATGGCTGCCTCACCCGAACAGTCCCAATGCATATGGGCTTCCCAACGTCGTCAGATCAGCACAATATTAACCATGACACAGGCGTAACCAGCCCGGTAATTAATGCAGTGAATCAATTACAAATTAGTCAATTTGGAGAATTCCCCACTGGAGTCCACTCATTACCAGTGCTCTGATGGAGTCGCAAGTTTTTCTCTTGGGAAGTGGTGTCACTTCATTGCTCTCATTTTCTATCTGTCTTTATCTCTTTTCTGAAGGTAGGCTTCGGAAGACAAATGGAGGATGAAATTGATGCTGCCTGCTGCTTAGCTTTGCATTGCAATTTAAAATGTCAGCTACACAACATTCGATTATAGGTACAACTGGAGAAGAGCATTAAGCTAATCAAAGTTAATGAGGACACCTTTACAGGGGTATCCTAAGTACAAATAGGCTGTCTACCACCAAGCTTTGAAGACTTTGTACTATGCAAGCACATTTTTATATAAACCTTTAAAAGGCAGTTGTAATATTGATTTTGCCCATTGTTTGTGTTTTTTATTCTGCACATTTCCTTATAACATTCAATAATACTGTCAAAAGTTATACAGCAAAAGTGATGGTCGTCTACTGTATTACCATACTTCCGCTATCCACTGCCCCTAAATGATAGTGCAGTGGCCAAATTACAGGAATTATATAAAGTATACCTAACTAAACGGGTATTGAAGGAAAGTGGTAGCATGAATTATATGCCTTTCTCTACACACTCTGTATTGATGGTTCTCATAGCATAGGATAAGGTGAACACTACACTATTCATTTCCCTGCCAAAAGGTGGGAATCGGTCTTAATGACAGAGGGCTTTCTAGCTCAATTCAGGAACTGTCAGGGAGGTGAAATGGGAAAGACTGCCATGATGAGAGACAGCAAAAGAGGGTATGGATGTGTGTGTATGTGTGGCTGTGTATACTTTTTCCTGCCCACAAGTCCATGAAAGGCAAGGAGCGTTCAGTAAACACAGCAGATTAAAAAATAAAGATAGACATTATATATTACCCAATATAAAATTCAGTAATGTATTTTTTAATAAATAATTTAACATTGCTCTTTGTTTTTTAAATGCATTGTTCACTAACATAAATGAAGGAAGAAAAATAGAGGAAAATATTTTAAATCCACTCCAGTACATCACCACCCCCAATTATGATCTCAGTGATAAACATAAAGTGAAATCAAAGCTATTAGACAATGAAAACTGAAAATGCATCAGCTTCTTAAAAGTAAGCTGCTGAGTGGCAGAACAGATGTACTGAGTTGCTATATACTGAACAGGTGGGTGTAAAATGTTTTACAGGGATTGCAAAGTCTTTGTGGACTTTCATTACACACCGTAAATGAGTTTGGCTCAAAAGTCTAATGCTTAAAAATAATAATAATAATAATGGAAAGCAATGACAGCAAACATTAATCAGAGCTTTTGCTGTAGCTCCTTAACTTGGCCAAAATTCAGGAAAGCAGGACTCCTTCAGCACGAGCAGTGATGGCAAACTAGCACTGACTTTCCATGACACTTGCAAACAGTAATAGTATTTTAGTTGGCCACTGTGGCACAAGTTTGGTTATATTTTATTCTTTTAGATTTTCAGGATAATCAGTGAGTCTCAGAAATACAAATTTTGTGTTTAATTATGTTAAAAGCCAGTCAGTATCATATCTGATCAAAGTACCAACTGGCAGAAACACTGATCTCACAGTTTTGATGACTGATAACTGCAATATGCCCGACATCTGCATCAGAACATACCCAGAATAAGGTCATTTTTATTTTTAACATGTTCATTACATAATTATTTAGTGTAACAAACAGTCAATATACTGGATGAAAACAAGACAAAGTGAAAAATAAAAGGAAATAAAATATTGATTTTCTCTCAGTTTACTTTCCTAAGTAAAGCAAGAGGAACTGTGTCATGATTGTTGTGCGAGCTTTGACTAAGGGAGGTGAGTTAGATAAGCTGAGAGACATGACCAAATGTGCCACCTCCATCTATTACTACATCAGCAAAGTTGAACCTTTTGCTTTGTCCATAAGAACAAAAATAAAAGGCAGACGTTGTAACAGTCTAACATATGTCCCTTTTTCTGTTCAGACACCGCAAACATCTGAATCAGTGTCTGACCAAAAATCTGCGTAATAATTTTTAAGAAAATCACCACATGTCTCATACAGATGGAAAAAAAAACATTCCAGATAAAAAAGAAGCATCAGAGTCCTCAGATGCTGCATTTAAATAAATGCTTTATATTTATTGATCTTATATTTAGGATGAGTAAATACATACTTGTTTTTGTATATTTCTGTGGTAGCCCAGTTTGTGCTTTTTACACATTCACATTGTTCTCAGATCTTAGCACAATAGCCTGGAAATCATAAGGCTACAGATACAATTTAGTCTGACACCCTCTTAAAACACTAGAACCAGAGATGGTATTGCGGTGATGAGGGTATTGCAGTGGACCTGTTAGTTTTGCTACATCACAGTTTCCTATCCGGGGTCTACTAAATTATTTTAATTGTGTACACTGTAAACCCGAATAAGTTACCAGAACTCAAAAAAATTGAGGCAATCGATTGCCTCAATTTTTTTGAGTTGATCAACTCAAAAGCCAAATTTTTCCAGAACATAAAAGTCTGGATTACATGGTACTTGTATCTTTTGAGAATGGTCAACTCAAATATTTGCAGTTAATATGACTTAAAGTTTCAAGTTTACAAATTCAAAGAAATAAGTTCACAGAACTTATAAAAAATAAGTACACAACTAAAACATTTTTATGTTAACAAAACTCAAATGTTTATTAGTTTGTGTTGTCATTATTTTAAGTACACGTTAGTCAAATATGTTGACTACTTGATACTTAAAAACATGTGACCCAAAACTTAAAATTTTTGAGGCAATTGATTGCCTCAATTACACTGAGTATCGGTAACTTAATATGCAAAAGTCATAAACATCTGCCATTGAACAGTATCTTGCCTGCTCCCTTTTAGCACTATGTTGAAATTAAATACATTTAAAAAAAAAAAAAATTACATAAATTAAAAATAATTAACAAAAACATTTATAAATTAAAATAAGTAGACCAAAAATTGTTTAGTCAGGAAAACTGTCAGAGTAATGAAAAATAATAATTAATAATATCAAAATGTGCTTTTGGCTCTCTGGCTAATATCTGAATAAGACAACAAGGCAGCAATTTGAGTGAATTACAATGCTATTTGTTTTACATTAACCAGTATCAAACAGTGAAATTTAGGTCATCTTGCGCAGCCCACAATGTTTTGGAAATAGTATTACGAAAAACATTAAAAACATACAAAACATTAGTGTTGCTTTGCATTATGTTAATGAGAACAAAGGCACGTTGTATAGTTTGGACCTATTGGCTGAACACCTGTAGAGTAATCTAATAATGTTTTGAGGCATTATTTAGATGAAAGGAGAGAACTTTGAACTAGCCTTTTATAATGCTTCACCCTGCATCCTTCTTTCAGATGAGTTCCTACATAACCAAGTCATTCTTGAGGGTCTGTAACCTGGGTGACAGTTTACCACTTTCTAGACCAAATAAAATCTTTTGAGTAAATTCTAAAGTGTTGGTCAGGGCTTTGGGGTAGCTGAGGTGAAGTGCATAGATCAGTCCAAACATTACTAGGAAGGCTTCACCAAATCTGGGGAGACTGAACACGGCATCACTTTCAATGACGACAGAGATTTTCACAGGTTGGTAGTGAACTGGACTTGTTGTGTGATTGTCACTGATGACAGTGAAGAGGGCCACTTCAACACCATCAAGCTCCAACTCATCAGATTCGTCCTGAATTAATGAAAAAGAGATACTAATCACAATCTAACCCAAGAAATACAACAGACGACATATAATTTCTCATTTTACCAACTCCCACTGAGATCCAATACCTCTTTTACAAGGGAGACCTGAGTCTCACTGTAAGAGGTGAAAAACAGAAGATCCATGTTCTGCACACATAAATCAGCTAATTCACCAGAGAATCAAGTGGTGTGAGATAGACTGAAACTAAGCTAAAGGAAATACACAGGAGTAGACTAAACAAAGTCCAAACAGTGCATCAAAATACATGTTTGTACTTTGATGCACTGTTTATATACACAGTAGTATCTGTTAGATACTTAAGGACACTCACAGTGCAGGTTCTGAAAAATCCAGAGACATCCTCATGCAGATAGACAGGAAGGGCAGGGAGAACGGTAGTGCACTTGGTGTGGATATCATGGATTTCCTATTTCCAGATAAAAACAGAATTTTATATACTGGTGAGTTTACTGAACAACAACAAAAACAACAGTCAAATCAGAACATATGTCCACAAATAACCTGTTCACATCTTTAATACAGTCAGACAAATAGCAAACACAAAGTGGAGTAATAGCAAAATTCAAAAAGCTCATTTAAATCATTGAACCTGTCCAATGTTCCACTGGTTCAACCTATGAAATGTGTAACAATCTATTATTACCTGTTCATTGTGAATTCTTAGAATTTCAACCAGGGCATCTGCTGTCTTCCCAGTTTTTGATGCCCTGGCTGAATAAGGTCATCAGTCGAGGAAGATGGCGGTCAAGTTCAGCGTAGAATGTATTGGGCAGGTTCTGATTTGTAATCCGCTGAAACTCTGCATACAACTACAGCAGAAGGACAATACAGTTCAATTTGAAGAATCTCGCACATCTTTATAAAGCAGCAAAAAGCTGCCACATGAGTAAGAATTACAATTTTCATTTTAAACAGAGCTGATCCATATTACCTCAGACTCCATTTTTAGAGCAGGCCAGAGGTCCAAGAGCTCCTTCACAACCCTAACCCTGCACATATAGTTTAAAATATAGCGTTTCTAACAAGAAAACTGCTTGAAAGCACTCTCACTGCAGACAGGCATCTCCGTTGTGTAACTGCAGGGACAACGGGCTTGTTTGGACCCAACTATTCTGAGTCATGAGAGGGGGTTTAAAAATTTAGAGAGATTAAAATACTTTGTTTCATACTAGGCGACCGGGCGCCACCTCTAGAGCAAGTAGTATCTAACTTTTTAAACAGCCTGCGACCCTCATTACAACAACTTAATGCTAGCTCTGCAAGCGCAAAGTTTCCTTCGGGGAGAGCAGCAAAGCACATAAAAAACACGGACCGACATTTCTGCTATTCTTTTCGACACGCACCCAAAATACAACTAAATATTCGTATTTTAACAATAAACTAATATCAACATTGAAAACTTACTGTAAGTCCAGTGATGCTAGTTGCTGCTGTTAGGTCCAACTTTCTCCAGTCGTCCGTGTTGCCTCTTTGGTGCTGTTCCCGCCCATATACCTTTACTTCTTCTGTGTTTCGTATTAATGCTCATTAGCGCCGCCTTCCGCTTCGGAGGGTGAATCAGAGATTAACTCGGAATAAAAATTGATTCCTGCAGCTGCTCAACACTTACGGAAAAAATTAAAAATATATATGTAGGACACAGTGATAAAACAATGAATATTAAAATAAATACATTTTGTCTTCCACTAATGCATTTAAGACAATTTGATTTTACTTATTTGGTGAAACACTTTGAGATTTTATTGTATTTTAGCATGTGCTACATAAATTAAGTTTATTATTAAATCCTACCTACTTGAAACAACAAAAATAACAGGACTTTACCATTCTTATATGTCCTAACTTAACTGTGTTACGTTGTGCTTAAGTTATTATTTTAAGTGATGCTTACTTAATATAGAAATAGTTAAATTCAATCAAATATTATTAGTTTCATTTACTCAAAAAGAAGAACATGTTATACGAACTTGACATATTTAAGTTAACAGAACTTTTTAAAGACTTTGAGTATACACTACTTAATCTGTTTAATTACTTTGAACATTCGGGTTTACAGTGTATATAAAAGTTCTGTCTGACCTATGTAGTACACATGGGAGATGCACTGTATATCTGAAGAACTGAAAGAGGCTCAAGACACTTGCCCTAATGGCATAGTATGTAAAATATAGGATTGGACACAGACCTATGATAGCCACATTTAAGGGAAATTGAAATAAGCTGGCCTCATCTTATAAGTTCCCTCTGTGAAAGCTTAAACCGCAGGTGTCGAACTCCAGGCCCCGAGGGCCCGTGTCCTGCAGGTTTTATATATCGCCCCGGGTCAACACACCTGAATCAAATGATTAGTTCATTACCAGGTTTCTGGAGAACTTCAAGACATGTTGACGAGATAATTTAGCCATTTAAATCAGCTGTTATGGATCAAGGACACATCTAAAACCTGCAGGACACTGGTCCTCGAGGCCTGGAGTTTGACACCTCAATGCCAATATTGTCAAGAAAGTTGTGAGAGATTTCTTTTCTACTTATATAACCACCTTTCCTGAAAATACACCATAGACCAAATAGAATTATGAAAATGCTTTCTAAGAAATTCTGGCTCTCCTGGATTAAAATGAGATTGTACGTGTACTCGATTTTCATACATTATGCGTTACCGTTTTTCAATCCATTTCTCTTTCTTCATATGATTGTTTCACTGTTTAGCCTTTCTTTCCTTCAGAATTTGAGGATGGTGTATTCTGTCAATGATGCATTCACCTTACAGGGCTTTTTTGTCACATGCTTGACAAGTCGACTGTCATCCTGTCGCAACCAATGACACTCCAACTGAGTACTACACATTGCCTCTCCGTACATCACTCTGAACAGGGACTTCTCAAAGTCACCCATTCTTGCCAATCTCATTAGCCAGCAACAGCCAACCCAAATATCAACCACATGCCAAACCCACACTTGTTAGTAACAAATATCAGTTTATGATGTTTTATCTTGCATTCAGTCGTCATAAAATTATTTGTAACTTTGTGATTTTTTTTTTATTTCAGTACACTTAAACTAGTTTTTTTGCTTTGTTATAAAGATAATATAATATTTTCCCTCTGAAATCCTCACTTGTGCTTGAGTAAAGTAGTATTCCTAGAAAACAGCTGGCATTCTCCCACTGTAGAAGCAAAGGAAGGACGTGGAACGCTAACAGAGAGGTTTCAAATCTTTCATGTCACTTGTTCTTTTGGCTTTTGTTACCACTGTTAACAACAAAAAAAATCTGTCTAATCTCACACAAGAATGCCTTTGTACAGCCACACAGGCATCATCATGCACACACACACTAACAGATACACACGTTTGCACACGCAGACACACACATAAGCACAAGACAAGTGGTGTAAGAAACACAAGTGAGAGTTTCTCTTCATCGTCAAAGATGAGTCATCATAATCAACTTGCCAAGGCAATAAAAGATACTTCTGTGATTCCGATACATACACTGGTGTGCATACTTCCACACAAATACACACATACATCAAAGGCAGTATCACCTGCAGGTGTTTGAAGTGGCTCATATTGGGTTTGAGCCACTCCAGAAGGATTGAGGTATTACTGAGGAGCTGGTGGGTTGTAGGTGGGCACTTGGCACGGCAACACTTCTGAGGCTGAGAATGAAAAAAGGATACCAGTTTCACCAGGGCCACTTAATGGGATGGCGTCGCAACATCATATTATAACCGATTTAGGAAGTCATTTGCCTTTATTCACAATAGAGTTAATTTCAGAAATTATTGTCAAAACAGTAGTAAAGCACTATGGGACAACTGCCAGCCAGTAATATTTCCATTATATGCCAGTTCCACTGAAGGTGATCTCCTGGAAAAAGTCAGGAGGTTTTCTTACTTACATTTGTAGACACTTCATCCGATTCTGTGTCTGTGTACAAATGTGGATGTGAGCTCAGGCAGAGGATTTAAGCAACCGATATGGAAATAGAGGATGGAGGCTTAGCGATGCAAACCTTAAGCCCACCCCCAGTGCACTTCTGTGTATCTGACTTCAGTGACCGCAGCTCTGCAGAGCACATATCTTTGCCTCAATATGTATGGAAATGAGAGGCAATCGTGCTAACGTGTGTTCAGTGTCTTCAAACATGCTAATGGTGCCGATGTCCTCCACCCGCAGCCTAACATTTCACCTTTTCCTCACACCTTTTGGTTTACTCTCTGTCTCTTCTGACCTGGAACAGGTATGTTTTTAATTATGCGTAAGAATACACGTAAGACTAGCCTAGTCCACTCGTCTGAGCTTCTCCTGCAGTGTGCAGAAGTAAATCTTCTGCTCTTTCTCCTTCCTTCACTGACTCTACCCCCAAAACCTCCCTCTCTTCCTTTAGAAGTCAGGGATTGAAGGACTCGATTTCAAAACTGTGCACGTCTCAGTGACTCAAGTGAGGTTTTTGTTCCGCTGCCACACTTCCGTTCACAAATGCTCCAGCGTAGGGAGGAGGGAGAAATCCCTGTTAATCTAGTGAATCTGGCTCTCTAGGTCTTTTTTGTTCACTGTTGCTGAGATCCTGACGCATTGATCTCTTAGGAGGCATGTAGGGTGTGTGGTTGGATGAACTGAAAAGTTGCTAGAGGGAGTCTGACGTCCAACTGTAGACATAATCTCTTTTTTTTTAAAAAGCTGTCTTTATTCACTTAAGAGATTGCAGATGATCAACAGTTTGCACTGACCTCTTTGAATTTATAATGATGCATTGGTATAAATAATTACTTGTGTTACTTGTGTTAAGATTAAAAAGAAATCCTGAAAATGCATGCAAAGACCATTGCAACTTAGATTTCTGGAAGATGTGGCCCACGCGCCTATCGACACACTGAAGAGCTATTTTTATTGGTAGAAATCCAGGACAACATTGTGTCATGGTGTTATATTTAGCAGGTAATTTAATGCTCTAATTTCACTGTAGCTAAATTGAGGGCATAATGCAAATCATTGTATTTAGTGCTAATATAGACATAGAAAAACTGTTGCACTGGCACCTGTGCAGTCTGCATTGATAATCACATCAGCTTCTTTGCATTAATATCTGTTTGAATGTTATATATAGATATACCCCTTTGGGAACTTATGCATCAAAACGTGTTGAAATCCAGGTTCTTGTCTCCCTGAAGTACTTTTACTATGCGCTTGGCCTGCACCAGTGGTATTGCCAAGGGGTGCTTGTTTTGTTGATCTGTGTTTAATGAAAGTGACCACGCACAGAGCAGATTCGGCCATTAGCTCAGCAAGAGCCTGTAATCACTACAAGTTGTTTCCTTTTTTTCTCACAGTTCATTATTGAACAAACATTCTGTGGGGGGGAGACATGTGCTTCTGCCACTTCCTTCTCCCTCTTTTTATTCCCTTTGCAGTGTTGCACTTTCGAAGCTATCGATTTGGTGGCTTGAAAATAACAAACGACAGCTATGTGAGTGGGACAACAAACAACCTCAGAAAATACAATATAAAAGGCATCTGTGAAGTATGTGCCTTGAAGTAATTATTAGCTACTGTATATGCTTAAATTTAATCAGCCAGAGCTGATTGCTTTTGCTGTTGTGTGCTGCCCTCAGTCTTCTGTGAGGAAGAAAGAGTACCTGGATATGGCAGTGTCCAAGGCTATGTCACAGAGTGCCGCATATTTGGTTTTGTAGCAGGGTTGAAAAGACCTTCAAACTCAGTGGGGTGAATGTGACTCATCTAAAGACCTTGCCAAACTCTGTGTTGACATGGAGGCAAAGAGTACTACATGCACTCACTTGAAAAAAAGCTCAATATATTCTCTATGTACACACACTCTTGATTCAAATCAATAAATGTACATTTATGGTGTGGTCAAGTTTAGTTGCACCATCATAATGCTCCTCAACGTTTGAAGCCTCAAACCCACCACTGCTCTTATTAATTCACTGGATATTTTCATCAGCACAAAGAAGTTTGTGCTATGTCCTTTTTTCTCCAGGTAGTTTTTAAATTGATAAACACATTCAGAGACATACTGAATGTAACGTCCCCATCAATCACTCACATAGGTACACAGACACTCAAGGCCTGTCTGTTTCTATTAATGGTAATCAGCTGGGTAATGATGACAGAGCTGCGACTGTGGCTTACTTACTGGTGGCTGATGGCCATGCTCTCTGACAGCTGTCAGCCGCCATGACTACACTGCCAGGGCCCTCCTTAGGACTTATTTCAGCTCAGTACATCAGCTGCAGCAGCACTTCACACACAGACTTGTTGATTATCAGCATCAGTGGGCCAGCGTGGAAAGACTTCTCTGACCGCCTGTCTGCTAATGACAGCCACCATGATGGTGGATGGGAGAAAGAGGACACAGCCTGTCACTTTGATTCATGCAATAGCAGATCCAACTGGATGGCTTCTCGCCAAAGTCTCGACAGTCGTTATAGCCCCTCCTAAATGACATTTAAAGTGTGAAGCAGTGCCTGTCCTTGTGGCTCAGTCACCCCAGGCCAGGCCCCGGACACGAATCCCGAACCCTGTGCCAAGTTTTGAAGTAAGGTCACAAACCCCACAGTCAATTCTTCTCCTAGATGCCTGAACTCAGCTCATTGGCATTATTGAACGACCTTGAAGACAGATGCTTAGAGTACATTACTTAGTTTGTTTGATTTTTTGTCTTGTAGTCCTCTTTTTTTTTTAAATTCTTTTGCTTTCCTATTTTAATCTATTTTATTATTGTACCTATGTCCACCTAAAAATTTGAACAAATACATCAAAAGCAAATGTAAGGTGAAGTATGCATGTCTGCTATTGCTTTGCAAATAAACAGGATAACACGCAATCGCTGAATTATTTCAAATGCTCTGTCCTGAGTTTGGCTAAAACCTAAACAGAAAATAGATGTTAGAATTGGTCATTCTGGCTAATTCTGTCACTGATATTTAAGAAATGGGAAACTTCTGTCTGTATATATTTGTTTCTGCATATTACCACTATGAATTTTAAATGTAAGTGCAGACTTTCAGCTGTAATTCAGTGGGTTTAACAAAAAGATTGTATAAAAATCAGAGGAACTAGTGAATTTTTTAATACAATCCCTTCATTTCAGTGGCTCAAAAGTAATTGGACAAATTATGTAACGGAAAATACTCATTTAGGGTATCTTTTGACTCAGCTTTTTGAGTTGGTTTTTTTTTGTGACTTTTGTATTATAAGGGTGGTTAGGTTCCAGTCCTACAGTTAGACTCAAGTTTAGTTGTTTCTATGTTTCTGAGTTTCTTGCTCCCCAGTTTGTAGTTTCCTCTCTGTTAGGTTTTTCTGTCTCCATGTTTGTATCTCTCTCCGTGTCTCTCGCTCGCTCTCTCGCTCACTAACCTTTTTCCCCTGTTCCTCTCCTTGTGTCTCATCTTTTGCCTCCTTGCTTGTTCGTCCCCTTTGCTGTGTGTTAGGTCTGTGTCTCAGTGTTTCTTGTTTTATCTCACGTCCTGTGTTCAGTGTGTTACGTTTTGCTTCCCCGTCTCGTCGCATCCAATTCACTGCAGTTTCACTGTTTCCACTCTTGTCATGCCTCAGTGTATTTATTGTTTGTCTTTCTCAGTCCTTTGTCGGTGCGTCTGCAAATCTCCTGCTAAATCCTCCTTGTGTTTCCACATTTCCTCGTTAAAATCCGGTCGGTCGGTCGGTCGGTCGGTCGGTCTTTCTTTCTTTCTTTCTTTCTTTCTATGTACCAGACTGTAGATTTTTTCCACTCCTACTATTGTAGCAATTTCTTGGATGTTTTTTTTTTCTGTTTTCTCAGCTGAAGTGTAGCTTGTTTCACCTGCATGGAGAGCTCCTTTGACCGCATGTTGTCTTTCACAGCAAAATCTTCCAAATCCAAGCACCACACCTCAAATAAATTCCAGGCTTTTTATCTGCTTAACTGATAATGACATACATGTAACAAATTAATTGCCCAAACCTGCCTATAAAATAGCCTTTGACTTAATTGTCCAATTACTTTTGGTCCCTTTAAAAAGAGGGTGGCACATGTTAAGGAGCTGAAACTCCTCAACCCTTTGTCCAGTTTGAATGTGGAAACCCCCAAATAAAAGTTGAGAGTCTACACATTATGTCCATGTCTATTATATATATATATATATATATATATATATATATATATATATATATATATATATATATAATAGACAATTGTAGTTATAACTACAATTGGAACATGTTTCAGTAAACATGTAAAAAAAAACTAAACTTGTGTCATTGTCCAAATATATATAATAATAACGAATATACTGAACTGCAAAATAGGCAATGTTAACATCAATTATATTTCTGTCAAATTATAATTTGTTACAGACACTAAACATGAGGTTTTTGAACTAATAACAGTTTCTGGAAGACGCTAAAATGGATGTTCTTGCAGAAATTCAGTGTTATCTTTTTTCTTGATCAATTAGATATTATGTGATGAATTTTAGCCTGAGAACATGCAGCCACTATAAACACAGAACTGTGATAACCTTGTGCCTTTTGCCTTTACACTAACTTGTTTACTGAATTAATTTTACATTCGCCATGAGAAGCACAAGTTGTTTTTCTTCTTCTTTTTCCCTAGAAATGTGTTGTTAGTGTTTTCATCTATGCAACATGTACACACTTAAATTGCACACTAACACTTATTTCCATACCTCTATCCACAGTCTATCAGGGAAGTGACAGGCTATGTGTTGGTGGCTCTGAACCAGTTTGACTACCTGCCATTAGAGAACTTGAGAATCATCCGAGGAACCAAGCTATACGAGGACCGCTACTCCCTTGCAATCTTCCTCAATTACAGACGTGATGGAAACTTTGGCCTGCGCCAGTTGGGTCTAAAAAATCTCACAGGCAAGTTGAATTATTTTTTGGTTACTTACATTTTTTTATGTTAATGGACACGTAATGAGTAAAAAAAAAAACAATCCAGCTTCAAAACACCTGTAATATCAATTTTTACAATTCAGAGTTGAGTTAGAAGGATCACATTAAAATCAGCTGTGTGTATTAAGAAAAATTATAACAAAAGGTGATGAAAATAGAGGAATATTTTCATTTTATGTTGTTTTTAGGCCTCCGTGCAAGCAATAGTTAGGGCAAGAGGCCCATTCCATGAAAAAAAAAAAAACAGTGAGTGTCTCCAAAATGATCCCCTCAGAATCACAATGCCTTTAGTACAAGAACATGCAAAGCACATGAAAGTTTATAATTATTGCAAGTCTCACAGTCTAAAGCCAAATTCCCATTTATGCTCAGCATGACTTTGCTATTGCTACCAAATTTGAGCATTTATATCATGGATACACTTGAGCTTCAAAAACAAAACTCCATCATTAATATCTTAGTCATGGAGTATCAAACACTAGAAGTCTAGATGTTTTCTGATAATTCACAAACTTCAAAAGTACTTTTTGGGTAAACTTTAAAGGGTTGTATCACCATGTGGTATATTTAGCTGATCAAAACAAGTTATAGAATATGAAAGGTTTCTTTTTTTACCTATATTTTGATATCAGGCTCATCTTCTAGTTGTCATTCCTTAAAATATTCCTTAAAATATATATTTTTTTCTGCTTCTGGAACTTAAGAAATTAAAAAAAATCACAATTTTAAAAATGTCAAATTTTAAACTATCACCATGTAATTTAAAGGTCTGTGACTCTGAAAATATTCAGTATTCAACTATGACTCATGGAAGTCGTGACTGGAGTTTTGTCAAACAAGATTAAAAAACTCAAACATACAGCCATGGATGTAAACTGCAGCTTGACTCTTTTGGCAAAGACACAGAGCATACTGTATGTATACTTGCACTTATAATTCACATTGCACAGTCAAACAATTTAAGTGTGCTGGAAGTGGGTTACTCTTTACTTTTTTTCTTTATAGTGACGGGTGCTGTTATCACAGTTCACCTTTTTATATGAAGGGATGTTATACCATCTGACAAAGTTGAGAAAATACATCTAATTTATTATTTCCAGCTATTGCTCAGACAAAACGTATTCTTGTATGAGTTACCACCTGAAATCTATTTGAGAATATTGTGTCCCAGTGATTGCTGATAAACTGTGTAGTAAGAAAGAAAGGCTTGTGTGGGCGGCTCTGCCTTTTTATGAAAAATGATCCAGTGCTAGAAGGTTATCTTCTGCAGACTGACCCTGAGGTCAGCACAAAATGAACCTCTAGACTCGCAAAAAAGATGCACAGCTTTTCCACTACAGAGCAGCACACCTTTCTTGCAGTGTGTTCGAAATAAGATCAAAGCTGCCATTCACTCATCTTGAAGCTAAATCCAACATCACAAATGATCAAAGCGGGCGAAGATATGGACAGAATCGATACATTGTGGTGGCTGAATAAGAGTAAATAAGGGTTTGCATGACCCTTGGCAGCTCTGATAATGTTCAAGATGGAGAAATAGATACATTAAGTGATCAATGCATCAGCACATCTCTATGCTTGTGTGTTGATCGCAATAAAAATGTCATCTGCCACACATGTTAGCTCTTGTTCTGCAGCAGCTTTGACATTAATAATGAATACCTGTATTGTTGCCTACATTTAAAAATTACAATAACAAAACATAAATAAATAAAAACAATAATAACTTTTCTTAATTGCTTACTCAAAGTGGGTCATGTTGGGGCGGTGTCTGTTGCAGGTGACATACTAGTACACGTCTTTGGAAAAACTAATTGAATATCAAGTGCAAAAACTGTCACTTTTCTAAAATGTTTGGTCTGCTGTCATGAAAAACAGTCTGACATCCACAGGAAAGCGTTAAGAATGATATATGAATGATTAGTACCACAAAAAATGCACGCATGTTACGACTGATAAGGAATGTTGTTTTAAAATTATTTCTTAATTAGAACGCTCTTAAATCAGATTTACAGCACACAGAATTTACTAGAATTGAACAACTAGCTATCTAAACAATACAGACACAATATAAATAATTCCAAGGGAAACACTGAGTCATAAGAAGAAGACAGTGACATTGGCTTGTTCAAAAAATGTAAAAAGAAAAGAACAAAATGACCTAGTGAAATTTTTGAATTTATGAAGATGTGTGAGGATGGTACTGAGACTGTGCCTTCCTTACTTCTTCCAAATTCACTTTCTAAATAATTCATTGTTGTCTTCAGCTGTTCTTTCCTGGTTGTTCCCCAGAGTTGCGAGAAACAACGCAGCCATCAGTCTGCATGTGCAGCTTCAGTATGTGCTGGGGTGTTAACGTTCTGCCTTCTATTCTTTCTCACACGTGGTGCCATACTTGGGGAATTACATTTGTCCAGCATAGCGTTTTGCTGTGCCCTTCCTTTTCCATTGTGATGCCAAGTTGAAGTGAGTGCGGAGGGAGGCCAGGGCGGTTCTCTGTGAGAAGCTGCTGTTTGATGTGCCTTCCGTGGCCTCAAGCCATGAAGTAGAGGGGGAAGTTATGCACAACAACCAGGGTCAGAATCTGCTCTACTTCATAACTACGAGTGCTTGTGTTTCACCCTTGTGCTCGCTTTCGTGGTGACAAAAACATGTTGGTTGTTGTTTGTTCTTATTAAGATGCAATCATTTAACGATTAAAGGTTTGGTTTGTGTTGAAGTATATTATGTAGAGATCGGAAATGGCTCTCACGTGTGCTTCTAGAAGAACAATTAATATACCCCACATGGCCCTAATCATCACTTGGTCAGTGTGGGATTACATCAAGGGAGATAAGACACTGAGGTGACCTAAATCACAAATAGCTTGATAGTATTACTTTTAAAAGGACCTATCCTCTTGTGTCTTGAACTTTTCACACATACATGCATGTCAGCTTTGGGTAGATAGGGCCGTTCACGATCATATCTATAACTGTGGACCCTAGAAAACCTTTATACAAACTTGTCACTTCAGAACAAGAAACTTGTCTTGAAGGGTCTATCATATCACTGTTTTTTGTGCAGATGGACCTGACAGTTAAACAAGCTCTTGCTGTGGGGAGAGACAAGTCACTTGTGTCCCAGTTTGTTCTGTTGCAGTTGTCATCATTCTGCTGTGCGCAAGCGGAGAAAGGAAATAAGCTAAAACTATCAGGATAAACCCGCTCCTGTACTTCAAGCAGCAGAGATCAAACTCTTCCTTTCCTTCAGCTGCTGTAGTCCAAAGCAGTCTCATTCATTACGAGGCCTTTGATGTTGCTGTCATATTAGCCCATCGTTCTTCTTGCAGTAGCTCCCAGGGGAAGTGTAAAATGATCAATAAAATTCATAAGCAACATATATAAGAGGATAAAACATATTAAATACATAAGGGGCTAATCGAAAGAAGGCACAGTGAAAGACCCCTTCGGTGCTGAAACCCACACACAGTTCTACTTGGTTTGAAATTGCCTTGGGATGAAATCAATTTGTCGCTAGTATATTGTAGCATTGCACTTATTGATTTTTCTGGTGCACTCTCCGCGAGCTGTGAATGGACTCTCTGGATTTGAGGGGACTGGAGGATGGGGTGGAGGACGTCTCTGGCTGAGCAGGGATAGGACTCCCTCTGATGCACCTTTCAATCAAGCTTAGCTAAGTTATCCTCATGAATATGAAATATAAGGCACAGTCAAGCCGGGGAAAGTTAAGGATAGTGTGTGTGCACGGGGGTGTATAGAATAAGAAATATAGGCACTAAGTGCAGAAAGTTTAGTTTTGTTGTTTGACATTTCTTCCTCTGGAACAAATAACTGTCCCGGCCGTTATAAGACTATTCATTTTTAGGCATTTTGGGTGTTCAAGTGAGCTCTCTGATAGCTACAAGGAAAAGCTTTAAATAAGTCATTCTTTTTACTTCTCCCTATGTCCAAGCAAGAAAAAAGGTTAAATACAGCTGGCTTCTGACATTTTCAAAGTTCCCTATCCATATTTTGATGCATAATGACCCGCACTGTCCTCCTTCTTGCTACGGCAAACATTTTCACCACTTCTGTCTGGATTCACATGAACCCTGGGTAGCCTCTGTGCTTTCACATGGTAATTACAGCCTGCTTCCCTGGCAAAATAATAACAGCCTCAATAAGGAGCACAACACAGATGAGCTTTCTGATTTTGCCACCCCCTCCCCCCCTCCATTTTCCTCATTTCATTTCTTTCAGATTTGTTTTGTGTTGTTGATTCATTTTTCTAACCACCCTACGCCTGCACTGCGTCTGTCCAAAATGAAGCATCCAATCTGAGGCCCCATCTGCTGAATGATCCTCTCTCATCGCATGCATGTACACAAGCCTGTGTTTTACGCCAAGGCGTTAACCACTCCTTCATGGCCCATCTGCTCTCTCTTTGTCTATCCCATTTTTTGTCTTTCTTCCATCTCTTTATCCCTGTCTTTGGCTCTCTGTTGGTCATCATATTTTAGTTGGCTGTCTTGATTTGTCACACTGATGCCTTTCACACAAACACATGCATGCTTGTACCAATCTGTACTGTATGCAAAAGTCTCTTGCGCACTTGAGTCTGACTCTGTTCTCCAAAGGCTACTGCAGTTGTTGAGTGTGGAAATCGACCACGAACATACAATATCATCTGCTCCGTGTGTCCTTCTTAGTGTTATGTGACAGTGATACACAGGGGAAGAAGGAAAAGGATGGAATGGGGCACGTTGACGGGAATGATTTGAGTTAATGTGTTTCCCCCAGACAAGGAACTGGTAAATGGGGGGCATAAAATTGGTGCCTTTTTCTGATCCCCAAGATTTTCGTTCGCCGTCTAACTACTAGTAGACGAAAGAGAAATTCTGCCACGGGAGCCAGAGAAGATTGGTCCAGTGCACATCACAAGAATTCAGCCAAGCCTCTTGCCTGGGAGCCCACATACCTCAGGTCTCCTTCAATTGTGTGTCTAATTGATTACTTCCCATGCAATTACTCCTGTGTCACACTCAATATTTCACCACTGCAGGAAGGGGGCAAGATGGGGCGTCTTTTTGAAGGACGACATTCATATTGTCACATTTGTGAGCCTCTAATGTGGATTGTGGGGAAGCACATGTTAAACTTAAGCCCGAAACAAGCCATGAGTAGTAACTGATATCAAGTGATTGCAGTGTAATGTGGCTTAGAGAGAGAGAGAAATTACCAAAGCAATTTGTTTTTATGCCACAGGTCAGCAAAGCTGAATTCCTCAAAAAGTTTCTTTTTGTGTTTCTTTTTTTTAATGTCTTCATTTAATATAAAGGGTTTTTCACATTTTTAATAAAAAAAAAAACGTAAAATATTTTTGTCATTTTTAATTTCTCATTTTTTACAGTTTGGAGTCCTTTAATTAAATGACTTCATATTATTCTTACTTTCCCTTAAATTAACTTATTTTTACCCGATTATATTTTTTCCAGGGCCATCTGGATCTGTCACTCACAGCTTGGTCTAAAGGGTGCATGGATATTTCTCTTTTTTATGCTTTTGTTATTTGTTCTGTTCTTCAGTCTTTAATAATGCGATGCCTGAGATTTCATAAGCAGAAAATAAATGTGCTTTATGAAATATTAATGGACAACAATAGCAAAACCTGCCATGAGAAAGGAAAGATAATAATACAAAATGGAGCATCTCCAATTAAAAATGTGTACGTCTCTCTCTCTGTGTGCTGCATTTGGCAAAGAACTGAAATGATGGACTGTGTTGTCTAAAAGTTTTAACAGAGTTCATGCTCCCTTAAATATGTTTAGACGGCAAAGTTTAACTCAAACAGCGGTGACCATTATTATCCCACCTTAGGTTTATTGCATTTTACTTCCCCTTAATCTTTAAAGCTTTAAACTATTCTCTTACCTGCCTGCAAGGAATATAGAAATGTACAAATATTTTGTATAAAAAGGTTTTACAAATCATGAATACAATGAAGAGGAAAATGAAAGTAATAATAACATAATATAGTCAGTAATGTGCAAAAGTCATTCATATATTATATATATATATATATATATATATATATATATATATATATATATATATATTGTTCCCATTCGCCTGCGGGATCCCCAGGTACTTGTAACTGTCCTCTATGTCTGCAATGTTGCCTTCTGGTAGTTCAATCCCCTCAGTTCTGACTACCTTCCCTCTCTTTGTTACCATCCGACTACACTTCTCCAGTCCGAACGACATTCCAATGTCATTGCTGTATAGCCTGGTAGTGTGGATCAGTGAATCGATGTCTCGTTCACTCTTGGCATAGAGCTTGATGTCATCGATCGTGGGGCGATCGTGGCTCAAGAGTTGGGAGTTCGCCTTGTAATCGGAAGGTTGCCGGTTCGAGCCCCAGCTTGGACAGTCTCGGTCGTTGTGTCCTTGGGCAAGACACTTCACCCGTTGCCTACTGGTGGTGGTCAGAGGGCTCGCCTCTGTCAGTGCGCCCCAGGGTGGCTGTGGCTACAATGTAGCTTGCCATCACCAGTGTGTGAATGTGTGTGTGAATGGGTGGATGACTGGATATGTAAAGCGCTTTGGGGTCCTTAGGGACTAGTAAAGCGCTATATAAATACAGGCCATTTACCATCCATGTACAGGAGGTGGCTGACAACTGCTCCGTTCCGTAGTCGGTATCCGTAGCCAGTCTTGTTAATGAGCTCACTGAGGGGGTTCAGGCCTATGCAGAACAGCAGTGGGGACAGAGCATCTCCTTGGTAGATCCCGCACTTGATGGTGCCTTGTGCTATGGGCTTGGAGTTGGCCTCTAGTGTTGTACGCCACATCCCCATTGAGTTCCTGATGAAGGCTCTTAGGGTCCCATTGATCTTGTACAATTCTAGGCATTCCAGTATCCAGCTGTGGGGCATTGAGTCATAAGCCTTCTTGTAATCAATCCAGGCAGTGCACAGGTTGGTCAGTCTGGTCTTGCAGTCTCGGCTGACTGTTCTGTCTACCAGTAGCTGGTGTTTTGCGCCTCTGGTATTCTTGCCAATTCCTTTCTGTGTCCCGCTCATGTATTGACCCATGTGGCTGTTCATCTTAGCCGATATGATGCCTGACAGGAGCTTCCATGTAGTACTGAGGCAGGTTATTGGTCGGTAGTTGGAGGGGACCGGTCCCTTCTTGGGGTTCTTGGGGATCAGGACCGTCCGACCTTCGGTTAGCCATTCCGGGTGTCTCTCGTTAACTAGCAGCTGATTCATTTGTGCTGCCAGACGCTCGTGGAGTGCAGTCAGCTTCTTTAGCCAGTAGGCGTGAACCATGTCGGGCCCTGGTGCTGTCCAACTCTTCATACTGGAGACCCTTTCTTGTATATCTGCCACTGTGATGGTTACTGGACCCTGTTCAGGGAGGTCGCTGTGGTCTGCCCGCAGATCCACTAGCCACTGAGCATTGCCGTTATGGGTTGCATCCTTCTTCCATATGCTCTTCCAGTATTGCAGCCTTGGTGGTGCTATTCTCTTATTATTATTGTTCCCTTGCCACTGAGAGTACACTTTTGCTGGTTCTGTGGAGAACAGCTGGTTTATTCTCCTGCCTTCTATCTCTCTGGTGTACCTCCTCAAGCGGCTGGCCAAGGCTGTGAGTCTTTGCTTGGCAGTTTCCAAGGCCTCAGGTATGGACAGCTTGCTGTATTTCTTATGCACCTTCTTTGTCGCACCTTTCTGCAACTCCGTTAGTTGGCTAACCTCCCTCCGTGCTACTTTGATCTTGCCCTCTAGCCTCCTTCTCCATGGAGGGTACTGCCCCTTGTGGCTGTTCAACTTGTAGCCAAGCATCTCACTGATCACTGCTGCCGTATTGTAGATCAGCTTGTTAGTGTCGGTATATATATGTGTGTGTACACACACACACACACACATATATATATACATATATATATTTATTTATTTTTATTGCTGGGAAACTGGGAAATACTTCCAGTGATTTATTGAAACATATGCAAAGATATATGGAGATGCAAAATACAAGGCAAAACCAGCATTTGCATATTTCTAATAAACTTGAAGGTGAATATTTCACTAGTCAACCTCAAAAATGACTTCCTCTAAACCATCAACAGCTCTATTAGACCCCTAATGCTACAAAACTGTTTATTAATGCTTCAATCTTATGTATGATCGGTCTGTTTCTTTTTATGGGCTATACTCCAAAGGCCTCTAAGGTGGCAGTAATTAAACCAGTTCTTAAAAAGCCATCACTTGATCCAGCACTCATAGGTAATTATAGCCTGACGAAGTTCAAAATTTCATGATAGAGTAGTTGTAAAACAGCTAATTAATCATATTCAGATGAATGGTTTATCTGAAGAGTTTCTGTAAGGATTCAGAATTCATAACAATACAGAAACAGCACTAGTGAATGTAACGATGGGCTTTGACAGTGGACTCATCTCTAGACCTCAGTGCAACATTTAATACCACTAACCACAATACTTTAGTAAAGAGATTAAAACACGCGGGTATTAAAAGGTATTTGGCTGCAGTGGTTCGAATCATATCTGTCTAATAGACTTCAATCTGTTCATGTAAATGTAGAGTTCTGTTCACATGCCAAGGTTAATTATGGAGTTCCAAAGGATCTGTGCTGGGATACAGTCTTTTTGCATTTCACATGGTTCCCCTAGGCAGTATCATATCAAAGACTTATTATATATTTTCAATCCTGTGCAGATGATACCCAGCTTTATCAATCTATGGAGCCAAGTGACAAAGCTGATTAGTTAGGCTACAGGAATGTTTTAAAAACAAAAAGACCTGGATGACTTCTAATTTCCTACTTCTAAATCCAGAGAAAACAGAGTATTGTATTTGGCCCTAAAAATCTTAGAAACATGGTATCTAACCTTACGATATAAAGTGCTCTGAGGTGACCGTTGTTGTGATTTGGCACTAATGTTTGCTAATGTTTTTGTCACTTTTTATGGAATCAAACTCAAAGTAATGTCAGGACTTCCATGCTTTAAACGCTGCATGGTCGTTCTCTCTCCTGCACTCCATATTATCCATTGTTGATCTACACATGTTTGTTGCTGCCATGAGCGTCACACGCTCAGACGTCATTGTAATGAGACACTCTCACAAACAAAATCACGGTTTAGTAACGCAGTAACGCAGCCTGCTTATGGGAAAGTAACAGTAATCTAATTACCTTCTGGCAATAGTAATCCCTTACTTTACTCGTTACTTGAAAAAAGTAATCGGATTACAGTAACATGTTACTGCCCATCTCTGTTAAGGACACACTGCAGACAATGTAGACATGTTGTAGCAAATATATTTCATACCTGTAAAACTATTATTTTTGTTATTTTCATAGATCCAACTACAGAAATGGAGAAAAAATTATTAGTGACAGATCGCTATATACGGAGTGTCTAAAGGTGTAAAACAAAGTTTTATTTTTTTAAAAGCAGAGGTAAAGCTCGACATAGTCCAGCACCAGGGAGCCAAGGCCGATGTCTCTTGTATCAAAAAGAGAATCAGCCCAGCTCTTATTTTGTTCTCCACTTTTCTTCTATCTCTTTAAATATGCTATTTAAAGTTGGTTCTTTGCTAATCTCTGTTCTGTTCACTAGTTCATGCCTTGATTTAGGGAATGTTTTTATGCATCAATGATTCATGGGTTAGTTTTAAGTGGCTAAACAACCAAAATCAAAACAAACAAACAAAACAAAACAAACAAGAAACAAGAAAAGCCTCTGAAAATGGAGACTGTAGAACTACTGCTCAAGACCACAAATTATACAAAAGTCTGGCTCCATGGAAGCAAGAGCTAAAGAAATGAGGAGCGGCTCAAGACATTAGTATAGTACTGCACATTTAGACAGCATCTGGCAAAGTGCAGGGCAGATTAGTGATTGCTTCTTCTGTATGCTATTAAAGCAGTCTGATATCAATTATCCTCCCTAAGTGAGATTGTTTTGGTCAGCAACTTCTTTTAAAGTGTTTTGATGCAGATACATAGAACTGACAATTTTGTCAGGACATGACCTTACTTCAGCTTCCCCTTTAGCAGATAATACTGCAATATTATCTGGTAATATCACAATATTCTCATACCTACATACCACTCATTACCAGTTTGCCTTCCTAAAGGAGCCTCTACGGCCTCCTCTAAGTGAGAGTTGACTTTCACCTCATTAAAAGTTAAAGTAGGCGTGGAAAGAATTTTAATGCCAATTAATAATCAAAACACAGTCTTCTTCTCTTTTTCTCAAACATTTCCATCCCCCCAGGCAGTGGCTTAGATCAGACATAGATCCGCCACGATGTAGATGTAAAATTGGGCAAGAGACCAACAGGACATTGTTCTCTTACTTCATAACCACGTTTGAATTGTTCCCTCTTGTTCCAACAGGAAACACAGAAGAGCCCAAGCATATGTCTCCTCTGTAGATTATGTAAATTACCATGTGTGCCAGTGCGACTTGGACTTTGCGGTACTTACACCGCAAAGTCCATACAATAGTATACCTCCAAAGGACAAATAAGTAAACTATTTCACTAGAGAAGCATATTAAAATACATACTGTTGATTAAACGGGTCTCTTTTTTCTTTAAAAAACAAAACAAAACACAAAAGCTATGTACGTTCTGGTCAATGAAAATATTACAAATCTTATAAATTCTGTAAGTATTTTGTATTAATTACGCCTGTCCTGATTAGGTGAGCACTGCTTTGAGTGTACAAAAGAGATAAAGTAAATATATGTGTGGATACATATAAATCAGTCAAGAGCTTCATACTTTTAAAGATTTAAAAGTTCCAGTTTATACTGTATCGACTTCATTGTCTTTCTTTCTATGTTTCTGAAAATTCAAAACAATCACATGGTGCTCATCATGCTCAGTTTCTGTCACTGACTGGCTGTCATTATGGCTTTACCATGTCAGTTCACGGCTGTGCAAACTTGACACACAGTTTTTACTTTGACCAGACAGAGTTTCTGACAGGCCTTTGATGTCAGAGGCGCTCAGTGCTCATCTCAGAGGAGGAACAAAATGAGTAAGAAAGCAAATAAAATAGGAGCTGACTGGCAGCTCCGTGGGTCTCCGAAGTAACTAAGGAAAATGTCACTTTTTATCAACTTAGTTACAAGGTCTAAATGGACACCTGTGGACTGATGATGAAATGTTTTTACTCTTAAAGACACGAGATGGTTGATATTCATAGAAAGCAATCCTAAAATCACACAGAAAATACTGTTTCTTGTTAACTTTTTTAAATTGTTTATTTTGTAACCGTTGACAGTGTAAACAGTTTTTTTTTCCATTAAATTTTATGTTGACATGTTAAAACAGAAATCAAAAACCTATATTGGACTTTAAGCGTTTGATAGTGTATAAACCTCGAGTCTTTCAGAATATCCTACATCCTGGTAGCATATAAAGTACATATTTAAACAGCTGGATAAAAGGTGTTACATTTTTATTAAAAATGCTTAATGTGAATTTAAAAGACACTGCTGTCAAACCTAAATTTAATATTTTTCACTAGTGCCAGCACACACATAAACACACATATTACCCTCGGACCCGACAAGTTCGCCCCTTTCTCCCCTGGCCGTTTAATAATTAATATGCTTATTTTTGTCTCTAAGGCCAAAGCCTTGGGTAAGTGGAACAGCTATTGATGGGGGCAGTGGTGGGTAATGGGACATGAAAAAGACTTTTTTGTCCATCTCACTTTTCCACACAGATATGATGGGTGTTAATACATGCATCACCAGCCATGGCTTCACTAAATATTTAAATTTTAATTGTTTCTGTCTGTGGTACATGCTTTTTTTTCACCAGTGGTATTCTTTGTTAAAGCTCTGGATCAGTCTTCGCAATCTTCCAGGTTGTCCTATTCATATTAAGTGGGACCTATTCTATTTTCCAATACAAAGAGGTCACTTTGGTCAGGATTGTGCATATGGCAAGATCCAACACAATCGTGCTCTTCGAATATGATGGCTGGCATCAGACATAAAACAGTAGGAAATCCAAGTGGTTATTAAAATATGTTAAGTGGCCTCACTATCTTGAGACTTTAGAGACAAAGGCACTCAAAGGTTAATTTGTGCAAGACGGTACACATTAAAAGTAATCAATGTAAGCTTCATTAGCGACTGCATCAGTGCATCTCAGTCATCCATGATCTTAGCTTTTATTGGTTCTTTGTCTTTATTAAACTTGTTCTATGTTCTTCTTCTTTTAACGTTCAATTCCAAACAATAAAGTGGTAAAACTGGAAAATCTCACACTATATCATACAATTAGACAATATGAATGCAGAATGCAGTAGATGTCCTTCATTTTTAAAAGAAGCTAGACATACATTATTTAATGGTAAATGGCCTGTATTTATATAGCGCTTTACTAGTCCCTAAGGACCCCAAAGCGCTTTACATATCCAGTCATCCACCCATTCACGCACACATTCACACACTGGTGATGGCAAGCTACATTGTAGCCACAGCCACCCTGGGGCGCACTGACAGAGGTGAGGCTGCCGGACACTGGCGCCACTGGGCCCTCTGACCACCACCAGTAGGCAGTGGGTGAAGTGTCTTGCCCAAGGACACAACGACCGAGACCGTCCAAGCCGGGGCTCGAACCGGCAACCTTCCGATTACAAGGCGAACTCCCAACTCTTGAGCCACGATCGCCCATCATTTTTTACCCTTGATGCTGCTGCTCAAAAAGTTTAAAATCTATATATGAACCCATTTCTGAAAAAGTTGGGATGCTGCATGCCAAAGAAACCAAAAAAAACCCTCTTTATTTTGAATTTAATGGCAGCAACATGTCTCAATAAGGTTGGGACAGGGGCAACAAAAGGCTAGAAAAATTAGGTGGTACTAAAAACAAACAGCTTGAAGGACATTTTGCACCTAATTATGTTAACTCGGTAAAGGTCAGTACTGGGTAAAAATGAGCATCTTAGGCAGAGTTTCTCAAACATAAAGATGGGCAGACGTTTGCTAATCTGCAACAAACTATGTCGCTAAACCACCTGACATATTATCAGTGGTCACTGAAAATCCTGCATTTCAGATGGTATCAAGGTGTATCAGTGCCTATGGAATTGCCGTTTGGAAATTCACCGTTAGAGCTGAAAGGTTCAAGGTTCAAGGTTCTTTATTTGTCACATGCATAGTTATACAAGTATAACACACAGTGTAATGTAGCCTGACACGCTCCTCGACATGTGCAAAAATTGGGGGGGGGGGGGGTGTAGAGGAATATAAAGGTATATAAAGGTTTTAATGCAACATGTGTTCTCATCCGAACAAGAGAATTGAATTAATCTGCTTCAACAGCACAGCAGAAGAGGCCAAGTGCTGAACTGCCCTGCTTCAATCCAGACTTTTCACCAATTGAAAAAAATTGGCATGTTGTAAAATCAGATATATAACAAAGACGAAGCTTAAATAGTAAGTTCCGCAACTGGTCTGAGTTCCCAGAATATAGACTGTTATTAAAAGAAAAAGGGATTCTACACAATGGTAAACTTGACCTTATCCCAACATTTTTGACATGTCGCAATGAAATTTGAAATTAGGTAATATTTTTAATGAGGTAGTAAAAGATTCTGTGCAGATCCATTCTGTTTTTATTTGGATTTTACTCTTTATTGGAATTGTGTTTGGATATTTACAGTGCATGGGGTTTTGAAACAAGGCCTTGTAATTTGAGAACTTCTGTAGTGTGTCTTTTAATGGGACAATATCTCTGTTTGTCCCTTCTGTATGCATTCTAAGGAAGAGATCTGCTCAAAAAAGAGCTAGTTAAGCAAACAACCAAGGCAAAGCAGCAATCTTTTTAGTGTTCCAAAGGATCATATTCAAAAACTGAATGAAGACCTAACTGTTACAGAGAGGAAGAAAGCATTATAGTTATTAAATATGGGGATGATGGCACATATTTCAGATAATCTCTCCTGGAAGGCAGTCATAGTGTGTATACAACATGGTTGTGTACACACTATGTGCCAAAAATAGCTGTGTAGTGAGAAGAGAGCTTGATAGAGAAGTTCAAACCCTGCCTTCTTTCTCACTTCAGTATGCTTGGCTAGTGACTGTGTTAAGTGGGTGTGAATATTGTAAGTTTTGGAAAAGTTATATGAAATCTTACTCAGTTCAAAACTACCTCACCTTTGCTTAATTTGCCAGTTGTTCTTTTGGTGTCTTATTACTTGCTAATAGCAAGACCTTTTTTTACCTGTTTGTGTCAGATCAGTGCTGAGTAGCTGAACCTTTCTAACCAAAAAAACAAAAAGGAATACATTAAGTTAATACGTTTTGATTATGTGCTTAATCCCTTGGCTTTAAATCTACTGAGTCTTGATGTACAGATAATGCTCACTACATATTTGAGGTGTGTAAACAAAGTAGCAGCCATGGTCTGCAGTGTGTTACTCACTATCTCTCATTTGACTTGAAAAAACAAGGTCTCGGTAACGTGTTGTTGCCTTAGCAAATCATGCACTGACTAAAGTCAGCTTCCTCTGGGTAAAACCAACATACTTGGTATGCTTGTGGTACATACCCGTTCTCTCTTCTCAGTCTCTCCATCTTTCCTTCTCTTTTTCTTTTCCCCTCTCAGACCCTGGTTTGTTTTGTCCATTCCAGAGCAGAGAGCGTGGCTCATTTTAATTCAGCTGGCAGGCTGATCACACATCAGCCTTGATAAGCTAAGTGGCCCTCAGCAGCAGCAATTGAAGGTCCTTTTACTCTTTTTTAATCACTTGCTTGTATGTTCCCTTGATAATCTTTTCAACCTTTATTTATTTCTTTATTTTCTATATTTTATTTTGTCTAGTTCCCAATTTGTTTTCTTGGTTTTGTCTTCTTTGCTTGTAGATGTGTCTTATCTCGAAGTATTGGAATATGATTTTTCTCCGCTTCCTTTCTGCTCTTCTCCTATCCATAAAGCTCAGATTATGAGGGCTTATCACAGTTCAAGTTGTAAATAAGGAAGGCTGCACCCCACACCCCCCTAACAATTCTGTCATGATTTTATTTTATTTTTTTCCCTCTTCTTGTGTTTCAGCAGATGCTTTGCCTTGCTCGGGTATAACACTATAATCCCTAAATCTCAGCCATTTTTCATAAAGACTCATAGGAAACAATTTCATGAAGGATGGGCCAAATTTAATCAGCAGCCTGTGAATGCAATTATCTTGGTGAAGGAGAGGCGTAGGTTTGGGGGATGGGACCTTGGCCAACACCCCCATGACATTTACTATACATCAGAAAAGAGCTTAACACTTCTCCTTTAGGGTGACACAGAGAATAAAATGGATTCATTTAAGTACTAACACACACACACACACACATATATATATATATTATATTATATATATATATATAAATATATAAATATAAATATTACGCTTAAAAGTGGGAGTTGAAGTCAGTTAGAACAATGGAACAACATTACATCACCCTAAATTAATTAAAAATTAAATGTGATAGGCATATGTAATGCATCATAATATCAAATACGTTTATTCTTTATGTGCTGGAGCCCAATTTTGAGTCCAGCTGACTCATACTCACTAAAAAGTAACAAAGTAACGTTGCTCTGTGTTCCTGCCTGCAGATAATAAAATAGCCTTTGATTTTTTTTCCTTTTTTTATTTCGAATCGGCATATGTCAATAAAGTTGTGGTTGTGGTACTTTAGCATCTACCTAGCATTACAGAAGGGGAGCTAAAACAAACATATATTGTAAAAACATTCTTTTTTTCCTTTTTTTATATGACAGTTCATTTTAAATGTGACCTTTTCTAACAAACTCAACAGTTATTACCTAATAAAAAAGCTGTTTCTGTGCTAGCTACCAGTAGCATTGTTGATCCATTTACAGGAAAATGTATGCTAACTTGACTAGCAAAGATGACCAACAAGGACAAAAGAGAAAGACATTATTAGGGTCTTGGCAAGTGACATCGGGAATGTTTGGAAGGCGTTCTGGCATGTGTTGTCATAATTAATTTTAGATTTGTCTAAATTAGTGGGTCTGTATGCACAATGTTGCTGAAGTTGTCTGGGTATGTCATGATGTTCAAAGGTTGTGTGAATAGTAGAGAATTTAATTAAGCACACCAAAGTGTATCTGTACGCACTCTTAAGTCTGTAACTCATAGAAAGACAGTCTTTTCCAGTCTTTAACATATTCCCCTTTTCTTCCATTTCATGGCTTAAATCTCAGTTTTTTCTCTTTCTATTATCAGTCGAGCTGTGTGAGATGCACATACACATACACAGTGCCCACGCTGCTGCTCCTGACCGCATGTTCTGAGACAGTCAAATCCCACCACTGCCATCTCTCTGTTGTAGCTCTCATGAAGCACCATGTAGTCAAATTAATGCAGTTGTTCTTTTCAGGTCAATAGTTAAACACATAAAAGTGCAATTGCATTTGAATGGGTACCACCGTTTTGCTTGGGGACTGCATTAACAGTGTTAAAATTGCATGCAATTCTTGTGGGAGGTGCCCCATCTACGGACCTCATAGAAAATCTAAAGTTTGTGATGCATGATGGGATGCATTTCACACTATGGAAGCCGTATTAAAGAAGTGTCATTTTAATGTGGTAGTGAATGGCTTTATTACATTTCTAAGAACTCAGATGTTGACCAAAGTGCTACAGTAGTTATCCCCACAGTGTATAAAAGTATGCATTTTTCATATCCCCGTAAGCAATAATTCTGAAGCTAAAGTTAAGCCATGGTCTTTTGCTTACTGGTGGAGGTTATATCTTAGGATACTGAAATTTGGTGTGTCAGTACTGATAAATAACGATTAATGATTTTGGGTAGAAATGTGTATTGGTAATTCACTGTGATATTCATAGGGATGCTAATTTTCACAGGCAAAAACTAAATTATTAAAAATTCACTTAAAGAAACTGAACAGCCGACTCCTTTATGTTGAACAAGACTTAATAGCCACCCACTCTTTACTAAAGGTTGCTATGTTCCTCTAAACATTACAGAAAATATTTTTAAAAATCTTTATATTTACTCTTAAGTTACAAAGATACTGTATAATTAGAGCTGGGCGATATGAGATTTTTTCATATCACGATATGTTTTTTTCATTTCAGGCGATAACGATATCTATCACGATATAAGCCAAATAACTATATTTGTAAGATTTAAATGTGCCGTTGCTCACAAGTAAAATGTGAAATAATCAGCAGCTTGTTTTTAAATATTTATTTCCCATAATAAGTTCAACAGGGTAGATGTACTTAAGGAACATGAGACTTTTTCAGCTAAATAAAGGCAAATATTGCAAACTACACAAAAGGCAGCCGCTAAAGCGTTTAAGTTTCAAAATAGAACAAATGAAACAGACTAAATTGTCAATTCCACTTAGAAATAAAGTATTAATTCTAAAAATAAATCTTAGTTTGTTTTACAGAAGAACAGACAAAACTGACTAACTTTTGTCAATATCAAATAAACTGAGAACTAAAAGGAAATTCTCAATCTCTCCTTGTTGTATAGCTGAGCTTTTCAAACAGTTGTAACAGTTACTTTAGTCTGACAAAAGCCGAATGATGAATTAGCGCTTCCAGTCAGAGACTGAGGCTACGTCCACACGTACACGGGTGTTTTTGAAAACGGAGATTTTCCGTTTTCGTTTTGAAAAATAATCCCGTCCACACATAAAGGCAGAAATGTAGGAAAACGCTGCTATGAACATGCCAAAGCAGCAGGTGGCGCTAGATTCCTAACCGTGCAGAAATGTTGGCCAATCAGAAGTCTAGAAGCCTCGGTGGGAAAAAGTAAACAAAGCTGGGGCATAGAAGCAGAACCGAGTCGTATGTGTGGACGGACAGTAACTGTGTGTATATGTAAGCATTTAAACACTGCAGAGAGTAGAATTAACAGTAACAGTATTGTAGAAATTCATTTCACCGAAACAATAACGTGGCGCACAGTGTGACGCATGCACCAGTTTATTGTATTTCCAGACTTGCTTTCGGCACAATTTACAGTGCAGGCTACTCTGTTTTTTGTCAGACTTGAAATAGCCGAAATACCTTCACACTACGGAACTTCTATGGCTCTTCCGTTCGACAATCTCTCCGGCATTGGAACCATCATCTGTTTTCTCTTCGGTCACGCTCGGTTGATTTTTCTAGTCGGCACACTCATTTCCTCCATTATGCGCTGGCTCCATTACCCGCTGGCTGCTTCCCAAACAAACACACGTGCGGCTTGGCACTTGGGCTGTACGTAACAAGTCACGCGACGTGACGCTGCGGCTGTGATTGGTTCAGCTCTGCGCTACTGAATTTGGATCGGCTGACCTTTTTTTTTTTAAGAGGACAAGAGCGGCGAGGTCTATCGCGATAGCTTAATTTCTCTATCGAGTAAAAGTTATATCGCGATACATATCGTTATCGTTCTATCGCCCAGCTCTATGTATAATACAAGACTATGGAAGAATATGTTATAATGGTATGATCTCTTTCATTTGGTCCATGATGCTATTAGAGGCATAGAAGTTCCACTCTGACCTCTCTCCTGCAGGGACAAATCCCTCTCAACAAGTGTTATGTGGAAAAAACATGTACACAGTAAATTTATTTTCTCTTTCTTCTTCTGCTCTTGTATGTGAATATCTACACAATTGCACTAAAGCGAAAAAAAACATTGCATTTCGCTCTTACGAAAACAGACTATGCCGATAAACTACATTTCTGCATCCTCACTGCATCTCATTGACAACACTGGGGACTGTAGGGCACGGATGGAACTGCGTGGTGGCAGCAGATGATGGATTGGAGGGTAGATCACCTATTTGTAGAGCAAATGCAGAGATTTGCTGTCCTGACATCTACTGTCGGCAAGCAAGTGGCTCAAAGCACAGTGATTGACACGGCACTGCACTGTAAAAAAAAAAAAACGTTGCTAAAACTTAAAAACTCAAGGCAACCGACTGCATTTACGTTTTTAGGTTCTGATGGATAACTTATAATTTCAAGTTTAGGAGATAAGTTGCTTTAGCTAATGTTTTTGTGTTGACAAAATTAATAATTGTCCTTTTTCTCAACTCATATTTTATTGTTTTTGCAACGTATTTCCTAAAGTTTACACAAGGTATTAGTTTTAGTTTCGGCAACGTATTTCCTAAAGTTTACACAAGGTATTAGTTTTAGTTTCGGCAACGTATTTCCTAAAGTTTACACAACATATTTTTTTTGTTTTGCCAATCAATTTCCTAAAGTTTAGAAAAAGTATCTTTCATAGTTTTCATGAGGTGCTCCCTGTTGTACCAATGAATGTTTACACAGTTGATTTTCAAATAACTTTGTGTTCAAACACAACTGCACCACTGACAATGTTGACTTTTGAGATCAGCCATTTTTAACATACTGACAACATTCAGCCACAAATAAAGTCCTTCCAAAAACACAAAAAAAATTTTGTAACAAATGTTACTCATCCAATTTTAAAGGTGGTGTTGTCAGACAGAATATCAAACCTATCTTGATAGATAGTCACTAACAAACAGATTCAAAACATCAGATGGCAGGATGTGAACAACTTCTATCTGGTTTCTTAGCCCTGTTGTGTGATCTGCTGAGGTGAGACTTCAATGCCCCTCGTGTCCTGAATGAACAGACGCAGTCACTGTAAACACAGGGCAAATGAAATCCTCTTCTATGTCGTAGCTGGTGATGTCTTAAGAGTACTTCTTGGCTTGAACAGACAAAAGAGCAGAACTGGCACTGCATACAAAAGCTATAATGAGAAGAGAGGAGAGGACAGTGTCAACAATTCAAAAGAAACCTGAATTAATCTCAAATTACCAAAGTTACATTACCTGATAATGTGTTTGGGGCGGGGGGGCAGGCACTCCTGTTCTGATTCCTCTCCTTACCAACTCCTCATCAGTCCCTCATAAATCAGGACAAGCAGTGGTCTGGAGTTGGCTTTTAATTCTCTAAATAAATAAAAATAGCAATTAGTTTTAAAATAAAATGCCAGCTTCCTGACATTACTTAAGAATTTTTTTCTCCTGTCCTAATTTTTTTGGCTCACTAAAGTGAGCTGATTCTGCCTTGTAAAATGCCATGTGAAACACAGTAAAACAAATAATTTACAAAACATACATTACATCAAATGTTTAATTTATTTAATTTATTATTAACAAATTGTATTCTACATGGAATGCACCAACAGTATACTGGGATGTATTATGTAAGCAAAGGATAATTTTGTGTGATTGGTTTTACAACTTAGAATGACAAACATTGGATTGAGAGTATGAGTGGGATAAAACTCCTGAAGCATCTGTTTAAATTATCAGTGCATTTATTAATGGTGCTCCATAAATAAACCAAAACAATGTTGTTTTGTGCATAACAAAAAGCTCACAATTGTGCAGTCAAAATGTAAAATAAAAGATGCTGAGCATAATAACAAAGACAGATTTTGCAGCTGCTCTGTTTCCAAGTTCTACTGCGCAACTGACAGCCTGGAGTTTGAAATCCTCTTTGTAACCGTGTCTCTTACAGGTGCCATTTATGGTCCTTACACACATAATATGGTAATATTACGTTGAAGCAGAGTACGTATCACTCGTATCAGCCGTAATGCTCCAACAATCCATCAAGCAGTGCAGCTTCATAGCTTACCAAAGTCGTACCAAAACATTTGACATATTTTTTTAAGCTGTGTACCACATAAAATTGGTTCGAGGTCAGTAAGCACAACCAGAATTCATGCATAAGGCAGACTGTCGATTTTTGAGATGAAAGGATTTTAGGCCGTGCGTCAACGCGTTAGCCCGGTTAGCTCACTAACGCCACCCAGCCCCACGCACGGGGTGATCCGCGGTAACTAGTTAACGGAGATTTGCCCCGTTAATGCAGTTATGGCATTAACTTTACGCTGACAGCACTAAAATAGTAATCTTCAAATGTTTTCTTTTTACCGACCAGTAGGGTTGCCAACCGTCCCTTAAAATACGGAATCGTCCCGTATTTAGAAACAAAAGTACACGTCCCGTATTGAGCTAATAAGGGACGCACTTTGTCCCGTAATACAGTGAGAATCAAAAGTAGTCTATAAATGTTTATGGAATTAACACTTTGTTTGAAAACATAATTCCCAGCCCCTCTCCTGCTTTGTGACCAATGAGCTGACAGCACACTTATGACAATTCGAGTATGACAATTCAGATTACCGCTCATCTCATTGGTCGAGGAAAGGTCGCTTGCGGAGAAAATACCGGAAGACAACAGATGACCACAACAAGAAGCATGGCCAACAGGGGAACAAACGCCGACTCTGCGGTGCAAGTCTCGGATGACAGTACACCTAAAGCTGGGCAAACACTGTGCGATTTTTTTCAGTCACGTTATTCAGCTCCTGCTCAAACTGCACGATTGACTCGCAGGGGTTAGAAGTTCATAGGTCACGATGTACTCTCACACTATACCGCCCGATGCTCTGATGCGACCTGAGTGCTCACACTGTGCCTCCATAAAATGAAGGTTATAACAGATAATCTGTCGCTCGCTCTCTCTGTCTTTCACTCACACAGACACACCACCACCATCAACTTTGCTAAATTGCTAATGAAAAACATTGATCAGGCAGCTGTGATTGAGCAGCAATGTAAATCCAACTATTTTCACGGTTGTTGTGGTCGTGATAATTGTGTGATGCCACATCGAAAAGGCTCGGATGAGCTTTCCAAAGTTCTACAAGTTGTGCCTCCTAGTGATGGGTCGTTCGCGAACGAAATGGCTCTTAGAGCCGGTTCTTTGACGTGAACGACGCGAGCCGGCTCCTTATCGCGAGCCGTCACGTGTTTTGTTTTTTTTTCTTTCTCTCAGCCTCTCTCTCGCACTTTTTTCCGCTGCACTCTGCAAGCGAGCCTTGTGCTTTACGCTGGGCAGAGGGGGGGAGGGGCGGTAGTTACACTCAGTAGCACAGGAACAGAGCCAGAGAGAGAGAAAGAGAGGCAGGGACAACAACATTAGAAAGGTATAGTAATCATCCACAACTATTTTCGGTTGCAGATGATAAAGGATTCAGAAAGTTTATTCATGCAGGTCCATATGACAGAGAATATGCATGTTCTTTTAGTTTTCATATTATAATTTATATTTAATTGTGTTGTGGTTTGCAGTGTTTTGTGTTGTTTTCACTTTAAATTTGTAAAAGAAAAAAGCTGAAAATTTAAATAGTTAAAACTTGAAATGTGAATAGTTGATTTTTGTATTATGTGATTTATTTATTACATTTTATGTGGAGTGAATAAATAAAAGTATATTTACGGTGGCCCCTAGAGACAAAGCACATACAAACTTCAAATCACGTACGAACTCTGAAGCATGTACAAACTCCAAAACACGTAAAAACTCCAAAACACGTAAAAACTCCAAAACACGTAAAAACACGTACAAACTCCGAAGCACGTAAAAACTCAGAAGCACATAAAAACTCAAAACACGTACAAAAGACAACAGAAGTGCTCCAGGATGCTGGGCGCAGTGTTGAGCCTTTGTTATCTTGTGGCTACACAAGCCAGCAAGTACCAACGACCGGATTTGGTGTGTGGTAATAACAGGTAAATGAACTTTTTTTTAAATTATTTGAATATATATATGAGTGCCTGTGTATAAATACACAAACAATACACACATGCTTTCAATTGTGTAATTTAAGTGATCTAGTAGCTCTGCTTTGGAAGTTCAGTTCATGCTAGAAATGTGTTTTGGAGTTTGTACGTGTTTTGTCTCTAGGGGCCACCGCATATATTTATATATAAACATATATAAATAAAACCACTTTTTTTACGTTAGTAATTCCTTTTGTGCATAATTTTATATTATTGTTAATAATAAATTAATTAAAGCAACAAAACAACCTGAAGAGCCGGTTCGGAGCCGAAAGAGCCGGCTCTTTTTAGTGAGCCGAACCGAAAGAGCCGGATCTGTAAAAAGAGCCGGAAATCCCATCACTAGTGCCTCCATCGCTTGTGTCCAGATCACACGCTGCACAGCCGTGCTGCGCCGTCTTTTTCACCAACGTTTACGTTTGCGCGTGAGCAGTGTGAGCGCCTGTGGTGACACCCTCACGAGCGATTGATGATCGGGAGCTGGTCGTGAGGTGTTAATCACTTCTCTTTACCCCACGTATACTACACGACGCACGATGAAGGCCAAAATCGGTCCGATCACTCAAAAATCGGCTCAAAATGGGCCAAAAATTGCACAGTGTGAGCCCAGCATTAGAGCAGCAATGTTTGTTCCCCTCAGAGAAAGGGAAGAATGGGAAAAGGAAAACACCTGGCTGGAAAACGTTAATATGGGCATGTGCAGTGAATATCAGCGCTATGTGGCCAGAAGTGTGATAATATAATTTATTTTGTGTAATAAACAACTGCAAGGATAGATGATTACAACAAATTGATGACTAATACATAAAAGTAATACATAGATGAATAATGATGATGAGTTATGATGCGTAATCATGGGAACAAGCGGGTTTACAAACAGGAGCAGCTGATTAGCATTAGAAAAGCTGAAATAATACCTCAACTGAAGCCAATTGTACTAAATGCACTAAATGTGCACTGTTACAAGAATATTTTTCTTTCTATTGTTTTCTATTATTTTAAGTTAAGCAGGACAGAGTTCTTTTAAAGAAAGATTTACTTATATTCTCAAAAGTTAAGCATGACAGGCTTCTGTTTAAGAAAGAGACCTGTTTTACTGTGTTAATGTTGTCATTTTGAGCTAAAAATAAATGGCTAAATGATCATTTGTTTCACATGTGTTCATATCACAAAGAATAGAATATGCATCTACTTAAATCAACTTCAAGTCAAATGGTTAAAAAAATAATTTCACACACAAAAAAAGAGCTAGAAAATTCACCACACTGGGAAGGGTGAAGACAACTGGGTCGCCCGGCCCTGGCCACGAGGTGTCCCTTATTTATTTTTCAGGGAGTTGGCAACCCTACCGACCAGCTCCTCTTTGATAGCTGCCGTGTCCATCTTGTCGTTGCCTGCAGGTGAAGCGATGGGGGAGGGGGAGTTGTGTTCAGTGAAGGAGAGAGGCGGAGTAACACAGCGTAGAGACAAAAGTGGACGAAAGAGAGGCAAACTTGCGGCTCCACGAGTATAATTATAATGTAACATAGACTATATCGATATAAACGATATTGTCACATCTCATATTTCATTTAGTTCATTTAGTGGAGCTCGCTGGCCATGAGGACTCCACCACCCCGTTCACACAGAAACTAAAGCACACATTTTATTGGCTAAATGTGATTCGAACAAATTAAGACATAGCAGCAGGCGCCCCCGAATTTTATTTTATTTTATTTTATTTAAATAGCGGCGGGGGGTTGCTGCCGTTGGTCATGAGTGAGCCAGCCTATTTTGTTTCGTTAGGTGGTATGGCGGCCACAGACTGCACTTCATGAAATACGCATAGGGGGTGTCGCGGAGGCTTGTCAGATATGAGCGCGCCTCTTTAGTAGCGAAGTTTGTCGGATTTTCATTGTTTTGTGACATGGCACGTAGTTTGTGACATGGAATCTTAAATGATATAGTAAACACATACCCATAAGCCACAAGGCCTCTTAGCCAAGAAAGTAATGCTATGCTAAGTTTCGGAAAAATACGAAGAACTTCAGTTGTGATATTTCTAAAAGACAAATTGAGACTGTTCAAACATATACTGTCTGATATAATAAAAGAAACATTACTTGCCTTTAGAAACTTGAGATGAACGATCTATCCAGCTCCTGGTATAAAAAGCCTCACGTTCTCATTAAGGCAGACGGCCAGGTGGCTTTCAGTCCTTGCAAAAGCGCAAAGTAGACCCCGTAGCATCCAAAAATATGAGATGCGCATGCGTACTCAGGCACAGAAAGGCGCCAATAGCTTCAACTCATGTAAAACTTGAATTCATTCATTTTGCCAGCAATAAATTTCATCTGAGACCAACTTTTGCTCCAAAACGTTAAATGATTAGTTGAAACCCTTAATGTATTTGAGTTTATGGGCCAACTGAACTTTTATTGTTGAATTGTGAAAGAAATGACTGTAAGCTCAACAACTGCAAGTTTGATTTTTTACAGTGTGGGTGGCAGCATGAGCAGTGTCTTAAAACCAGACACAGGAATTTTCCATTTGTGTGTTTTTTTTAGTTATACAGTTTGTACCAGACTGTAAACATGCTTATTTCTGCTACAAAGCTAAGATTCTAATGATGGGGAGTTTTCACATTTAGCATCAGCCCCAAGTGGCAGTTCCAGAAACTACTTTTTTTTTTTTTTTGCACTTTCTTGATTCCTTTTTCAGCTGTGGCAGTTGATAATACATCATATCACAATGGCAGTTTTTTTTTTTTTTTACTTTAACAGTGTGTATGTGTTACTCCTTATTATGTTTTTACACTTAAAAATTGAAAATTAGCCCTCAAAAACCGTATAATAACAATAACTTTATAGTAACACGCAATAAAAAAAACTAAGAAAAAAATGGTATTTTTCACAACCTTGCACTGTTTAATAATTGTATGATTTTTATTGCATTCCATGGTACATGTTGTTGTTAGATGTTTTTGATACCATTGCCATCTCTTTTATTCTTTAGCATTCCTAAACCAGTTACTGAATATATATTTTATTTCTTCTAACGGCAGATCGGTGAATGGTGACACAGTGTAAGTGGAATTAGATAAACTGTGCAGTGCCATTCTCTACGCTTTACTTGCGAAGCATCCATTTCTCTTAGATTGATTGGAAATGAAACTATGATTGATGCGTAAAAGAAATTGCAAGGGGCCAGCTGAGTAGCACTGACATTCCCCACCCGCCCCTGCTCTTACACAAAGATTGAAATTAGTGACCTTTTGATAAAGCAATCTGGTAATTTAATTGATGCTGAAGCCATGCGATGAGGACCTCATTAATAGCAAGCATGAGCCATATTTGTAAATGTTTATATATGTCAAGGGCTTTTGAGCATGCTCTTTCTGTGTGCGTTTGTGTGCCTGTATGTGTATACTGCATGTCATGTCTCATCTCTTATTTTGCTGCATTTCTGCCAATCCATCTCAGGAATGCATCCTAGCAACTAATACTTCTGCTGTGATGTCCAACAGGATGTGTGCCTGAGCATTTAGCCTTGTTGACCCAGAATGCATCCTGATCTTCCCGCAGAGTTTCTCCCTACTGTTTTGATGAGCTGATAGCAACAATCGCCTGAAATCAAGCTGAAGCTCTCAGAGTCAATAAGACAATATGTTGGAGACCCAGGGCTAAATCCCCAGTTCCACTGCTATATAGAGCTGGGCGATAGAACGATAACGATATGTATCGCGATATAACTTTTACTCGATAGAGAAATTAAGCTATCGCGATAGACCTCGCCGCTCTTGTCCTCTTAAAAAAAAAAAAAGGTCAGCCGATCCAAATTCAGTAGCGCAGAGCTGAACCAATCACAGCCGCAGCGTCACGTCGCGTGACTTGTTACGTACAGCACAAGTGCCAAGCCGCACGTGTGTTTGTTTGGGAAGCAGCCAGCGGGTAATGGAGCCAGCGCATAATGGAGGAAATGAGTGTGCCGACTAGAAAAATCAACCGAGCGTGACCGAAGAGAAAACAGATGATGGTTCCAATGCCGGAGAGATTGTCGAACGGAAGAGCCATAGAAGTTCCGTAGTGTGAAGGTATTTCGGCTATTTCAAGTCTGACAAAAAACAGAGTAGCGTGCACTGTAAATTGTGCCGAAAGCAAGTCTGGAAATACAATAAACTGGTGCATGCGTCACACTGTGCGCCACGTTATTGTTTCGGTGAAATGAATTTCTACAATACTGTTACTTCTACTCTCTGCAGTGTTTAAATGCTTACATATACACACAGTTACTGTCCCTCCACACATACGACTCGGTTCTGCTTCTATGCCCCAGCTTTGTTTACTTTTTCCCACCGAGGCTTCTAGACTTCTGATTGGCCAACATTTCTGCACGGTTAGGAATCTAGCGCCACCTGCTGCTTTGGCATGTTCATAGCAGCGTTTTCCTACATTTCGTTAGCTTCATAGCATAAGTGCCTAAGTCATTGACTTAGGCAATTATGCTATGAAGCTAACGATTTCTGCCTTTATGTGTGGACGGGATTATTTTTCAAAACGAAAACGGAAAATCTCCGTTTTCAAAAACACCCGTGTACGTGTGGACGTAGCCTCAGTCTCTGACTGGAAGCGCTAATTCATCATTCGGCTTTTGTCAGACTAAAGTAACTGTTACAACTGTTTGAAAAGCTCAGCTATACAACAAGGAGAGATTGAGAATTTCCTTTTAGTTCTCAGTTTATTTGATATTGACAAAAGTTAGTCAGTTTTGTCTGTTCTTCTGTAAAACAAACTAAGATTTATTTTTAGAATTAATACTTTATTTCTAAGTGGAATTGACAATTTAGTCTGTTTCATTTGTTCTATTTTGAAACTTAAACGCTTTAGCGGCTGCCTTTTGTGTAGTTTGCAATATTTGCCTTTATTTATCTGAAAAAGTCTCATGTTCCTTAAGTACATCTACCCTGTTGAACTTATTATGGGAAATAAATATTTAAAAACAAGCTGCTGATTATTTCACATTTTACTTGTGAGCAACGGCACATTTAAATCTTACAAATATAGTTATTTGGCTTATATCGTGATAGATATCGTTATCGCCTGAAATGAAAAAAACATATCGTGATATGAAAAAATCTCATATCGCCCAGCTCTACTGCTATAGGATAGAGGAAACACCTTTATCTTTTTGATTGAATACCTATCTATCTACTGTAATAGCCTGACTGTTTGAGTGTCTTCCTGAGTCTCTGGGTACCTGTCTATATTTCTAACTACTCTCTAGCTTACTGTGGTTGCTCTATTAAACAAGGGTGTTTCTCTTCCTGACACTGAAAGACAGCACAAAGTGAGACTGAAGTTAAGAATCGCAGTAAATCTGTTTCCTTGATTGGGCTGATTCAACACATGGATTTTCTTAAGTGTACAGAAAAAAGTAAAGGTATACGATAATGTAATTCTCCAACATTACAGAAGCTCGGCCAGATTTATGGGGTTTTTGTTGTCCTACATATGTCTTCATTAAGTTGTTCACTCTGCACCAATTAATTCAGCCTTACGCACTCATTAATGTGCCTTTTTTTTCTGATGATTGGTTTGCTTTTTGCCCCCCAGTCTTAATCAAACTCATCCCCACGCTGTAATAAAGGGAAGAAAAAGAGAAAGAAAGCACTTAACATCATTTTGCAATTACCAGGATACATTTGTGCTGCCTTGAATATCATATTGTCTTTCTGCAATGGTTATGCAGCCTGATACTGAAGATTGCTGCACCTTTTGAAGCCTGCAGTCACACAGAGATGCTTGGAGTTGCTCTCGGGACAAGGCTGGAGGTGATTTAGGGGGGTGCATTTCAGAAATATGAGTAGTAGCTACATGAGCAAACTAATTAAGACATTTTCTCTACCCACCAAACAATCAACAACAGAATTTAACCATTGATCTCCCCCTGGCTACCAGCTGCACAGCCAGAAAATATGCAAGCCAAGCATGTATTTCTAATAAAACTAAAGCCTGCATGAGAAGGGAATGTTATTGTAATTATTATGTAATATTTGTTTGTTAATTGTTCATATCTTGATGAGGAAGGCCATGAAATATCCTGATGGGAAATACTAAAACTGTCCTGGGCAAAGCGCCCTCAGGGAGCGAATTACAGTAAACTACAATCTAAATTCATGAACATGTCATGTCAGACTATTAATACATGTTTTGTATGCGTAGCGCATGTCTAAATGCATCACGTGTGAAAAGAATTAGACAATGGGTTAGACAGTCAGGGGATCCACTTGTGAGAGATTTACACATAGTGTTTGAGAGCACGACTGTTGCATCTGTCCAGCTGATATTCGTCGAAGCAGCATTTCTTTCTAGGTTACACGCACAGGGATTAGCAAATATGTTTTGTCTTGTTTCATAGTTGTTGTTTTCTTTAGATAGATCACCACCACTACAAAGTGATAATAATGATGTATTTTTATTTTGTAAGATCGGTAAACTTTAAATATTTATAATAATAATTATATATACATATTTTTCATAACCGATGTATAATTTGATGTATACATTTGATACATGTTGGCTAACAAACCAGCCAGGATGAAGATGAATACACAGAAAAAATACATGTATCTCGCTAAACTGCGGTTCAAATCGTTCTATTGTGTAAACTACTTGAATTTGAGACATGGCCTCCTCCTGGTCGAGCGATATCGCTTATGTGGTGAGAAGCAGGATTAAATTCTTCCCTAACTCCCAGCACAAATGCAGATAGATGGGGGTGGGGTGGTGGTGGCTGGGGTTGTGGGGTGGGGAATCTGTGTAGGTAATACCACTGCCACCTATTATCCAATGATTATTATTTATATGAGCCTTTGTGGGATGATATTGTATTTGGCTCGTTCTGTGTGGAGCTGGTGGGGCGCCTCATGTATGATTATGTGTCTCATCGGTTTCAGCCCTGTGTCAGTAATCTGTTTGTATGGAGATAGAGAACACACAAGCTCTGTAAATAATGCAAATCTGCTACTGGGCTTCACTTCTTCTTTCCTTTTCTGCATTCCGTCTCTTTGTGCCTTTCTTTATGTGTCTCTCTCTTTCTCTTTAGCACTCTTTCTCTCTCTCATAAAAGTCAAGATTAAGCATTCTCTAAAGTCCTGCATGACGATAATCTGAACCACCCTCCGTATCCAATCATTCAACAGACAGTGGTGTACATTTCTATGTGTGTGTGTGTGTGTGTGTGTGGGGGGGGGGGATCAATTGTCCCTATAAGCCTGATGATCATTGGTTTGACAAGGGAAAGCATTTTATGATTTGAGATACATCACATCCTTGATGAAATACAATTAAAAAAATATATATATATTAGGCCTGCTGCCCCTTACTGAGGATAAAATCCTATGGATTTAATGTTGGCCATGGGGCATAATTGATTCTATCGGCTCACAGCATAGAAGGAAAAGGATGAGAAAAACAACACAATGGGAAAAGATCAGAGGTTGTAATAACAGCAATATAACATGGCTTTGTCCTTGGTGCTTCACACCAACAGCAATCATTACATCTGTGTGACTCAAAATCAACTGTTCACCCCAAATAATTTCTTCTCCCCAGCTAAAAGAAAAACGTAGTCCTTACGTTTTTTTTAATGACTATGGCTTTAACTTCATCTAGTCATGTTCTTTGTTATTGAAAAATTAGAAGGAAAAAGTCAATCAGTTGAAAAACATATCCAGAGAAGGGCAGCATGCTGAATTTGGTACATCCTACAGGTAAAAAGACATGAGAGCTCTTTGTATATATGTACTTAGTGTGTCCCTTATTTATTTGTTTTCTTACAGAAATCCTAAATGGAGGTGTTTATGTTGACCAAAACAAGTTCTTGTGCCATGCGGACACAATCCATTGGCAAGATATCGTCAAGTACCCAAGGATCCAACCTGTGGTGGTGCCCACCAACAGCAGTGTCACATGTAAGTAACCCAAATGGTACACATGAAGAAAATGAGAAAAAATTATTTGCAAAAGCCAAAAAAGGCACTTAAAATATATGGATATCCAGGAAAGCCCAACAAAAATCTGAATCAGTGGAAAGATGATTTCAAAAACAACGTACCTGTCCAACGTTTCCATTTTATGCTTTTCCTCTCCAAAGCATGAAGTGTAGATGCATGCAAAACATTTCAGAGAGTTGTAGTAAGCTGGAGTAACAACAGAGAGAGAGATTTTGTTTCAACCCAACGTGAAAATAATCACAGGATTTAAACAGACATTATTAGCACATTTACATGTAAACACATATTAGCCGCCTAGCTTAATTGTTTCTGGCAATTAAGGACCATGGAATGTACTTCACACATTTTTTGCTCACTACCAACTTCTTGGTTTTAAACATATTATCTCCCCCCACTGGTAATGCAACTTCTGCATGCAGTAATGCAATTTCTCCATGCATGTCCATTTCACGTTTTGTAGAAATGGACAAGGTGGACTGGCGTGTCTATTACATGTTTTGCTGTGATACTGGGTTCCATCAGATGTCGGTAATAACCTATCCAAGCCACACATGCAAAGAAATCAAACCATATGTTGTCCATAAATTATTTTATGTGTAATAATGAGAAATGACACAGGGGAGAACTATTGAAGAAGTAATGCATGAAGAAAGGGAGGTGTAAAAAGGCATGGAATGTCATGACACAAGCTGAAATCTATCAGTAATTAAAAAGCAATCCTGCCACTTTAGTGCAAATTAATATCAGCTGGTTATGTCCCAACTGATGGCCTATAAAAAGGTGTCTCATTACAAAGGTGTCACACAAGAAACATGATGGGTAAAACCACTGAGCTCTCTCAACACCTTTGCAACCTTATTGCTGCAGAACACACTGAAGGCAATGGTTGCAGAAGAATTTCTGAACTACTTAAAGTTCCAGTGAGCTCTGTTGGGGCCATAATCAAAACATGCTTTACCATAAACCTGGTGTAGACGACCAGGTGTGCCACAAGATTTCAGACAGAGGAGTAAATAGATTTATCAGAAGAGTTCTCCAAGAGTCAAGGGCCACTTGTAGAGAGCTACAGAAAGACATTGAATGAGCGCATGCAATTGTTTCAAAGAAAACGATAAGTAATACTCTCAGCCAACATGGCTTGTATGCAAGCTCACCATGCAAGACTCCTTTGTCGAAAAAAAAAAAAGCATGTTGAAGTGTTTTTAACGTTTGCTAAAAAAGCAATTAGACAAACCTGTGAAATACTGAGACAATATAGTCGAGTCAGAGGAGACCAAAATTGAAGTCTATGGAACATAACAACACCATAACGACAGTGTTTGGAGGTGGGAACATCATACTGCACTGGCACACTTCATATAATTGAAAGACAGATGAATAGAAAACTGTAACAAAACACAAGACATTCTTGATAAAAATCTGCTATGAATATGAAACAAGGGTGGATGTTTCAGAAAGGCAATGATCCCAAAATAAAGCTGCTAGAATGGCCCATCCAGTCACCTGAGCATATGCCGAGTATGGCCTGGAGGTCAAAATGGGACACATTCCCTAGTGTGGGTGAGAATGACCGAGCTAGATACAGAAAGACAAACTGGTGATGGCTAACCAGCCGGACATAGTGGTGGTGGACAAGCAGAAGAAGTACCATGGGCTGAGAGAAGCGCTCGAGAAGATGTGGAGGGTGAAGGGAACATGGTCCCTTTTTTTGTGTGTGGGTGTGTGTGTTTGTGTGCATTCTGTTGTTTTATGTATGTAATACACTTTTATACATTGAGTGAGTTACTGTTGCCCAATACCTTATTTTAAAGTTTTACCAATCAAACTTTTACCAAATAGGCGTTGTTGTTTTTTTCATTTAGTTTATTTATGGTATATATTTAAGGTAGTTTTGCAACTGATAGACAGTTTTTTTCCCTTTTAAACAACCTAATAATAATAATAATAATAATAATAATAATAATCTTTAATTTCTCTCACCTGTCATTTAATTTATTTCTTGATTTAAAAAAAAAAAGTAGCTGAGACAGTGTACCCTGATAATGAGGGTAGCAGATGTGATGGCTCAGTTGCTTAAACAAACTTGAATGAAGTCACGGCCACTCTACCTGGCAGTTTCTGTAACTCAAATTTGCAGGAATTTGTGCTAATTCTGAATTAGTCTTTAAAAATGTCTTTTCACAATTATTCCCCACACACTTGCCAAGGTCTTTCAGTGGCAGGTTATCTTTGACAAAAGAAAGGATCCAGAGGAGGCCCATTATCACAACCTGGTCGATTCACAATAAATGACTGAATGTGAGCAGCAAAACACTGTCATCACAAAATCACCCTTTGACCCTATTCTGTCACCCTGCTTACCATAACAATTCACAATGACTGCTAGCTCACATCACTTAAATGTCCTTCTGTAGCCAGCTGGAAGACCCGTTAATGAATGCATAGCATTATGATGGGATTTATTAGTGTGAAATACACATACTCAATCTGTCAGAGGACAGGGGATGATCAGTGAAATAACAATGCATTTACTGATCTCCTCTGACCCATTATTATTAATTTGCTGACTAAACCTCTTAGCATACTCGTTTCTTTTTGTTTTTAATTAACATTAATTTCTCACACTTTTTGACATTTAAATCCAATGTTGTTTTCACGTTTTTTTTTTTTCAAACTGTCTCATCTCATTCATTTACAAATGGAAACAAATAAACAAATGATAAAATACGCTATCACTGACTCTGATATAAACAAACAGACTTTTCCTTTTTGATGCATATGTCCTTGGAATCATCTCATAGTACTAGCTGAGGGCTTCAGATGCATGCTAAAAGCTCCAAGCATTGATATTCTGCTCAATCACCCTCCTCCCTGCAGCCCTGTTAGCCCTTGATCGACCCCGACTCCTTTGCAAGTCTTCCACCCTCGCTGAAAGATCAAGGGTCTGCAAACTTGTAATCCACAATTGAGAACATAATCTCTGTTTCATTTTTTGTGGCGACACAAGCTTCATGTTGTTTTGCTTGTGACTTATTTGTGCCATGGTTGTGTTATGTTATTGGTTTCAAAATAGGACTGTGATCTTTTTTTCTGTTTTTTTAAACTGATGCCCTGTTGATTCTGTTTAAACACCTCCATCTTTTGCTTGCTGTACACTGACGCTGGTATGGCAGCAGTTTCAACATTTTAACCTTCAGGGGATGTTAAAGATTACGGTGCATTCCGGGAAAGGGGGTTTGACGGTCTTATACAAGGTCAGTGAGGATTTAGAAGCTGAGATAGTGAAGGCCATGGTCACTGAATGAAAACTCTTTGACTTGACTTCCTGGGGCACATAGCACGGAGAAGAACAAAGAATTAAGGAAGAACAGCAGAAGTTCTGCCTGTATGGCTGGCGGACATTTGTATTAATATCCCATTTGTATACTGCTTTCATACAGACAAAGCTGCCAGCCTTTCTCTCAAATGTTACTAAATTGTCAGTTCAATAGGGACACACTGGAGAAACAGAAAAAAAATAGAGAAATGTAGTGGTTTAAGAAAAAAGGGACAGGAATAGGCACTAAGGGAAAGAGAGCTACAGAGGAGTGATGAATCTATAAGTGATGGATGAAGAGAAAAATGTGTAGTAGATGGGCTCAAAAATGAGGAAGAAGAAGAGGGCAGAAGATGGAGATTCTCATGTTGAGCAATGGAGTCAGTCGGATGCTAATAGCTCTCATCTGGAGAGGCTGATGGACAGAGGACAGCACTTCTGCACTTATCCAGACTCACTTCTCCCAGCAGTCAATTACTAGACAGTCAATTAAGTCCTCCAAAAACCCAGAAAGGCACTGGCTAAAGCTCTGAGGGTATGATGCTGCTTACCGCTCCTTTACTGCTTTTATCTCAACCTGATGTGTGCTGGCTTCATGCTGGGCTGGTTTAGCGTGAAGTGGCAAAAAGAATCATCTCATTTTCCCAAAATAACCTGTGCCAAGGTTATTTTGGATTTTATTACCACAACAGCATATATCAGTCAAGGAAGATGGATCTTTCCTGCCTTAAAATATATATGTATAAAAAAAACAATGTTGAGAATTCAAAGGTTTTTTTCTTAACTCTTAAGATTGTATCAGTTAAATGTAGTATCATCGTCATATTAACGAAATTAACTGCTGCATGCTACTTGCAGTACCTACAGTTCAATGATTACAATCATAATTACAATGATGGCAATAACTTTAATTATTTGGTGCCTTTAAAGAGTTTTTGTATAAAGAGTTTACAAACTGCTCTGGCAGACAAGCATAAGCAGGACTCAAACAGAAAAGAAGGACCAAGAGCACAAATTGCACAATTGTATCCCTAAAAAATACCAATAAAGGGATTTGAAGGAAGTCAATGAACATTAAAATCTAAAAATCAATCCTAACATGTACAGGATTATATCCAGGAAGAAGTTGAGCTGTTGCATAACTAGGCGAGAAAGACACTATTGTGGTATAACAGAAGAAAGACTTATTCAAAGTTTTAAAAAGGTCACAATTGCTCAGTGTGAGCAAACAGAATGCACCTATGCATGCATATCCAAAGAAAAACATACAAATAGATATTAAATGAATTCAAAGTTAAACCACATGATCCTCCATAGTTTTGTTCACTATGTGAGTTTGGTTTGCCTTTGGTTGAGTGCTTGAAGACAAACTCCAGCAGCAATTCTCTGGTCTGTTTTAAGGTTGAATGACACTGACAATAGTTTGTGAAGTTGCAGTTTGAAATGCCAATAGTCTCTTTCCTTGAACCTCTGTGCAGGTCAAAAATGCCACCGTTCCTGCAATGGCCGTTGCTGGGGACCCAAAGAGGACCAGTGCCAAAGCTGTAAGTTAATTATTATTATCTGATTAGAACTTCGAGTTGTTAGAATCACCACTGAGTGACTTTTGCATGCATCAAAACTTTACTGATAACTGTTGTGGGTCAAAAATAAAATTTAGCATATCTTTAGCATACCTGGCAATGTACTTGGAACGAGATTCCAAGCTTTATTTAGTGGATATACCTTTGGATGTCATTTATGTATACATCCATGTGACTCCATCTAAGGCAGGGGTCTTGAACTCCAGGCCTCAAGGGCCGGTGTCCTGCAGGTTTTAGATGTGTCCTTGATCCAACACAGCTGATTCAAATGGCTAAATTACCTCGTCAACATGTCTTGAAGTTCTCCAGAGGCCTGGTAATGAACTAATCATTTGATTCAGGTGTGTTGACCCAGGGTGAGATCTAAAACCTGCAGGACACCGGCCCTCGAGGCCGTGTGTGTGTATATGTGCGTGTATGTGCGTGAACAGTGTTATGAACTGTGAGACTTGTTACTGCAGCATCTTTCAGTTTGAAAACAGGAAATGAAAGTGCCATTTTTGTAAATGACAAATCTCTTATTCTTGAATTAAAGTTGAGTCATCTGTTTGATTGGGCAAATTTCACTAAATCACAATATCAACTTTGAGACATTAGACACTAGGCCAAAAACAATTTTCCAAATAATCAAAGACCTTTATCTTTTTGCTCACTTGTTGATATTTTGCATTTATTTTGTTTGGTTTATACTAGTCATAAAAAGAAATACAACTTTGTGTTAAAATATAGACTGTATTGACCAACACTGTAATATGTGTGTAGATAGATATATTAGCTGGGGACAACCATAACCATAATATTATATAGTTTCACAGGCAAAATTACAAAAATAGTTTAGGCAGCCTGTTTGATACATTGGTGACAAAGGGTTAAGTCTTTAGTTTAACCCAGGGGTCTCAAACTCCAGTCCTCGAGGGCCGGTGTCCTGAAACTTTTCCATGTGTCCCTGTTGCAACACAAATTAATAAAATTAGTAGGTCATCAGCAAGGGTATAGAACTTGACTGCATGCTGGATTGGTAACTCCTAAGTAAATGTAAATGTTTGGAAAAATGTACTTCTAAAAGTACTTTTATTGCACCATGATCATTCACTGATGAACTGCTGTAACATGAATCAAATGGCTGAATTGTCACCGCAGCATGCAGTCAAGTTCTATAGAGTCTTGCTGATGACCTGTTAACTGTATTCAGGTGAGGTAATTCCTAAAGTGCAAAAACTTGGCATGTCTTTAGCATGGTGTGCAGTGTGTTCTTAAATAGAAAAAAACTTGAGGAAACTGGACAAGTGGAGGACAAAAGAAGTGGTAGGTCTAAAAAAGCAGATGAAAAGTATCAGAAAGTCATGTCCCAAGAAATATATTTTTAAAAAACCCAGCAAAGACCTCATAGAGGACCTGAGAGGAGAGGACCATCCAGCCCTTCAGTAGAACCATCTACTGTTCACCGAAGCTTCTTTAGAAATGGTCTAAGTGAAAGAATGGCTGTCAAGAAGCTAGTCCTAATCAAGAGAAACAGGGGAAAAAGGCAGAGGTATGCCACATTACACAAGAGCTGCACTGCAAATCAGTGGCAACAGGTGTTTATGGAAATAAGAGGCAGGATTGAGCACAGTAGTTTGTAAGCATATTACTCACAAACTAAGCACAACCCCATGCTGCCTCTGTGGAAACGGGACATGAGAATATCACCAATAAATTAGCATCTAAAATTATATTTGAATTCCATAAAGTGAAGGTTTTCCTGCTTGTTGCCCCAAAGGGATGACATCAGATTTTTCTTTGGGGTTTTTTTGCTGTTGAAAGTCATCATTTCTTTTGAGGAGACTGTATGCTCTCCAAATTAACACACATGATATTCTGGTATTTTAATGAACACAGCTCCACAATGCAAAGGAATTTTAGCCTCAAAAATGTATAATCAACAGATCAGATCAAAATAATCAAAACAGGGATGCTCTTTAGATCATTCTATCAAGCAGAAAGTTTGATGTGGCTTTGACTGGTATTAAATAGACGTCGTCACACGGATTTTATTAGTACTACTGGTTGGAAATTTCTAAAAAACAAAGTTTTACCGGCAATTTAAAAATCAGACAAATCTTCTGTGTTAACCTTATTAAAGATCATTAATACAAAAATCCTAGATTCAAGGACAAAAAACAACATCATCTACATTCACTGATTAAATAACTTGCAGTCTACAAAAGGAAAAACATTTTACACAAGGCTGTGATGAGTGGTTGTTTCTTGTCTTCACCTATGAGGAAAGCTCTTATTTTAAACCGGATCATTAAAAGATAACAAAAGTTTCACTGTGATGCAAATGATATGTGACAGCCTAACTGCAAGTAGTGAAACAGGAACAGCAGCTCACTGCTGTGTGACATTTCAGACACTGAGATTCATCCTATAGCTGTCAGCGATCATGCTCCTGTATCTTTAACACTAATGCACAAGAATAATACTACGCCAAGTAAAAACTGGAGATTTAATATATCACTACTTAAAGATGAAGACTTTATTAAATACTTTAAAAAGGAATGGACTTCATATTTAGACTTTAATGACACTCCCGGAATATCTGCTTCTGTTCTATGGGAAGCAGGGAAAGCTGTGATGAGAGGTAAAATAATTTCTTTCTCATCACACAAAAAGAAAGAAGAAAACAAAAATATTCAGGAATTAGAAAAAAACATCAAATCACTAGAAGAAGCCTACGCGTCCCACCAAGATCAGGAAACATTGAACAAAATATGCAAAACAAAACTAGAATTAAATGAAACTATTAATAAAAAAACACAATTCCTTATACAAAGACTTCGCTTGCAGAATTTTGAACACAGTAACAAATCAGGTCGATTTCTAGCTAACCAGCTAAAAATAAATAAAGAAAAAATAACTATATGTGCTGCTAAAGATTTATCGGGGAACACAATATATGATCCTGGAAGAATAAACAACATTTTTAGGGATTTCTATGAAACTTTATACTCACCACAAATAAACCCATCTAAAAATGAAATTGATCTGTTTCTTGACAACGTAACTCTTCCAAAATTACTAGACAGTCAAGCAATGGAACTGGATTCGCCACTGACGCCAAGTGAACTCCAGGAAGCCCTGATAAGTATGCCCAATAATAAGGCTCCAGGTCCAGACGGCTTCCCTGCAGAATTCTACAAAGAATTCTGGACAATTTTGGCACCAGTATTCCACAGCATGTTGCAGGAAATCGAGGAAAAGGGCAGACTACCACCAAATATGAATTCTGCCAACATTAGTCTCCTGCTAAAACCAGGCAAAGACCCTTTATTTCCCTCAAGCTATCGTCCAATTTCTCTTTTAAATGTAGACCTTAAAATAATCTGCAAAGCTCTCTCAAAGAGATTAGAGAAAATGACCCCCCTCTTAATTCATCCTGACCAAACTGGTTTCATAAAAGGTCGGCACTCCTCAACAAACACTCGTAGATTACTTAATTTAATAGACTACTCATACGATAAAAACATCGAAACCATAATATTATCTCTAGATGCAGAAAAAGCATTTGACAGAGTTAATTGGAAATTTTTATTCGCAACTTTACACAAATTTGGTTTTGGAAACTCTTTCATAAACTGGATAAGAATATTATACAATTCCCCAACGGCTCGTATCAGAACAAATGACCAGACATCCTCCAGCTTCTGTCTCCTGAGGGGCACCAGACAGGGATGCCCACTCTCCCCTTCACTTTTTGCAATTTTTATCGAACCTCTAGCAGCAGCATTTAGACAGGCTACAACAATTAAGGGCATAAAATGTAAGAACATAGAACATAAAATCAGTCTCTATGCGGATGATGTGTTGCTTTTTCTGCAAAACACACAAACCAACCTCTCTGAGGTAATTACTTTAATAAACTGGTTTTCAAGAGTTTCAGATTATTCAATTAACTGGCCAAAATCTACAGTTCTCCCCATTAACTGCTCCTTCCATAATTCTTCCTCTGCCCCACTGCAATCCGGAAATATTAAATATTTAGGTATTAATGTCTCTCCTAAGCTTTCAGACTTAACTAAACTAAACCACATCCCACTTCTAAAGAAAGTAGAAGGCGATCTGACTAGATGGAAATCTTTACCCATATCACTCATGGGAAGGGTCGCCACTATAAAAATGATGATCTTGCCAAAAATAAATTACTTATTTTTGATGATCCCTAACAAACCATCACAAGATTGGTTCAGATCTCTGGATTCATATATTTCCAAATTCCTTTGGAAAGATAAATCCCCGCGTATTAGCTTAAAAACGCTACAAAGAACCAAGGATAGAGGAGGATTAGATCTGCCTAATTTTCACCAATACTTCTTAGCCAACAGGCTTCAGTTCATCTCAGAATGGTTAAAACATACCTTCTTAGTTGAGCCCTGGCTAGATGTTGAACAGGCACTATGCAAGGATCTAGAGATTTCAGACCTACCATTTATTAGCTCAAACATCAAAAGACATGAATGCTTTAAAAGTATCAACATCAGCTTTTCTCTAACAGCATGGTGGGAGTTTCTAAAAATAACGGAGTCTTCATTAATCCCATGCAAACGTACACCTATCTGGAATAACCCTGACATATTACAAAACAATAATATGATTAATTTCCCAGAATGGAGTTGTAAAGGAATTAAATACTTAGAACATATATTAGAGGGAACAGAATTTATTCCATTTGACAGACTAGTTGAACAATATGGGATCAACAAGACAAGGTTTTTAGAATATCAACAAATTAAATCCATAGTAAAAAAGAAATTTAACCTCAGTCAAGTTGAATTACAAACACCACTAAGTGCGGCACATTTTCTTACTCTTAAATCCCCCAAATTATTATCTAAAATATACAGAACACTTTCTAAATTAGATGAATCAATATCCCTTCCTACTGCAAAGTGGGAAGCAGATTTATCAGTCAACCTAGACCAAAACTTCTGGTCTCAGATTTGCTTAAAAACTTTTAAATTAATTAAAAATCCCAGTCTGCAATTAATACAATACAAAATACTTCATAGAGTGCACTATACAGGTCATCGGATGTTCAAGATGGGCTTTACATCTTCCAACAACTGCTCACACTGTCAAGGCAATACACCAGACAATTACATCCACGCTCTTTGGTTCTGTCCACCAGTGCAAAAGTTTTGGCGCGAGATATGTGAAGACTTATCAAAGTGTCTGAAATGTAACATCCCAACTTCCCCCTTAGTGTGTCTACTGGGCAGCTTAGATAATGTCACTTCAGAAAAGAATATAGCCCATATGATCTTCACTGCCCTATGCATAGCCAAGAAAACAGTCCTCATGAACTGGAAAAATAAAAATAATCTTAATTCTAACCAATATAGAAATTATCTATTAGATTACATTAGTCTTGACACAGCCTCTGCCACCACATCAGATCAATTGCTCTGGGCCCCTTTTATCAGCTCCATCACCTAGTGGGGGTGGGGGGTCATAGTTTGGTCCCGCCTTCACTGTTGTGATTGGTGAGGGGGTAGGGACAGGCTTAGGGCGTCGGGGGGTTCCCCGGAGGCATCTTCCTTGGGGAGCTCAACCCGGGGTAGCGGTCACGTCCAGTTGGGGGCTCTGTTGGCTCTCAGGTGACTGTTTCCTCGCGGCTGCGTGCAGCGGGGCTAGGGGAGGGTCTGTGCTGACGGACGTGGGTTACTGACCTGGCAACCTGGCTGCCCCTGGGTGGGTCCGGGATGGGCGTGAGGTTCTGGGGGCGCTCCGTCTCTGGGCTGGGGCCCGGGCCGGGCCTCGGGGGCTTGGGTCCTGGTTGGTGTGTTGCCGGGGTTGTGGGCGGGTGGGTGCATGGGGGCCCGGCCCTGGAGCAGGGTGCCGCCGGTGCGTCGAGCCGCCTGGGGGGCTCTTCAACTGGTGGGGGGGATGGTCACATCTTGCAGGAGCTTTCTTCTCTTCAGGAACTCTCTGCAGGAGGGGGAGATACAGGAGAGGTGGAGGAAGATCTCAGCCTGGGCGTTTACCGTCTTATGTAGTCTGGAAGATGTGTGGATGGTGGGGTGGGTGCAGTTTTCTCTGTGGTGGGGTTGGGTGGACTGTCCAGGGCTCTGTGGAGCCGGGGGGCGCTACTGCACTGGGCCCCGGTCTGATGGGCCTGGGCCCCCCTTCCCTGGCGGGTCGCGGAGGGTGGGAGTGCCTACTGGGGTCAGCGGGGGAGCTGGCCCCAGGGAGGGGTTACCTGCCCCTCCCTTCCTTCCCTCCCCATCTCCAGCTGCCTCCCTCTTCCCGCTCCTCCACAACCACCCACACATGCAGGGCCTTGGAGTGGGGGTATGTCACCAGGGTGCAGAGGAGGCTACCCCCCCCCCGTCCCCTTCTGGCTGCCTCTGCCTCAATTTTATCCCACAACTTAGACATTCACATTATTCACACTCTCATTACACATACATATAGGATCTTGGGGGTGGGCACAATCACGGAGTCCAAATCACCATCAGGGTGTATACCTCACCCCTGACGTCGTTGCCCACCTCTCAATTTTAAATACACTTAGTCATTGAGGGCTAGCAGGAGGGACTATGCGCTTACCTGCTGCTCCTTGGCAGGTAGCTCCATGCCCTCCTGGGTTTTAATTGCACCTTAGAACACATATGCATCAACACTACAATGAGCGGGTGGAGGGAGGTTTGGAGTCTTCTCCCACCCCCATTCTCTGCGGCCTGCTGGAGCGGGAGGGCTAGTAGGAGGAGTTGGCCGTCCGACTGCGGTCTGGGGTGTGGGGCCTCCCTGCTGCTGCGGAGTCGGGGTGGTCTGCCTCTCCCCACCGCAGGGAAAAGGGTAACACCACCTGGGTCTGGGTGCAATTCCCCCCTCCAGGGGCAAGGGTACCTAGACCCGGTTTGTAGAGTACGCTTGGGGAGTGTGATTGTGTGTACAGCGTCTCTTTATGTCTGTCTCCACGTTGGTTGAGTGTGGAGTGAGTGCATATGAGAGCATGAGGGTGGGAATGGATGTTTGTGTCTGTGTGTGCCTGTATGTCTGTGTCTATATGTCAGGTTGGGTATCAGACGCCACCTCTCTGGGGACACCTCAGGCCCTCCAAGGTTTGGAGGCCTATCTCCACCCACCACCACTTCCCCTGCCGGTGGCGGACTCCCTCAGGTGTCGGTGTGTTGGTGGTTCTTTGTGTCTGGGGGTGGGCGTCCGGGTACACACCGGCTCACTCCTTGGCGGCCGCTTGTCGGGGCCTGGGGCCTGGGGCTCGCTCGGGCCCCTTTGGAGGTGGGGTGCCCCCGGCCTCTCGGCCTGGGGCTCGGTCACTCAGGCACAGCTGGGGGCCGGCGGAGCTCACGGGCGCGTCACTGCAACTCCCCCTGACTTCTGCTCCGCGGCTGCTGGGCGAGCCCTCATCTGGGACTCTCCTCAGCTCTTACTGGAACAGTGGCGCGGCTGCCCCTCTGTTGGTCTTCCATGGTCTCTTGTGTTCTGGGGGCCTCTGGATGTCTGGAGTTTTGATCTCCTCCATACCCGCTTCACACCCTGGAGGACGGGGCTGTGGCCCCCCCACACTCCCTAGCAGATCATTACATGGAGAAACCTTTGGAATGCAAGCATGCTGATCCACACAGGTATGCACACATGGGTATTCACAGACGCGGACTAAAGCTTTCTTGGCTGCTGCCTCAAAGCACACTGTGCGCTGTCTATCTTGCGTGCTGCACAATATCGTTTATTATTTAGTAAATATTGATATCTATGACTAGCTAGTTTATTGTGATGGTGCTTTGTTTTCTCTATTATTATGTTACTCTTTGTTGTTTGCTGTCTCCTCTGTTTGTTTTTTTTGTTTGTTTGTTTTTTTTTTCTCCATACAGGTGACCCAGGAGTTCTTTTTTTTTTTTTTCTCTCTCTTCCCCCCCCTTCTCACCGTCTCTTCTCCCCTTTGGTTTTCTTTCTTTCTCTCCCCCTCTTTCTCTCATTCATTCCCCCTGTCCTATTTATTTAAAAAAAAAAAAAAAAAAAAAATGACAAAGGATGAACTGAAGCTCTGCCATCACGTAATGTCGCATACTGCTGTTTCTGATGTCATTTAAGAAAAAAAAAAAAAAGAAAAAAAAAAAAGAAACAGGAACAGCAACAATCCCTCCATTTTAACATTGTTCTACAGTTCTGAAAAATACAAAACAAGGCTTTTTAGAGAGAGGGTTCGTCACATATTTTCTGATGATGATTCCCACACCTCAGGCATGGGGAGTGCTGTTTAGGTTGGGAACCGGTGATGATTGTAATGCTAATGATGGTTTTGGCTCTCATACCTGTCAGGAAAAGCAATTCTTAATTGTATACAACATGTTTCTGACAAGGCATAGCCTCATCTGGATGTGATGCAAGCCGTCACCCATCTGTGCATGGACTGCACAAGTGTTTAGACCTGCTGTTGAGGAATTGCTCTCCATTCCTGGATGAGTGCAGCCTGCAGCTGTGTAATGCTCACTGGTTGTGGCTGCATTTGAAGAAATATTGGGTTTAAATGCTGGCCAAGCAAGTGTCTGGATATGCTCCTGATCCAGAAAGGCCTTAACTACCCTGGCAGTGTGAAGGTTGGCTTTGTCCTGCTGAAACAGCCACGGGGCTGGGATCCTGCTGCAAGAATTGCACAAATGCATGTTGGAGTATTTCATTTTTACTGTATCCAGTCAAATGTTGACCAAGTCGACCAATAGGCAGATCAGAAATCGTTGTCTCATGGACATGAAAGGCTGCAGCAACAGCTAAGTCATGCATGCCAGCATCCAGCATCTGGTCTCATTCAAATTTAGTCAGTAGCAGCACGGCAGCACTGACGACAATGTTGTGCATATTCTGATGCTTCAGAATGCAATTAACTTAACGAGTTCTGAGGTGTTCGGTAAACATTGGCTAGAGAGAGAGATTGGCTAATGCAACATGCTTTTGCCTACACAAGTAAACATCAAATAAGGCCACTTTTTAACAATAAAATTAATTTAAAAAAAATTATATTTTTACTAATACTAAAGAATTATTTTGTTACAATTGCATTGTTTTCTAGTGTAGTTCAGAGTAACTGTGCTTAAATTAATTAGGTGTCATAAAATGGTAATTTTTAAGGCTGCACTTTTGTTAATGGTTAGCTCTACAAGCCCTCTTCACAGCCCACAGTGGCTCACCCTTCTATCTGTGTTTAACACATACTAACATCCACAGGAAGACTTCATATTTAGTATATTTTTGACCTATAGCAAACTGTATGTACACATTTAGTTTTAGTCAGAAACAAAATTATGTACTCACATGGACACATGCTCACATTTCTTTCCTCATTACATACCTCTTTACCTCTCACATTCCTTTTTTTTATTGTACCACCCTTCATCAAGTTCTTGCTCTTTGTCCATCACTTCGTACTTAGACCACTTCATCTATGCCTTCCAACCCTGGCATGTCACATCTTATTTGTTCTGTGGTTGTGATCTCGTTAAGATAATGAGGAATGAACTGTTTGACCAGAACCATCTATCTGCCTTGTTTCAGCTGTGATCGCGCCATCTCTCTATCCTCATCCATTTATTTGTGGATGCCATGATTCATCTTTTATTTTACTTGCTTTCAAAAAAGAAGAGCTTTTTTTCTTGCACTGGAATGCTTTTAATTATGAAGTTTAATTATGACGAACCAAATACACCGAGGAAGTAAATTACAATTCAAAACCACTCTCTTTACTGAGTCTCTCACATAAAAAACTGGATCTCTGTCAGCAGAGGTAGTTTTTTCCATACATGTTATGTTCTATAAAAGGATACAGGATAAAGTATTCACACCTGCTCTAAACGAAACAGCAATTTTTATTAGTTGTACCACTGGCTGCAGAGATCGCAACTGACAAGTTCTGTGGTCCTTGATAATAACAGATGACATCAGACCCTTTGAACTGGGTGGTGATTGTGGTATAATATATATATATGTGTGTGTGTGTGTGTGTGTGTGTGTGTGTGTGTGTGTGTGTGTGTGTGTGTGTGTGTGTGCGTGTGTGTGTGTGTGTGTGTGTGTGTGTGTGTGTCTCTGTGTGTGCACTGCGTGAAATGCAAAGAGGAAGTTTTTCTCCATCTTTCCCATGTTAAATTGCATCAAAATAAACTTCTGGACCTTCGAAACACACAAAATAGAAACACTGTGAGACTACAAGTGGTGAATATCTCAGATCTATCAGCTCATAGATAAAAAAAAGAAGCGTATCTATTCACAAACATCCCATGATGAAGGTGTTTATTCATTTCAGTTTATTCATCATAGCCTTATCACTACATCTAGTTAATGAGGCATTTTTGAAATGCAAATAATTTCAAAAATACGGCATTAACAAGGGTATTAATTAGCAAATAAAGACTTATACTTGTCAAATTAAGCACACTATTTATCATTGATATGTTTTCCCTTTGCTTTAAGAAGTCATTTCACTTTCAACATTGGGAATCACTGTAACTGATATGCAATTGAATTGACCTCCTGTGTCAAACTGCTACCTTTTAACTGTAAACTTTTGAGCCATTGTGCTGTAAGGCAAACATTTGATCTATAGACATTCATTCCCTATTTAAATAAAGTTACACTTAAGAATAAATTGAAAAATTAACTGAATATTTTGTCTCAGAAAAAGACAGGTGTTGAGAACCAGATGTGCCCAATAATAATAATAATGATAATAATAAATTCACAGGGGAACTCAGAGGCATTGGTTCCTGTGAGTGATGTCTGTAATTTGATTTGTTTTGTTTTTTGTCTTTAGTTATTCTTAACCTCCTAAGACCCACGGCATGCATTTTTAATTTCTCATTGATATTTGGTCACATTGGGGCCCGATTTTTTTTTTTTACCTTATTTTTGTTTTTAATAAAAATAAGAGCCACATATGAGGATATTCATTTAAATTGTGATAGAACAGTAGCAGTATAATGTCCTCATAAGTGGATATCAGGCCCTTGTAGAGCAAAATTTAGTATTTTGGTCTAAATAACCCAAAATGTGATGTCCACATATGTGGACGCCAGGTCCTAGGAGGTTAAAGTGGATTTTTAAAGCCAAATTGACAAACATAATTGTGTCCGTCTCTGGCGATGTGGCTTGGCCATTATTTTGACAAAGTGTCTTTTGAATAAAGCAGACCATATCAATGCAGGCCAGGCACTGTTAATTGAATGCTACTGATGGTAAATCAGTAGCTTTCCACTCAGTAGCATGAGTGTGTGTGTCTGTGTGTCCATGTTTGTTTGGCGACTTGTCCATAGCTTTTATCTATCATGGTGATGGTGTCCTGTCAACACAAGGCTGCAGGGAAACATAACACAGATCAAAAAAACAATGGCCCTGCTCAAAACAAAAATAAGCACCACCAATAGATGTGTAATGGTGTACAATAGTAGCCTTACGTTCCCCAGTAATATTTACTGTTGCAATTTACTTTCTTAGTTTCAGTTCTGACCAGTTCGCTTTAACCTTTATCACCAAATATATTCTTAAAATGACATTGAATTTTATTCTTATTACAAGCTTTTGTTGTTTGTGTTCAGTTAACGCTGGCTCCACGTCGTCGAGCATCTTTCACCTCATACAACCAAAAGCCATAGCTGTCACTAATTACCAACATGACTGAGTATAAAAAGAACAGAGAGCCTCAGTCATTTAGAAGTAAAAGTAAATATGATAACAACAAAATTATGCAAATAGTTTAATTTGTAATTACAGTACATCCATTTATCCAAACCACTATGTATAATATCTTTTTTTAACCCACCCCAATACTTTATCTTGTGCCAACTTTACTGGTTCATCCATAACTGCTTAGTTATGTATTCCTGCTCTATAATGAAAGTCCCACTGCTGACACTTAAGCTATGTCAATTACCAGCTGTCTTTACCTGTGAAATAGCAGGGTCCTATGTACATTTATATATGGCTGTCAAGAAGAAAGGCACACAGACATGCGGCCGCCCATATGATTGCAAAGGTGGACAGATGTTCACTTTGGTAGTACATTCAGATAAGAATCGCTATGTCTTTGTTGCACTGAGCCAGACAGCAGACGAGAGCAGAGATGAAAACATGATTGAAGATAGCTAGTAGGTGGTAAAAAGAACTTCTGCTTCAGCTGAACTCACCAGACACAGACACATGTAAAAACATGTGTATGCATGCATTTTACAAAGCAATAGATGGTAGGTAGGTTAGTATAGTATATATAACTTCCAGAGCAGATGATGAAGTTGACGTTACCCCCCCACCTCTCAAAGGTTTTACAGTGACAACTTTCCAGTGACTGGGCTTTAATTTTTTTATCTTCACCTGCCATTTGAACTGGCTAGACAGACACATTCTAAGACTGTGTTGTGTTTACGTTTTATATATGTATGCATAAAGTACGTGTATTGTATATACATTTTATCCTTTGTTTGTGTCTCTCTCTTTTTAACATGCCTGTAACTTCAAAGTAACTAAGACAGTGTGTGCGGAGCAGTGTGACGGCCGTTGCTTTGGTCCCTTTGTTAGTGACTGCTGCCACCGTGAGTGTGCAGGTGGCTGTTATGGCCCAAAGGACACAGACTGCTTTGTAAGTGAACACACACACACACACACATACACACACTTTACATCATTACGGTGTGACAAAAGAGGTTAAAGTGAACATTTTCCTGGTGATATTACCATGTCAATATGGTTACGCAGATAACATTTTGTGTTAACACTTTGTTTTACGTTTCTCTTCTTCTTCTTCTTCTTTTTTTGGTTTCTTAAGTCTGACACATTTTACTTGTGACTTTTTCCTTCCTTCAATTTCAGGTACCTCTTAAAATGGATTTCACTCAGTTTTTAAATGCCACTTGTATGGCAAATATCGTTTGATGACATTTAATTCTCTTTTCTTCCTGACATGAGTGTCATTGTTAAATATAGACTTCACTGGGAACTCTTCATTCTGACTTTTTGCCATGTGCTTTATCACTTTTATCTGTGCTTGTTTTCATGTTAAACTTGTTTCTGAGGCTGTGAGTCCGTGGCTAATCGAGCTCTTCTTCCTGGCTTTGGAAAAGCAAGTTCTGTATCATAATTTTTTATTCTTCTGTTCTCTTCACAATCATCATAAAATTGAGAAAATGGCAAAGTAAATTCTTGATTGAATCCTGGCAAATTCAAAGTCTTTAGACACAAGAATTTATTTCTATATTATTATCATAGATAACATTAAATGTGTACAAGTATATGTTTTTTAGGGTCTGTAAACACATATAGAATAAGTACATGTCTTAGTACAGGAATATTCAATTAAAATTTAAGGAGGTCCAGTCAGAGAAAATTTCCTCAAGCAAACATCCAGAAAATCAAGTTCCACATGCATTATAATTACGTAGCCTAACAGTTGTACCAGTGTGTGCATATAGTCAACCTCTGGGTGTAAAGTAAAACAAAGTATAATTAAATTCATCAGTATTTCAATCATATTTGTTATTAATTTTTACAATGGACTGGCAGGTACTGCAATAACAAAATAATAATGAAGTCGAGGTGAAAAGCATTTCAGTGTGTGTTAACACAATGCTAAATAGGAAAGACATCAGTAATGAGCTTAGAGAAGCAATTGTTGCTGCCCAATCTGGAAACGGACAACTCCATCAGCCTACAGTGACAAAAATTGTTCATTCAAGTAGGAAACACTTAAGAAAGTCGTTCATCTTCCCAAGGTCAAATACTCAGAGAAACTACCAAAAGTCCAAGAGTTACATCTCAGACTCTACAGGCCTCAGTTAGCATGTTACATGTTAAAGTTCCCATTGCTACGGGCCATTCAGTCCTTATACGAACATTGCAAGAGCTTGGTCCGCATAGCTGGCAATAAGTCGGACTCGTTCCCGGTGGGTGATGGGCTCCGCCAGGGCTGCTCTTTGTCACCGATTCTGTTCATAATTTTTATGGACAGAATTTCTAGGTGTAGCCAAGTGGCGGAAGGCTTTCACTTCGGTGGTCTCAGGATCTCATCTCTGCTTTTCGCAGATGATGTGGTCCTGTTGGCTTCATCAGGTGATGGGCTCCAGCTCGCCTTGGAACGGTTCGCAGCCGAGTGTGAAGCGGTGGGAATGAGAATCAGCACCTCCAAAACTGAGGCTATGGTCCTCGGCCGGGAAAAGGGTGGAGTGCCCACTCCGGGTCAGGGACGAGACCCTACCCCAAGTGGAGGAGTTCAAGTATCTCAGGGTTTTGTTCACGAGTGATGGGAGAAGGGATTGGGAGACAGACAGATTGGTGCAGCGACTGCAGTGATGCGGATGCTGGCCCGGTCTGTTGTGGTGAAGAGAGAGCTGAGTGTACAAGTGAAGCTCTCAATTTACCGGTCGATCTACGTCCCTACCCTCACCTATGGTCACGAGCTGTGGGTAGTGACCGAAAAAAACGAGATCGCAAATACAAGCGGCAGAAATGGGTTTCCTCCGAAGGGTGGCTGGTCTCTCCCTTAGACATAGGGTGAGAAGTTCGGCCAAGTTCGGGACTAGAGCCGTTGCTCCTCCACATCGAAATGAGCCAGCTGAGGTGGTTCAGGCATCTGACAAGGATGCCCCCCTGGGCGCCTCCTGGGTAAGGTTTTCCGGGCATGTCCCAGGACACGCTGGAGAGATTATATCTCTCGGCTGGCCTGAGAACACCTTGGCGTTCCCCCGGATAAGGTGGAGGAGGTGGCTGGGGAGAGGGAGGGCTTCTCTGCTTGGCCATGACCCGGCCCCGAATAAGCAGAAGAAAATGGATGGATGTTAAAGTTCAGGACAGTACAATTGCATAACTAAAAATGACTGAACAAGTATAGGTTGTTTGGAAAGATGCCAGGAGAAAGCCTTTTCTCTTTAAAAAGAACAATGCTGTATAGCTTGGGTGGGCAAATTTGTATCTTAACAAACCTTAACAAACAAGACTTTTGGTCATTTTGGGACACACAAGATTAAAGTTGCAATGTGTGGCCATAGTGACACATTTGCGACTGTGGCTCAGGGGTTGGGAAGCGCATCTGTAACCGGAAGGTCGCCGGTTCAGTCCCCGGGCTCTCTGTCCTGGTCGTTGTGTCCTTGGGCAAGACACTTTACCCTACCGCCTACTGGTGATGGCCAGAGGGGCCGATGGTGCGATATGGCAGCCTCGCTTCTGTCAGTCTGCCCCAGGGCAGCTGTGGCTACAACCTCCACCAGTGTGTGAATGCGAGAGTGAATGAATAGTGGTATTGTAAAGCGCTTTGGGTGCCTTGAAAAGCGCTATATAAATCCAACCCATTATTATTATTGCCAAATACAAAACACAGGATGTTATAAACACCCCATACCAACTATTAAACACGTTGGTAGACGGGTGAGGATTCAGGTTTGTTTTGTAGCCATAGAATCTGGCCACTTTGGAGTTATTAGGTTAACCTGAACTCTTCTGTATTGTTAAGTCATATGTCAAGTTGTCTGCGTCGTGGCTACAGCTTAGTCCAAATTGGGTCGTACAACAAGACTGTGATGGGAAGTACAGCAAATCTAAAAATTAATAGTTGGAAAAGAAAACGATCAAGATATTCCAATGGCCCAGTCAAAGTCCAGAGCTCAACCAGACTAAAATTCTGTAGCTTAACTTTTTTAAAAAGAATCAAGCAAAATACGATTTCTGTATCTACTTTTTTCCACTCCGGCTTGATTTTTCTTAGTAAAATTAAACTGATTGTAATATCATTGGGTGCATGCTGATAGTCTCCATTTCCACCTTTCAGTAATATCACTACTGGACATTGAAAGGAAATTGCAATACAAACCTGGGGTCAGGCTGGCAGCAGTTATGAATAAACGTGAAACCAGATTTTGGCCACACAATCAAAAGTAACCTAATACTGTGTACGGATCATTTAAATATACTACTACCACTACAAGTACTAGTACTATTACTACAACTACTACTGCTAATAATACTTATGTGGATGTTTGCAGGCCTGCACCAACTTTAATGACAGTGGGGCATGTGTGACCCAGTGCCCTCAGCCATTTGTCTACAACCCTACCACCTTCCAGCTGGAGCATAACCCTAGGGCAAAGTACACCTATGGAGCTTTCTGCGTCAAGAAGTGTCCACGTAAGTCTGACCACCTGGACAAACACAAACATACATACATACACACACAGACAAACACACCCCCACACACAAACATGGATACTCCACATACATGCATACTGCTTTAAACATTAATCTTAAGTCATAACCTCTACATAGCTACACTTTAAGTACTAATTTAATGGGACAGTTTCAGTTCACTGTGGATAATTACACCTGCATCCATGTGCAATCCATCAGCTGATTTCCTTGGTCTTCGAGACCCACAAGCAGGAGGAATGGACAGTAGCAATGCCTGTTATGTTCTTTATAACCCTCATTTGCATTGGACTGGAAGATAAATGCAGCTGCTTCTTGAATTGCATTTACTCCTTAGGTTTCTCATAACTTTCTCATTACTGCTGGTAGATCATTTTTAGGGCAAATACTAGCAACATAAATATAGCTTGTCTCTTTCCTAAAATAGTCTTTATGTGTGTGTGAGCGTGACTATGTCTGTGAGGATGAATTTGACTTTTACAGTTTTGTAAAAGCGACATTTTGCAAAGGACTTTTATTTTAATTTCAGCAAATGGCTGTTTAAAAGTAAAACTTGTATAAAGTTTTGTGTTAGGAGTAGAAAAAGTCAAGTTACATCATTAAGTTTTAAAGTTTAGGTCAGAATAAGAGGCATGGGATGTATTTGTTAGGCTGGGTTCTCACATTTGTATGTTCTTTTTTCTTTTAAGTCCAGTCCAATTGACATAACTGCCATTGTACGTATAAGTTGGCAGTCCAGGATGTACATAGCCTCTCACCCTGTGAAAGCTGGTTTAAGTTCCAGCATCCCCACGACCCTAAATTAGATAAGTGGTTAAGAAGATGGATGGATGGTTGACTTGCTACACTGTTACACTTCTTGGGGGTACATAAATGGTCAATGGTCGTTCCAACATGTCATCTTGACAAGCAGTCTTGTTTGCAAAGCCAGTACAGGTGACGGGGAAGTAGAGGCCTGCGTCTGCACTAGCAGCATAGCTCTTCTCACTCCTGTGTATAATGTTTAGTCATTTTATTCATAAATTATTCTTTGGCCACTGCTAACCACAAGCTAATCACTCACCACACCCACAACTAATTGTAGACACCCCATGCTGTTCAAAACATCACTGAAAAGGCCAACCAGCAGGGAGGGAAGAGGAGCTCTGCGCTTCGAGGCATTGTTACTTTTAAACAGACACAGGATAGAGAATAATATAAACATTTAACTGTTTACTGTTATGAAAGTATGCAGCTTTTTTATTTTGGTAGTTTTTCACATAAATCCTATGCAAAATAAGTAAATAAATAACCAAATAAATAAATAAAAATAATGGTGAGGCAAAGTCACTTTCAAAGTCACTTTCAGCACTTTTTTTATGTGATTGCCTACACTCCACTGCCACTTATTGTTCTGTATGTTCCAGTGTGACAAACAGCAGCCATCTGTATTTGACATTTACAATGAATTGTTTTCCAGATAACTTTGTGGTAGACCACAGCTCCTGTGTGAGAGCATGCCCCAGTAACAAGATGGAGGTGGAGGAGAATCGCATTAAGATGTGCATCCCTTGTACTGACATCTGTCCAAAAGGTAAAATTCAAACATATAGTTGCAGCAGATAATTACTGAATGTTTGTCTCCATCGATTTAGCTATTTTATTATTAACACTATATAGTTGTATGTATGCACTGTTGTCAGTTTCACTATTGGGTTTATTTTGGCAAATGCAGGAAAAGTACATGTTGTCCTGATTGCATCAAACCCCTAATCTACCTCGTATTTTGCATGTTTGCACCATTGAATTAATTGATGCAATTTTTTCTCTTCACGGTTTCACTGTGTTTCTTTCAGCATGTGATGGGATAGGCACAGCAAGCCTACAGACTGCTCAGACAGTGGACTCCAACAACATTGACAAGTTTGTCAACTGCACCAAAATCAATGGCAACCTGGTATTCCTCATTACTGGAATCAAAGGGTGAGAGCTGAGAAGATTCAGCTTATCGGAATGACTGAAGACAGTGTGGGAGAAAAAAAATCTGCCTAAATATAAAATGGCTTTTCCCATTCCATTCAGCCTTTCTGTATTCAGCTGAGCGAGCACTGAGCATTCACAGTGGATTGTTGAAAAAGAGCCCACAGGTAGTGCACACTCCACTGAAGTTGGAAGTAACTAAAAGTAAAAATCGCAGCTGCTAGTCCACTGTGACCATTTTAGCCTTCAACTAGACTAAGTGTGCACCTGTTGGTCTCATAGCATAGATGGTGTGTTTAATTTGGGTCACCTGGCATACAGATTGGGGGATTGATTCAATTATTAATTAAGATAGATGATACTCTTCAGCTAGCACACAAGTGAACATCCATGATGGACACATTTAGAGCATGTGTGCTTAACAGATGTTAGTTTAGAGTGGCTAAGTGTGACCTCTCTGTGCAAAGATCTCTCCGGGGCTGTGTCAGCTTCTCCACCGCTGTACCTGCTGACTGCTTCCTTCCTTTTATTCTCCATTCTCAGTCTCCTTTATTGAGTTGTTCTCTCAATAATCAGAAACTTTGTTTTTGACTCAAAATTGCAATTTGAAATAAAACTGATTATAATACTTGTGAAAATATGGTATTTTAAATACCATCGAGCTATTAACAGTGTGATACAGATTGAATCAAACTGTTAATTGGATGGATTAATCTGAATAATGTTAGTGGTTAGTTATGTCTGCATGGATATACAGTACTATTTGTTTGCATTCATTCATATGTATTTAATATAGTTCACTTAAAATATCCCAATCAGGTATTCTCAGTACACATACATGATTTACCTCTTCAGCTGGTAAATGTAGCAAACTTTTCTTACCTGTAAGTAAGAAAATTTCCTGTAAGTATCGCATTTTTGTTGTACATGTACAATGACAATAAAGGACTATTTTATTCTATTCTAAGTAGGTATATCCCTTACACATACAGATGGAAATACTAAAACACATTCTTTTTTTCTTTTACTTGATTTGTTTTTGTCATTCTGATCTCTTTTTATTCACAGGGATATCTATCATAACATTGAAGCGTTGGACCCGGAAAAACTCAACGTGTTCCGCACCGTTCGGGAAATTACAGGTAAGTGTATAAGTTGCACTGCATTGGTCTTATACGCGTATGTATTTAAAGAAAGAACAAATGTTTACTCTTACTGTCATCTCTTTTCTTGAACAGGAAAGTTTCACATCAATGCTTATAAATACTTCCATGTATCAGCATATGTGTTTTTCTTCAAGTCCTCCCCTCCTCTTGAGAATGTCCAAACCAAGGACAGGCCTTGCAGAATAAGATGAATATCATATGAGTCTTTCAGTCTCCTCTTTCTCTCTACTGCTTCTCCCTCAGGGAGTCCCTAGCCTTGAGTCCCGCAGCCCCAGCTCTCCCTTCACGCACCATGAAGAAAAGAGCCAGAACATGCGGTGCACATCGTTAATCCCCCAGCTCTCCATGCCACCTCCACTTTTTAGCTGCGTGTACACTGTCATCCTTCCAGCCCCAAAATTTGACAATGCCATCAGAAGAACACATCATATCTCTGATGTCATATTTTCAAAAGCAATAGGAAACTATTCTCGTAAAATATCAGTGCTGTTTTTTCAAAAAGGTCTCAAAGACTTTAGAGTCAGACCTGTTACAGATCGTCAACTTTTCTTTATTATCAGGTGTGTTTCCAGAATCACTAAAAACTGCTGTAATCAAACCTATACTGAAAAAGGACAATCTTGACAAGACACAAATGAACAACTACAGGCCGATCTCAAATCTCCCGTTTTTAAGTAAGATCATTGAAAAAGCAGTTTCTCAACAGCTCAGTTACTTCTTAAAACAGAATAATTGCTACGATGCCTTCCAGTCAGGTTTTAGACAGAATCACAGCACTGAAACCGCTCTGACCAAAGTGTTCAATGACATATGTCTGAATACAGACAGTGGAAAAATGTCAGTCTTAGTTTTACTGGATCTCAGTGCAGCATTTGATACAGTTGACCACAACATATTACTCAAACGACTGGAGAACTGGACAGGTCTTTCAGGAACTGTACTAAACTGGTTCAAAACATACGTAGAAAACAGGAAATACTTTGTATCAATAGGTAACTTCACATCTGAGCAGACAAGTATCACATGTGGAGTTCCCCAAGGTTCCATCTTGGGACCCCTTCTGTTTAACATCTACATGCTCCCACTGGCACAGATTATAAACAACAACAAAATAAACTATCACAGCTATGCAGATGACACACAAATATATATCACAATGTCACCAGGAGACCGAGGCCCTGTACAGGCTCTTGGTAAATGCATTGAGGAAATCAATGACTGGTTGTGCCACAATTTTCTCCAGCTAAACAAAAACAAAACTGAGGTAATAGTCTTTGGCGCCAAAGAAAAACGATTACAGGTCACCAGAGAACTTCAATCTATACATCTAAAAACCACAAACCAGGCGAGAAATTTGGGTGTAGTGATGGATGCAGACCTAAACTTAGAAAAACACATTAAGACAATAACAAAGTCAGCTTACTATCACCTCAAGAATATATCAAGGATAAAAGATCTGATGTCTCAACAGGACCTGGAAAAACTAGTCCATGCATTCATCTTTAGTAGGCTTGATTACTGTAACAGCATCTTTACAGGTCTACCTAAAAAATCAGTCAGACAACTACAGCTCATTCAGAACTCTGCTGCTCGAGTCCTTACTAAGACCAAAAAAGTGGACCACATCAGTCCAGCTCTGAGGTCCTTACACTGGCTGCCTGTCCGTCAGAGGATAGACTTTAAAGTTCTGATGCTGGCCTATAAAGCTCTGAATGGTTTAGGACCAAAATACATCAATGACCTCCTGACCCAGTATGAACCATCCAGATCCCTCAGGTCATCTGGATCCGGTCTTTTATCAGTTCCCAGAGTCAGAACCAGACACGGAGAAGCTGCATTCAGCTTTTATGCTCCTTATATCTGGAACAAACTCCCAGAAAGCCTCAGATCAGCTGAAACACTCAGTTTATTTAAATCCAGGTTGAAGACTCACCTGTTCTCAGCTGCATTTGAATAAAGCACCAAATCGACACTTTAAGCTTAAATTTCAAAACTTACATTTAACTACTGATTTTATCTACTGTTCTGATTTTATCTGTTTTGATTTTATATACTGTTGTTTGTTTGTTTGTTTGTTTGTTAATTAGTTAGTTAGTTTATTTGCTTGTTTTAATCAATTTTAAATCATGCTTTTTATTTGTTCTTGTTTCTAATGTCTCTGTAAAGCACTTTGAATCACCTTGTTGTTGAATTGTGCTATACAAATAAACTTGCCTTGCCTTGCCTTGCCTTGCTATTTAGCCATGAATGACAAAAGCAGATGTCTTATTAAACAATGTGTCCCTTTCATCTGAACACCACTTATTTATTTAGGATTACATCAGTTATATTTTTTTTAAAAGAAAAGAAAATTGTGAAGTATCTAAGATGTGTCTTAGATACTTTACTTTCTACATAACCTGTAGCAGTTATAATAATAAATATTGTTATACCTAATGGCAGTTACTCTTAAAAGCTAATATGGGGGGGGTAATAAACATACACAATCAAGTGCCAACATACATGTAGTAGTAATAGCAGTTTTCCTACTTGTTCACAATCCAAATCATGTTTTTGAGCTGCGACCACCATCTGTCTACATAATCTAAATGTGATAAACCACTCTGATAGAAAAAGAGTTGTATTGTTGCAGTTCAAAAGCTAACTTAAAAGGAAAGATTTAGAAATGAAATGCTGCAGACAAAATAGCATTTTTATTATTGCGCTTTCCTTAATGGAAACTGACAACTGATGTCAGTTACAACTAATATTTAAGCCTGCTCAAAGGGAAAAAAGGAAGGATTATAGTGAGTTAGGAAAGCAAGTTAAACTAGCGCAGCTGTTTTTCATTTGATAGAGTGAATTGTCCATTAACACCATTGGGGCCATTTTGATACCCGCTCCTCGTGTCTTCAGGCAAGACACTGAACTCAGTTGATTGAAACCTTTGCATCTGAACTCTTTGTATCTGCTAAGGTATATAAATCTCTGTATAAGTCCAGTTGTTTACTCTTTAAACTGACTTAGATATATTCCAAAACTTGACTTCGAAGTCATTTTGTTTTCTTGCTTTTCCTCTCTGATGGTTAGTGATGACAGTTTGAAAGCAGGTGATGAAGCATAAACCAGCAGCCATGTGGTCAGACACGTGTGTCATCTCAGCTTGTCATTTCTCTGAGCTGGCAGAAGAACGTGACTTTTTACAAAAGCAGGCAACCTGCATCCATGACCCCAAGGTCACAGCTAGCGTTGCTCTGGCTTTCAAATGAGCTCTGTAGTAGGACAGCTTTCATCATCCACACCAGCACACGCATCTTTCTGTCTCAAATCAAATTCTGATCCATTATGCTTTTGTCTTTTCGGTGGCTTCTTACCAGGTCAGGATTTACCCAAAGTGTGGGTGTAGCTAGCACGATTCAGCATAAGTGGGTTTCTCGGTGTTGTGACTCAGAATGTAATCACTACAACTTAAGCGCTCTTAACCTTTGCTTATGAGCTCATGGCCTTCTTGTCCAAGTGGTTCCACATTTTAATTCACTATGCACATTGGTGTGCTGCTGATGTGGCTCCCAGCAGAGCATACACTCCTGATAAGTGATCTTTCCATGTGCATGAAAATTCACATGAAAACACAAAAAAATACAAGCGCTAGCATAATGTTGCACACAAAATTTTTGTTGACTTGCTTTTTGGCATTGATCTTTCTATCTAGTGAGGTTCCACAATCTGTCTGAAAGGATCAGGCCTACACTTAAGGGATGGCTGTAGCTCAGGTGGCAGAGCAGGTCAGCCACTAATCAGAAGGCCGGTGGTTCGATCCCAGGCTGCCTCCTGGCTGCATGCCAAATATCCTTGGGCAAGATACTAACCCCATGTTTGCCTACTGGTGGTGGTCAGAGGGCCTGGTGGCGCCAGTGTCCGGCAGCCTCGCCTCTGTCAGTGCGCCCCAGTGCAGCTGTGGCTACAATGTAGTTTGCCATCACGAATGACTGAATGTAGTGTAAAGTGCTTTGGGGTCCTTAGGGACTGAGTAAAGCGCTATACAAATGCAGGCCATTTACACTTTTCCCCTATGAAGGGCCTCATGGACCGCTCCTATGTGATTGTTGATAGTGATGCAAATGCACATTAAGGCATCTAGCACAACTTAGAAACAAATTAGCTACAAAGACTTAAATCAGTTCAGTTAATTTCAGTTATTATTAATGCCAATCAGCAACAACAGTTACCTCAAGGAAGTTGAACCTCTGAGTTGATAACTTGCTGTAATCTATTCTTATTGCTCTTCACTGGAAGATCTATTATGAAGTTTGCCTGAAGTGTAAATGTGAAGTGTGTAGAGACCTGCAGGATATTTAATGTGTATATAGTTAGATTGTTCCAAAAATGCATTGTGACCATTTACTCTGCACAGACTTTAGGAAGCATGTACAATACAATACAATACTGGTGTATTTTTACATATGATACACAAACTATATAGACTTAGACCTTTTATTGTCATTGTACAGTTGCTTGCACAATGAAATTATGTAACAATTTCTATGTAACAATTTATATACATATACAGACTGCATCACATGTCTTCGTTGCTGTATTCGTATGTAGCAGGGCACTGAACAGTCATTCTAGCTACCTTTCCAGTCACCTTTAGAATTGTACTACTTTTTTTGTAGCTTAGCAGCTCAGTGCTCGCCATGTTTATTAGCATTATTGTCTCTTTTACTACACCGTGAAAGTTACTATTACTTGGCAGTACAATAACACAATTGCGGAAACCTACTCTTTCTAGAGTGTCTCTCTGCTTGGACAAAGACTGTTTATTTATATATTTTAACCTTTCTTATCAACAATCTTCACCCACTTTCTGATGATAGCAAATACAGATAGCAAACGTTCGCTGCTATCACATCCCTACATTGGAACAGACAGGAAAGATTTCAACAGGCAGTAGACTGCTATTGTAAGTAGAGAACACCCAAAGCCCTCTGAAATAGCTCCGTGCCAGAACAGCGAGGTGCCTCAGCACTGCAGGTTTTGTCATTAAGACAATTAGTGTTGACAAGTACAGCGCTAACGATTCTATAGAACTGCTGCCTCTGGGCTAAGAGGCACTCACAGCATCATAAACTGCACATCATGAGAATCAAGATGGACAAATACCAAAAGTGCAATTACCTTTTACAAACCGCAATTCCCCAGCAATATATTTGACATTCTGTACGAATACCTCATAATGGTTTATATAATGGAAAAAATTCTTCTTTTATCCTAATGACTGCCATTATGCTCTCATTAAAGGTTCACTTTAAAAAAAAAATGTGTAAATGACAAAAAATGTTAAAATGTTTTTTCCATTTTGGGAAGTAGCATCATTTTGGATGGAACTGCAATAAAAAATCATGCATGATTCCTCACCTGTTTTGGGCATTTCCCAAGCATTAGTAATAAGCATGTATTGAGACCCCGTCACTACTCAGACTGGATGCACTTTGTCTTTTGTCATCAAGCCAAGCGTGGCATTGTGTTGCCACAAGCTCTACTTACCTTTCTCTGCCATTCCTCCCTTCCCGGACCAACAAAATTATGCATCCTGTGGGAAGAACTCACACTGTCTAGCATAATAGAGTCTGATACTGTTTATTGACTGGAGTATTGCATGTTTAGCTTTTAAAACATGCCATTATATTTGTCTAGACTTTCCTTCCACCTCCTTCTCCTCCCCTCTTACCTCTGCTCTTCTACCCACTGTGGATTTTTCTTTGGTCTCGTAGCCTCTGTTGTTTGTCCTCTGGTGTTGGCTTGGGGATTGTAGTCCCCTACTGTTTTTTCTAATAAATATTTCATATTTCTGAATCTATTATTAAAAATCCTAAATGAGCCATGGCCATTTTCTCAGCTTTTGATTTTATCTCCTAAATTATTTAACAGTTGACAGGGAAATAAAGGAAATGCAAAAATATTGATAAGTCAGACTTGTTATAGCTGGCACCAAACTCCTCTGTGGCATTGCTGTGCCAGACATTTATCTGGCTTAGAAGTGCTTCGCTGATTTCAGATGAGGCTCAGGTGGTGCAGTTGCATTGTTGTGTTTCTGGAATGTTGCTAATTCTAGAGAGAGGCCGGTTCTCTCTGCTCATTTTCTTCTTGTCACTGTAGAAATGGACAGTGTGATAGACAGGTGATTCTGGTCTGTCAGTACTCATGTGGATTTATAACCTATGTTCATCCCTGTCTTCATTTAGGTTTTCTAAACATTCAGTCATGGCCTGACAACATGACAGACTTGGGTGTTTTCTCCAACCTGGCTACTATTGGGGGAAGAGCATTGTACAGGTACCTGAGTGCATAATACCTTCACAAATTCTTTTTCTTTCTTTCTTTTGTATTTTGTTTTTTGATTGTTGGGAATAGTTTATGCCAAGTTGTTTCACAAATGTCTCAATCAGAGCTCAGTTCTTCTAAATCAATGGCAAGCAGGAAAATTTGTGGTTTTAGATTTATTTTTAGCTAATTGTAGCGAACAATCTCTGAAGCCACAGCTCACTGGAAAACTGAAATGAAGGAATGAAAGACGGAGCCGATAACAGTAAATTTAGAGTATTTCATTGTGCTGTGTTTTTATTATTATTACTTCTTATAATTAATTTCTATTCTCTTTTTTATGTTAAGCACTTTGAGTTAAGTTTGATTATTTCCTGTTCTATACAAATAAAGTTTATTATTATCAGTAGACTAATTTCTATTTCTTTTTGCTATTGGTATGGAGGGGCTGTACACATATTGTATGTATATGAACGCATAGATAATATTTACACTACACAGCTTATCTCACAGATGTAAATTCACATGCATTGTTGCAAACTGCTGTGGTTTAAAGAAGATCGGAAAGACGAGGTTACAGTCGCAATCAAACGTCTCTACCTCTGGTTATATATTTAAACCATTTTAATGCAAACTGAAAGTGGATCCGGTTTTGTTGGATAGCCTTATCTGGATAAGTGCTATGCATGTTAATGTGTGAAGTGTAATTTTTTTTTGTTACTGCTGAAGAATGCTGTACTTAAAACATGACTTTCTAAAGACAGCTTAATTATTTAACCTAAATTATAGCACTTAATTATTCATCATTTAGATTTTTTTTTTCTTAATTTGGAAAACATGCAATAAAAATGTAGCGGGATTTGGATGTAATCAAAGCGAGTGTCTGCTGATAAAGTGTAGACTGTGAGATTCAGTGTGTTTTTGTGTGTGTGTGTCCCTAGGCGTGCGTGTGAGAGTGTGTGCATGTGCACTGCACCTGCCTGCAGATGGAAACAGCAGGCTGCAGTACAAATTATAGCCTGCCACCCACCCCTGCCCCGTGCTTCATTCCTGCATACTCTCTGTCTATCTGATGGTTCTGACACCCACTGGCATCCTGTCATTTTTAAACCATGCAAGTGGGACATATCAGGATAGCTGGGGGTAGGAAGAAAAAAGAGAGAGAGCCTAGCAGACAGAATGATTAAAACACATGTTGTAAGTTGCATTGTTGCAACATAGGACAATGTGATCTCATAAAAACACAGTGTATTCTTCTTGAAATTATGATTCAGTGATAGAATTAATGTTGACTAATGAGATCACAGTTGAGATGACTGGTAGACCGCTATGATGTTTAAACAGCATTTCTACCAAACCTGTGAAATGATTCCATCTTCTCTCTTCCCTTTCTTTTCCTCTTTTGTCCCTGCGCCACATCATTTCTTCTCCTCCTGCTCCTCTGACCTTCTTTCCTTTGCTGTCGGCTCCGTCTTCCTCTCACCTCCACCTATTCTTACCTCTCAGTGGGATCTCTCTGCTGGTGTTGAAGCAGCCGGGGATCACATCACTTCAGCTTCAGTCTCTGAGAGAGATCAGTGCTGGGAATGTCCACATTGCAGAGAACAGCCAGCTTTGCTACTATAACACCGTCAATTGGACAAGACTGTTCCGTACTACAAACCAAAAGGTTCTTATTCGCAACAACCGAAGTCCACAGGAATGCTGTAAGTTGATGCCACAATCATGCTAAACATCTAAATAATAAATATTTGGTCAACTTTGCACTAAAAAAAATGACCATATCTCATGAGTTGCTCTACCAAAACAAAAATAAATGATCAAAAATGATCAACAACCTTCACCTTGCTTTGAATGTTATCAGAGGCTATTTAGATTGTATATGTACTTATAAAGAGCTATAACAGCAAAAGAAGAAAATAGTCATCTGAACAGAAATAAAACAGAAATAAAACTTCTGCAGATTTTCAACAACGCCATTCTTGGCATATACTCGAAAGATGGCGCGGCCACGTCCAGGCGCCTTCCTTACCGCTCCGCTCCGACTATCCACTTTTCTTGTTTTTTACTTATTTTTTGCTCTGGTTTAGGCCACATTTCACTGTGTGTTATACTTGTATAACTGTGCATGTGACAAATAAAGAACCTTGAACCCTATTTACTTTTTCTTTTTTTTTACCGATCTAATGAATTTGATGTACTGCAATATATTTTACCACTGTTCTATAGGTCCCTCTTCCACTTACAACACAACTCAAAGCGCATTGACACTTTTAAAGAAAACTTTAAGTTAAAGTTTTTAGTTCTTTGCCCACAGCAACACCTTTCTACCAAGTTTCATGGTAGTTGGTTTGCTCTTTTTGTCACCTCCTAGTATTTGTGAAAAAAAAGCTACAGAAAATATACCAGTTGCTATATTGTGCTGCACTGTATGATACAATTATTTAGTTGCAAATTTGCTAAATATCCAATATAAACTTTTAAAAAACTAAAAAAGGTAAATTATGTTTGTATGTCCACAAAAAATAAGTAGCAAACCTGTCCAGTCATAGTTTAACGACTTCTGTTAAAACATTATATATGTATGCATTTGTTAGTGAAATCTACCACAAGAGCAGATCTTTGTGCTGCAGCTTTTGAACAGCTATGAAAACAAAGACATTGTATGAAAATTACGTTTTAACCTCTGATTCTGGATATCCTCTGGTAGCAGGACATATTTGAGTCATTATAATGTGCTAAATGACCTCTGTGTTGTACAACCGTGATACATTTGCATATTTTAGCTGTTAATTTAACACTCACTGTCTAGCCTCAGGCACCATCAAGAGTACGCTTTTTTTTTTCTCAAACATGTTCATATTTAAAACAGGTTGTACACTAAAGAAAGGAACGAATCTACTCAACATTTCTTGTAGTATAGATTTAAAAGAAGTTTGAATTGTCGAACTAACAAGAAACCAACAGACAAAATTCTGCTTTCTAAGTTATCACCCAGCCTTCATAACAAAGGCATTTGTTTTAAAGGAGCTATTGTAGTGGCCATTCATAGTAAGGTTTTGAGGCTTGTCTGTCTTATGAATGGTACCCATTATCTCACTAGCTTCTGAAGGACACTTAAAAACAATAATTCAATAATTAAACAAATTAACATCAGGGTCATTCCGAGAGTGCAAGGTTTAGAAAAATGAAATTAGGCAAATAACTGATGTGGTGAGATAAAGATTGCATTTCTAAAAATGGAAGAGCTTTATTATATCACTGCCACAAGTGTTAAGACATTATTCATTTATGTATAATGTTCATTAATGAGCCAGTATTTGCATTATTGAGTTGGCCCCTTTTCACTGTTCATGTGCTCCTTTCCCCTTGGCACTTCCTTACTGTTGAACACACACACACACACAGACAGATACACACACACACACACACACACACACACACACACACTTTAGAGTCTTTGAAGACTCCCCTCAGTCGTGCTAATCAGCACTGTTCAGGGACAGGTTTTTTAATCTTTATTTATTTCTTCTGATGTTTTCTTTCTTTCTTTTCTCTGCCCTTATAATAATTGTAATCATAGCCTGAACTTTTGTCTTCTTTCAGTCTCAAAAACGCTCCTGCCAGGGCTTTTGTTAGTCAGCCATGTCAGAAACATCTGAAGTTAAGATATGTTTTTGATCTTGTTGTATAGTTAAAAAGCCATGCAACCACCACTTCCCCTTGTTTATATCTTGCACCAATCATTCTTCCTTTTCCTCATTTATTTCTGCCTGGTCAGTTTACCTATGAGGCTAGAAGCATGAAAGAAGTGGTTTTGTCTCTTGCGAAAGACTTTCATCCGCTTTTCTTTATGTATCTGCATCTTTTTGTCTGAATTTTTATTTTTATTTGGAATAAAGCTGTGGCTATGACACTATGGCATAGTCATTGGCTTGCATGTAGCCAGGTTCCCAAAAACAGCAGGGGACCCTTTTGCAACCATGTTCTGTAACCACTGGCTATCGAGAAAAGAAGAGAAGAGAAAGAGAAAACCTACAAGGGGGGAAATCACGTCAGATGCAGGCGGGATGATAAAAGTTCACAGTGTATCTGTAGCGCCGTCACCGCGTTACTTCAACACTCATTTTGTCACTGTAATGTTCTGAAATGTAGCAACCTCTGTACAACTGAGTGCTAGAGGGGGACAAGAGAGAGACAGAAAGAGATAAGAGATCCAGGCCATTATAGAGCAGATGTAATGGCCTGAGTCAGTCGGTGCTATATGAAAAACATTGAGGCAGAAACACAGAACAGATTGTTCACTACAAATAAAATGAGAGAAAGGGGCATTTCTTTACATGACTGAGTGCAGCAAAGTATATCAGACTTACAAGTTTAACATTTGTATCTTTGTATCACAGGTGGTTTTTAGTATTGCTTTACGTGGCTATCCAAACAACACTTGTTTGTGCTGTAAATGTCACGCTAAGCACTTTTGCACTGAAACCAGATACTATTGCTACGTAAAACAACTTCATAATATACAATCATAGTATTCAGTAGCTGTATATTTGATTGCCCTTTCAAATTGAAAGGCTTAAATCCTTAAAATGACTTTTTCTTTAATTATTTGTAAGGTTTTGTTAACTCGACTAGTCTGGCATCTGCATGTGCTTCCTGTATCTCACTCTTCATTGTTTGCACAGCAATTTTACAATGAAGCAACCCAGCCTTCTACTTTTCTAATTGCACCATATCAGTCAGTACTGTAGACACACTGAGCATGCAGGCCATTTATATTAATAGAGAACATATAGTATACACTAAAAACGAAGTGCCAACCACGTCCTCTGATGAATTGAGTTAATTAATGTGATGTTTTTAAAAAGTTTCTGGGATACATGAGAGCGTTTTTGTGGGAGGAACTAGGTCGTCTTTTAGTTCATCCTGGAGGATAATTATTCTGTCACTCTGTAGTGTACAGCGTATTGTTTGACACTTTCTTGTTTACCGCTTTATCCCAGAGCACGTGTTTCAAACGCACACCTTTTTCCTGTGTCTTGCTGCAATTACTCTTGCCATTGTTTAGGAAAGAAGTCCCCAGAAGAAGAAGAAGGAAAAAAAAGCTAGCTTTTATAGGCCAAGAAAATGAACATCTGCTCTGTGGAGGCGGAGAAATTTAATGCAAAAATAAGCCTTCGCAAATTGCAAGCGCCTTAGTAAATCTAGTTCTGTGTCTTTTCATAAATAATAGGATTATTTGGCTAATTTTATACCCAGCTAATTTGGGGGAATTTAGGGTTTATTCATTGCGTCTGACACTGAGTCATCAAAGCTCAGCTGCATGCTACATGAGTATAATCCTTTGCCTTCTTTGTTTATATGTGTATTAAGCAGCCAAGGAGCACATGGTGTGTGACCCACTGTGTTCAGATGCTGGATGTTGGGGTCCCGGCCCAGACCAATGCCTGTCCTGTCGATATTTCAGTCGTGGACGAACGTGTGTAGAATCCTGCAATCTCTATGAGGGGTGAGTCCTGAATATGCTTGCACATATATATTCAGATATAGTGCTGATAAGAAGATGGAGGTGGGTGGATGGTTTGTGGCTGAGTTTAATTGTTGCTACTGGACTGACTCAGAGAAAGCAGATGTGGCATTGTTCGTATATACAGAAGTTTATATGTTGTCCTCGAAAACCTGCTTGACAACAACAACAACAACAAACAGACAAACAAACAAAAAAATATATAAGGAAAGCAGTGTCTGCTATATTATGTCAGCTTATGTAAGTAAAATAAATATTCAGCTTTTTTATTATAACAAGTAACAGTAAAGCAGACAAAATACAACCAAACAAGTTACATTGTTACAGCTAGGCCAGCATCAGCATGACAACACTGATAAAAAAGTATTTTATAATCAGTGACACTTGTGACAAAACATGGTTTGTATGCTTCTCCCTTAGACTTTGCTTGATCAGGATGCGTTTACCACCAAAGTTTACTTAATTTTGTTAAGGTGCCAAACACATCTTTCTGCTGTTGTAGTCTATAAAAGTCCCCACAAATGCTTAGTTAATGATTACTCTTCAGCTTCTTGACAGTAAAATGGGCTAGAACACCACAGAAACACAGTCACTCTCTGGGAATTTTCATAAGTTAGGCAAAAAGAACAGCATCAATAGCCCTTTTTATTCTTAAGTGTGTTCGAGCCCCTAAGAGCCATAACTCTCTTAGATTGTGCCAAAACAGACACGCTGTATGGTAAATGGGTCATATGAGTGCCACATCAAAACGTTGATCTAACATCAGAATGCTCTCATGAGTGTCATGTACGGTCCTTTACTCATACCGTTGTAGCAACAGATAATGATTGTCATGTCACCAACGTGAAGCTTTTGAAGTGACGGGCATCTGTGTGGCAAAATGTAGCTACTTAAAAAAGTAAAGGAAATATATTACCCTGTTACTGCCAACAGGGAATTTATTTAACTTGAACATATTTATGAACAAAATAAAACATGCTCACAACAACTAGGTGAGAAAAATTTGTTTCGTTTTGTTCACTGCCCTCTGAGGTGTCTTTTATTTTCTTGGTTCATTATCTTCCAAGAAAAGCTTTTAAAGATGGCCCCAAACTCGCAGATTAAACAGCATGACAAGCAGTTTATTTTGTATTTTATCAGTTCTTAAAGAAACTGAGTTCCTTTAAGAACAAAGTTCTTTTTCAATAGATTTTTGTCCAGATTATATTTCTGAGCAAGAGGATATAATTGCATGTTCCAGGGATAGTTTATTACCTTATTCAACAGGAGGCCAGTCCGTAGGCGCTGGCAAAATCATCTGAGAATATAGCTCGGCTTTAATGCTACTGAAGTCAGCAATGGCTGGAGCATGCTGCATGCCTCTAAATATACGATTAATCAAATGCATCAGCAACTACCGAATGATCTTATAAATACTATGAATAAATGCAGTTTTAATTTGAGTTACTGATTTTTTATGCTTTTTTTCATTAGTCTTATTTAATGAAATACATTGTGACATTAAAACAGTCCTCTATTTTTAAGACCTGCTACGCCATCTGCTCATCAAAACTTTACCTGAACAGCCCGTGGCGCTTTCATTTTCGAGATAAGCAGTACTGTTCTGTTTACTGGGGATGATATTAAGAGCCAGGGGGTGAAAAGAACAATTTAAAATGTGGTGCTAATTTTTAGTTTAAAAGGCACCCCTGCAGAGTGTCATAACAATAGAGGTCCCCTGACTTTAAAAGAATATATCTTGATGCTATCTACCTCCTAATGAAAGATCTGCTCCCCCAGGGAGTTTTATTAATGAAATTTTAGATGTTTTTACCCTGCAGAACAGCTGGGATGATGCTTTTAAGTTCTGTCCCAACTTGATCAGAAAAGTTTGGTGGCCACATTGGAGAGGACAGAGGAGGACGAGGAGGTGTTCCTCGGGCAGGGGGGCTAGGCGTGTCACTGCGTGTCACAGTCACTGCTTGCGCACGGGGCCACGCCCTGCCTACCTGTCCACCTGCACGTCAGCGTCACCTACACCATCAGCGTCACCAACACCGGCACATTCACCAAACCCAATAATTCTGTGAATGCAGTCCAAGCCCTTTGCCATATCCGCACAAGCACAGCGCTTTCCGTAGTTCCCGTATTTTATGTTAACACTGGTGGCCCTTTTATTTTTATCTGAACAGCATGTATCAGTCCAATCAAATGGCCTTTTGTGGTTTAAGTGCATGTTGTTGCAATTTTCTTGGGTTCTTGTGGCTCAGGAGACAGAGCGGGTCATCTACCGATCGGTTCAATCACCGCTTCAGCTCCAGCATCCTTGGGCCAGATACTGTTTTGCTCCTGATGCATTCATCAGAGTTGTTAGATAGCAATCACTTATACAGGGAGTGCAGAATTATTAGGCAAGTTGTATTTTTGAGGAATAATTTTATTATTGAACAACAACCATGTTCTCAATGAACCCAAAAAACTCATTAATATCAAAGCTGAATGTTTTTGGAAGTAGTTTTTAGTTTGTTTTTAGTTTTAGCTGTTTTAGGGGGATATCTGTGTGTGCAGGTGACTATTACTGTGCATAATTATTAGGAAACTTAACAAAAAACAAATATATACCCATTTCAATTATTTATTTTCACCAGTGAAACCAATATAACATCTCCACATTCACAAATATACATTTCTGACATTCAAAAACAAAACAAAAACAAATCAGCGACCAATATAGCCACCTTTCTTTGCAAGGACACTCAAAAGCCTGCCATCCATGGATTCTGTCAGTGTTTTGATCTGTTCACCATCAACATTACGTGCAGCAGGAACCACAGTCTCCCAGACACTGTTCAGAGAGGTGTACTGTTTTCCCTCCTTGTAAATCTCACATTTGATGATGGACCACAGGTTCTCAATGGGGTTCAGATCAGGTGAACAAGGAGGCCATGTCATTAGTTTTTCTTCTTTTATACCCTTTCTTGGCAGCCATGCTGTGGAGTACTTGGACGCGTGTGATGGAGCATTGTCCTGCATGAAAATCATGTTTTTCTTGAAGGATGCAGACTTCTTCCTGTACCACTGCTTGAAGAAGGTGTCTTCCAGAAACTGGCAGTAGGACTGGGAGTTGAGCTTGACTCCATCCTCAACCCGAAAAGGCCCCACAAGCTCATCTTTGATGATACCAGCCCAAACCAGTACTCCACCTCCACCTTGCTGGCGTCTGAGTCGGACTGGAGCTCTCTGCCCTTTACCAATCCAGCCACGGGCCCATCCATCTGGCCCATCAAGACTCACTCTCATTTCATCAGTCCATAAAACCTTAGAAAAATCAGTCTTGAGATATTTCTTGGCCCAGTCTTGACGTTTCAGCTTGTGTGTCTTGTTCAGTGGTGGTCGTCTTTCAGCCTTTCTTACCTTGGCCATGTCTCTGAGTATTGCACACCTTGTGCTTTTGGGCACTCCAGTGATGTTGCAGCTCTGAAATATGGCCAAACTGGTGGCAAGTGGCATCTTGGCAGCTGCACGCTTGACTTTTCTCAGTTCATGGGCAGTTATTTTGCGCCTTGGTTTTTCCACACGCTTCTTGCGACCCTGTTGACTATTTTGAATGAAACGCTTGATTGTTCGATGATCACGCTTCAGAAGCTTTGCAATTTTGAGACTGCTGCATCCCTCTGCAAGATATCTCACTATTTTTGACTTTTCTGAGCCTGTCAAGTCCTTCTTTTGACCCATTTTGCCAAAGGAAAGGAAGTTGCCTAATAATTATGCACACCTGATATAGGGTGTTGATGTCATGAGACCACACCCCTTCTCATTACAGAGATGCACATCACCTAATATGCTAATTGGTAGTAGGCTTTCGAGCCTATATAGCTTGGAGTAAGACAACATGCATGAAGAGGATGATGTGGACAAAATACTTATTTGCCTAATAATTCTGCACTCCCTGTACATAGAAAAAAGTGCTTGTATGAATTTGTGTGTGAACGGGTGAATGAGACGTGTTAAATAAACACTGAGTGCTGAAGAAGAGTAGAAAAACAATATATAAGAATCAGTCAATTTACCATTTACCAGACATGATCATTGTGAGGTTCAAGTACCTTATCAAGGGCAATTTCTTAGAGTTTCTACAAAATGTAAATAAACTAAAATCAAATTAAACAGGAACACTATTTATTTTCATTCACTTGAAGTGTATTGCTTTTTCTTTCCCTATAACAAACAGAAAGTAAAAGGAATACAGCAAATACAGGAAAACATATCATACCAGAACATTATGCAATGCCCTATAAACCGTAAGTATCCATGATATCTTCCAGCTACATTTCAGCCTTTATTATCCCAAACAGCATGCGCTCCGACAAAAGCTTACCTTCCTTGCCTCTTGGAAGGTTTTATGAAGGCCGATGAAGCATAATTAATAGTAATATGATTTCGTTCCCACTGGGTTAGCAAAATGTATTTCTATAGCCAAGAACATTCTGTGTTTCCTCACTGGCCAAAAAAAGTACCCCAATTTAATTTTCTTCTCCTGTAGTGACGAAGGCAAAGTGCCAACTTAGTAGCAGTTTGGTCAAATTTAATGCCTTTTTCTAGGCCACTCTGGTGTTGCGCAATTATAAAGGGATTGGAGAAAGTGAACAACAAGACACTTTATTTGATTGATTTTTGAAAATGCAGCACCCCTCCCAGGTCCTGAACCTTTTAACAGCACTGACCGCCTGAGTGCTGGTTTCACTATTAAGGATAGCTAACAGGTAATAATGCTTGTGGGTATCACAGTTGTATGTATGTTTATGTGTGTGTGTGTGTATTATATACTATAATATAGTATATTATAGTATATTATTGCTCTTGGCAGGGTTCCCTCCACTCTGAATTGATTGATCAGTCATTAAAAGCAACAACACTAATTTACAAATGTGCTTTACATAAAGAAAAGGTCATTGCATTGTTTTGTTTGTATATGTGTATATACACATGCTGTCCCTACAAATAAAGAGCTGAGTTGACATACTTTTTACAAGGACATATCAGTTCGGTTAAAAAATAAATATTAGTGCTGTTTTCTTTACACCAACTACCCCAGCAAAGAGACACATTTAACTAAAGTGGTTGCTTCTGCTATCAAAAAAATATGTTTTGGGCCCCAACTTGTTTCAAATTAATGTTTGTCTTTCTCTTGTCATCCATCAGACTGACTCTTTCTCTCACTTTTCTCCATTTCTGTCAGGGATATTCGAGAATATGCCAATGGGTCAGTGTGCGTAGAGTGTGATGCCCAGTGTGAAAGAGCTGACGGTGACTCTTTGACCTGTCTTGGGCCGGTAAGTTTTCTATTACATACAACAATTTTAAGGCAGATCAAATCATTATGTTCATACATGTATTCTTAATATAGAAAGTGAACGGGGCTGTTTAAACAATTCAAATATGCTTCTGAGGAGCGCGAGAATATTGTGCATCATAAGTAGTAAGACAGTAACAATACTGTATTTTTGAAAAATGAACTTTACTACGATGTATAATCAAACCAAAACATGACAGATACCATGATAACATAAAAGAAACATTGGAGGTTGGAGTTGTTGTAATAAAATAATAACTAAACAAATAAATAAAAAGGTCAGAATAAGGAAGTATATTTGTATTCCCAACAAACTTTAACTGTGCACTATTTAAAAAAAACCCATCAAATTATTGGAAGATTCTTTTGGTAGCAGCTGCAAATAAAATATTAAAAAAGGGGGAGAGTGAAATTCCTGACCTTCATTTCTCTGTCTCTTGCGAATACAACACCCACAGCCACATCAGTCCCCTGACCCTGCTCTTTCTCTTAAAATCTTATCTTGCTGTTTCAGAGAAATGGATGATTCGGGACAGATGTAAGCCAACGGGTCCTTGTGCTGTCTTTTGTATCCCATCACACCCTGTCTGACAGTCTTGATCACTATAGTTTAGAAGTGTGGAACCCCTCCAACCCCCCGTCTTGCCATCCCAACTCAGACACGCACAACAAAAACAACAATATTGTTTGTGATTAAGTGTATAAGACACAACAGAAATAAACAGATTTGTTTGCTGAATCCTTTTGAAAATGTTTTTGGCACTGGAAGCCAGCGTAGTATTGACCGATCATGTATGAAATCTAAACTTGACTCCATTCAAGACCTGGCTAAATCACTACGGTAACTTATGCTGAACACGTAACCTGGTTAAGAGCAGGTGATGTTCAGAGTTTTGGTTTATTTCTTTACAATATATTTTAAGTGTGATATAGATAATTAGCTTCACATGGAACGTAGAAAATTATTGGCAATGCACACGTTTACATGCGTTGCATAGTTACAGTAACTTCATTAACCTGGAGACGAATCAGGATGTTGTGTGTTGTCCTGTCAGCCCCTCTTACAGTGTATCATTTTGATTAGTATATTAGTCTTTCCCTCATCAGGTCTGCTTGTTGTTGACTCGCTAATTTGCGCTGCTCTCTGTAGAATGCGGGTCACTATTGAAATTAATTGGATGTATCTGTGTTTATAAATTAGGGCATTGTTAGTAACTTTCTGCTACTATCCACATATTTTTTTGCAGTTGTGGCCTCAAACTAATTTGCCCCACTTAGTAAATTTGGCCCTTAATCATTAGATGATAGCCAGCCGGTTCACATAGTTCGGAAGGGGGAAAAAAAGGAACACATAAATTATTGTTGGCTCAAATGCTGTTGCTGAAGTAGATTTGTTGTTTTCATTGTCTTGGTTATCCACTTCATGCCTCAAAAGTCCCCAGCCCAGTTTCAGTACAATAAAATCACCCAAAGACCTTTCCAGTCCAACTTTTGAGAACAAATATTGCATTCAAAACAATTATGCATGAACTCCTTGAATAGAGCAGATGTGAAATGAGTAGCTGCAGGAGCCACATTCTTATTGTCCGAAATAAAGGTCGTCTGAAATGATCTAAGATTGGAATAATCCTTCAACCTGTTGGAGCGTGTGTCGATCTCATATGTGCAGCATGGGAATCCAAATGGATTACAGCAATCATGTTATAACTACAGAGAGTAATTGCTTACAGCTTACAGAGAGCGATCTAATGGAGTTAATGCAGTCTAAAGTATAAAGACTGAATTTCTCATAATATTCATAATTATAGGCTATTCTGTGGACCAAATAAGAGCTGATGGTAGATCTAGTGTGTTTATGATTTTTATTAGATATACAAACACGCTCAAATCATTCAAAGAGTGGAACATTCATTCATTTTTACAACAGGCAGTTAAGCCAAAGTCATGTTGATGTCAGACTGAAAATCTCACAAAGCTAAAATACACATTCGAAAATAGATCTGAAAATAAACCAATAATATAATTTTATAACCTGAAAATCCAAGAGTGTTTTTTTCCTGTCATAACTGATCTTTTTAAGCCCAATACAGCCCATCATATTTCTTGTAAGTGTAAGTTTAAAAAGGAGGACAAGTTTAGTGTTTGTAAATTCCAAATCTGCCAAACAGATGAAGAAGCACACAGTATAAACTGTGAGCAGCATCCAAACTTCACTGTATATATTATAAAGATGGAAAACGCTGGTCTTCCCACTCCAGGTTAGGAATTATTTGCTGCCTCAGATGGAGGAGTTTAAGTTTTTCAGGGCCATGTTACTGATGGAGTGGTGCAGCATCTGCAGTGATGTGGACTGTTGATTTACTCTGCATTTCTATACAGTACACAACTTTAGCAACAGATGCTGGTTAGCAAAAATTACAGAAACAAGCAGCAGATATGAACTTCCAAACGGTATCTGGGTTCTACGTTAGATACAAAACACAGAGCTCAACCATTTGAGGGGAGCTGAAAGTGCAGCAGCTACTCTTCAACATCTAAAGAAGCAAGCTGAGGTGTTGCCCATTTCACTAGGGCACCTTCTGAATACTTCCTATACCAGGTATTTACATCAGATACAACTGTAAGGAGATTTCAGGCAGACCCAGGACACACTGGAGACATTATGTCTCCCAGCCAGTTTAGGAAAGCTTTGTCATACGCTGAGAAAAGTGATGGAGTGAAGCGGACCAGTTAGAAGCTTTCAGAGCCTCTTGCCCTGTGAAAGCTGGTTTAGGCTACAGCGCCCCCATGACCCTAAATTGGATAAGTGGTTAAAAGGATGGATGGACTTATTATCCTATTATCAACTTATAAATGACTCTCTGCAGCACTTTGAACTTAACTCTTAATCTTGAATGTCTGAAATACCCATCCTCTCTCTGACACTATGCAGTAGCCATCTATGACCATAGTCAGTGTTGGGAAGGTTACTTTTAAAATGTATTCCATTACAGATTACAGAATACATGCCCCAAAATGTATTCTGTAACGTATTCCGTTACGTTACTCGATGAGAGTAACGTATTCTGAATACTTTGGATTATTTAATATATGCTGTTTACAACTACGTGAATGTACTATTGCTGTGATTTATTACTGTTACTGACGGTCCACGGCTCCGAACCGTAGTAAAGGGACCTCTGACTAATATGGTGGGTTCCATGTTGGGCTCGTAGCCGAAAAATAGCTTTACTTTGTTGTCTGGGTCAACTTTGTTAGCCAGAGACAGAGAGAGGTGTTGAAAGGCTGCTCCAACGGAACTTATTGTTTCGGAGGAAAACACGAACACAGCGTACAGTCGAGTCTTAATAGCTTACTTACAACTGGGCTCCTCAGGCACTCTTCTTGGCTGCAGTGGTTATTATTATATTTACATGCTTCCAGCTCCCGTTTCTGCTCGATGACAGCTCGTACTTTTCCTTTTTCTCCCTCCTCGCGCTCACAGACACATAACGGGTATGGCAGTCCATTCTCCCTGCAGCACGGACTACACTGCCCATGAGGCTACATTCTTTAGAGCTATACCTGTAGCATTCTGCCTGTTAGCTTAGCACAACAACAACAACAAAAAGGCGCTCTCTCACCCAGGAAACACGCAGAGAGAGAGCGTCACCCTGTAACCATGGCAACCATAACGCTTCTGCCTGAAACAACAGAACATAGCTGTCAAACAAAACCCAAACAGTCCTGACCTGTGACAATATGAAACAGGAAAGTACCGCCGTGTAATCCATTTATTTCAACAAAGTAACTGTATTCTAAATACCACCTTTTTAAACGGTAACTGTAACGGAATACAGTTACTCATATTTTGTATTTTAAATACGTAACGGCGGTATATGTATTCCGTTACTCCCCAACACTGACCATAGTATAAACATAACACACAATAGTGTCAGCGGAAGGAATGTTACGCCACTCATTCAAGTGACTTCCTTACTGTCAACTGACTGCAAGTTTCCTCAGTCTTATAAACAGTACATTTGCATGATGACTAAAACTAGCACCACTGACTAAAAATGGGCCGTGAGGTCAGTTTCATGATTATTAATATATAAATTGTCAAAGGGGATTCTTTCACCATCTCATGGTGCTTTGGTTGCAGTCATTTCTCAACTCTGTGTGAATAGTGCTCATGGCCATTGATCAGTGGTCATGACATTTGGCTGAGTGATGAAGCGTTTCTGATAGGTTTGTAGCTTGAACCCATCCGCTGGAACGTTGAAGACAATATAATTACACTGCTAAGCAAGACACAAATAGGCAAAGTTCTTCATGTTACTCGTGCACGGGAGAGACCGGACAGAGCGCCGTCCCTTCGCTTGACCCCAGTTGCTCTCGTCCGTCCCCCCGTAACACTGTCCTTTTATTGAGGTTACATGAATATGCATAGGTTCATTAACATACGACGTCTACATACAAACAAAGAGTACCTTGCCTGTGTGTGTGTGTGTGTGTGTGTGTGTGTGTGTGTGTGTGTGTGTGTGTGTGTGTGTGTGTGTTGCTGATCAAAGGGTCAAACATCCTTGGTCAGGAAGAGGGTAGACTAGACCCCCCCCCCCCGGTGAGGAAGTCCAGCAGTTCATCTAAACAGAAAAGCACTTAGACTAGAACAGACGTAGCTACGTTAATCCTACCATAAAACAATTAAAACAAGATGCGACCTCTTCCCGTGCTCCCAGGATGTAGGTGTGCATTCTAGTGTGGAATGCACACCAAGCCTCTGTAGCCTGTTAAAGATCACACAACTTATCACTACACAATTGATTATACACCTCTAAGCATCTATGGTTAAACATTTCTAAGCATAAATAACAATCAACAATACAAACTCTAACATTCCCCCGTTTTTGACCTTTATGCTAGAAAGTTCCCAGTTATGCATACCTCATGTCTGACAGTTTCAATGCAAACATTTTTTTACTCAGCATATGTCAAATCACCCTAAATTACTGTAAAAGTTACACAGTTTAATAAATGTATTAGCAGTTACCCCATTCATTGAGCTCATCTCATGGCAAACTGCATCTTACGAGCAACCAAAGAAATTGTTAATTTAATAGTGAAACCAAGAAAGTAACATTTTCAAAAACATCTCAGCTTGGTGATGCTTCCTCCGGGTGTGCAAATCACATGTCTCTCTGCAGAGTGGTTTGAGTTCTGCAGGGCGTCATGAATGTCTCTTCTAGTTGTTTCGTTGTCCATAGGACCAGAGTCCAAATGTATGTAGAATAAACATTCAAACATACCAGTTAGTTTTGTTGTTTGTCAACATGGGTCTCAGCTATTTCCAAAGCTGCAGACCTCTCAGCACTCTAGTTTTATGGCCTCCCATCACCTCACTTCAGGCCTTCATCCTGCGAGGGGGATATTTATGACTCCTTCATTGTCCACGCTCTGCAGAGAAACACCTCTGTGGAAAGGGTGCAGGGTTCAGTTGTCTTACTGCTGTTATGATCCCAGCAGCCTTCAGAGTGTCATCGTATGCACAGTATAGTGGCACAGCATTAGGTGATGTTCATAGGAAACTGCTGTCATCACCACCATAGCTTCTGGTTCCTGTGCTTTCACAGAATCATGATGTCATCCTCGAACTCCTTCTGCGCTGTCGATGGAGCTTGGCACGCTCCCCTCATCCCACGAGTTTTCATGTTCCAACGCTGCTGAAGGTTTAAGGCAGAGCACGTCATACACCTTAGTTGTCTTCCTCAGCGTCAATATTGAATCTTTCATTTTATTTAAAATCTCCTGGAAGCTCAGTAGCACAGCTCTCTGTGTGATGTCTGCTGTGCTGAAGATGATCTCTGATCCTCCTGAAGCCTCTCTCCTGGCCTCAGCTCCCATCTTGTGGACGATCCTCTCCTCTATTTTGCAGGCAGTTTCATGGTCCTTGCTGTGGCTCCAAGGTCTGATCTCATGATGGGCCCCAACCAGCTTGACCTTTGACCTCAACCACTGCCTGGCTGTCAGCTATGCCTGGAATGGTTCACGCTTCTCACTGGGCCTCTGAAGATTTCTCAGGAGATTACTGCTGCACCTGTATTTCCTTGCTAAGAAGAAAAACTTCTATTTGGAGAGCATGTCAACAATCATCAAACCACATTCTTTAGTTCAGTGAACTTCACTTATAGGCCATCAAAGCCTCATCTGAACATGGATGCACCACTTGCATAGGTTTAATACTTGTAAATAAACGGCTAATCACACAAATCACTGCAACAATAATCGTAAACATTGTTTAATGTTAATCCTTGCACTCCACCTCTTGACGCATGGACATTCCCATGCGTCAACTCACCAAACCTGTATCCCTGTCCTAAAGAAAAAGATTAGCTAGATCATGTCCCAGGCAACATCAGGGCACCTCCTCCGGAGTAGCTCCGTAACCCTGCAATAAAAGATGTTAGCGTGTGTTGCATATTAAGTTTGCTTAACACCTGGCTCTCCCAGGAGCCTGCATACACACCATCACGGCCTGGAAAGCAAAATCTGGAAGTGAAATCAAACTTCATACCTGTAAACAATTGTATCATAAGAGTAATAAGCATTCAACATCAGCAAGACAAGTGTCATGTGCAGGTTTTCTCAAATCAGTAACTACAACTATTACCCTAATCCACCTCAGACATGGATTATCCCATGTACTCTGTTAACATTAATGTAATCAGTGACTTCTCTTAAGCAAAGTCACTCCACTCATATATTATTATTATGGGTTCAAAAGTGGCCAGCAAATGAGCCCATAATAAACTATTCCATAATTACCGTAATCTCTTATTTGTTTTACTCATGTCACTTGTCCGCTTCAGCTGAATCTTGTAAATGCAGTCTCAGAAAAACAAACATTAGCAATACACATTGACCATCCTGGTGGGCAGGCGTCGGCCATCCACATTCCAGAGGTGCCATAAAACACCATAAAGTTAACACTCGCTGTGGAAACAGTAACACTGGTCTCATCACAGTATGTCTCAAACTATATTAATTTCTCCATCAACATATAGCCTGTAACTACAGTTCTCTTCACACATAAACCCAGAAATCTTATAGTAGAGAAACATTAGCCAGTATTCCTATAAATCACATGATCAAACACATGAAGAACCGTAATGCTGTAAAAACGAAAATGCAAATGTTAGCGCTTGCGCAGGCGTATGCATACTTTGTCACAGTTATCTCTGTGAGCACACAAGCTAGTGAATGACACACACATAGTAAATTCACAGACACAGAAAATGGCATTTAAAATGTTAAATCATCACGCAACCTCGAGTGTTGCTGTCATCTTTCTGCTTCTGTAAAGGGAAGCACACACAGACTCATCTGCACCCCTGCCAGGCGGGGGTCAACTTCACACAGTCGTGTTACATCAGTAAAGTCTTGTCAGCTTTTGTCAGCTTTTACCAGTCAGTCAGTTTGTTTTCCTTTCACTCACTCATTCATGCATTCATTCTTTCTTTCTTTGCTGATAGTGGAACCTATCGTCGCATTTAGTTTCCACTCTCAGCAAAATGACGTCATTTCAAAAAGAAAAAGAAGAACTTTAGTTTGGATTACATCGCTGAATCCTTTTGGACTGGGACTGTCATTTAATAATTGTCCCAAATAAGTGGCTTTCTCCAGAATCCATTTAAATGTGGAGAACTCACTTGGCACAATTTTCTCGACGACGTGTAGCGCTTTTAATTCCCGACGTGCAGATCTGCTTAAAGAACAGAGATTATCGAACAAAACTTTCAGTGCACTGTGAAAGTATCAAAATAAAAAGGCCTTGTTAAGTCATGACACAAGCTCCTCATCTCAGGAGGGTAAATCATACCATTAGCATGGTTCATCATACCATCATACTAATTGGCAGGCTCAACTTCACAACAAAAGAAAAATCATCAGCTAGATTCACTCCAAATCAACCATCAGCTGCACAAAACAACATAACCTTAATGCCTTATTAGCTATGAGTTTAATCCCCAGGTCTGTGCTCTTCACTCATTTAGGTCACAGATCTATTTTATTCAATTTTCCTTTTCCCTTCATCATAAAACATGTGACATGCTGTCATGCACTTCACAAAACAGTCTGTTCTGACGTATTCAGAGTTGTGTATCTAAATACAGGATTCACTCGCACATCAAAGCAGGAAACTCAGTGTTTTAGAGTCTCCACTCAACACACAACAACTCCAACACATCTCATTCACCCATACTAGAATTCAGTCACCTTTCATTAATCTAAAACCGATCAACTAATTTGCATATCAGCTATTAACCCACTAAGTTGACAGGACGACAGAAAAGCATGTTCAAAATAGTATCACAAAAGACAATTTCCCTCATACAGTAAATCACTTGTGCTGCATTAATCAAGCAGGAAGCTTCTCCCAATTTACTATATTAACAACTAAATTTATTGTCTGATCACTGGTTGGTGGTCAACCCAGGATCAAAGGTTAAACTGTTGTCCTGCAACCCAGAGAGTCAATTTTTTGCATTGGATACATTCAGTATTTAATAACAAGTGTCTGCTAAATTGACACTAATTTAACACTGATGAAAGATAACAAGCTAATTTTCATTACATGTGTCTGTGTTATTAGGCAGGTCTAATGCATGTCTGTGGAGCTGCATCTCCAGCAGAGCATGTTCTTAAAGCTGCCTTTCCTACACACTTCTCTGCTATTATTTAATCATTTCTTAACTAATGTGCTATGAGTCTTCATGAGTCATTTTGTGTTTGGAATTGTTAGTAGGGTTAATGCATGTTCTGCTTGTGTGTGTGTGATTTTGTATATGTTTCTATTTTCGCAATGTTTCAGACTCCGTCTCAATTTTCCAACTTAAGCAGTCAGTTTTCTTTTCCCCAGGTTTGCTAACCCAAATTTTGATTTCCCACATTAAATAATTCCTATGTGTTCTCACCTAGTCTTCTCACTCTGTTGTCCTCTCACTCTTTTGTCCTCTCCCACTTCAACAGTCCCGGCAGTTCTCCTTCAGCTTTGTCCTGTCTAGTAGCTGAAGTGCTGCTGCTGCCTTCTTGGGCGACTTCTTAGCAGCTGCTGCCGGTTTCTTGGCTTTGGCCGCGGCGGGCGTCTTAGCTTTGGTCTCAGTAACCCTGTTCATCTTGAAGGATCCGGAGGCCCCGGTGCCCTTGGTCTGCACCAGAGTGCCCTTCGCCACCAGACTCTTGATGGCGGTCTTGACACGGGCCTTGTTCTTGTCCACATCGTAGCCTCCGGCAGCCAGAGCCTTCTTGAGGGCGGCCACGGCTTTCACAATCAGCTCGCCCACACTGGGGCCGACCTTCTTGGGATTGGAAGTCATCGTCTTCTTCTTCTTGGCCTGAACCTCTGCACAGGGCGCAGGGCGTGTTTATGATGGAGCCTTTCCCACCACAGCGCCGGCACGTTGAGCGCATCATGAAGGGTCCATTTCTTTCATGTAGCTATGGTCGCTAGCCAGCATGCTAGCCGCATGTGGCTTGCCCGAGTCACTCAGTCCTTTCTGAGCATTTCGACATGCTGCCGCCGCAGAACCTGGCCTCAAATCCAGCAAGCTTAGCGCGCTGATCTCCAAAAAAGTCCCGAAAGCCAGAAAGACGTCAAACCTGCTGATCAGGTTTTTTCAGGGAAGAGTGAGAGTTTTGAGACAGATCGTGCTGTAAATAAGTCAGCCAGAAACTTGGCTTGAACGTTTCCAATTGTTAAACTATAACTTTTCTTCCGACCGCTGCATGTGGAAAATTGATTCAGGTCTGCTTTTCACCTGAAAGTGACAACTAAGACATTTTCATTATTATCATCAATGCTTAATCAACACATATCTCTCTCTCTCTCTCGCTCTGTGTTTTTGTGAACAATCCTTTCTTAAAAGCAGAAAATGAAATTATAGTTGTTTTTTTGGTTGATCAACACAAAACCTTTTTCCTATGATTATTTTTTTTCTACAATATAAATTCTCCCTCTTATTCACGCTTTTTTTTAAAATTTACAATAGCTGGTGACCTGCAAAATCACCGCTGTCACTCACAATCAAAGGCAATTACTCTTGCACAGTGCACAAAAACACTGTGATGTCAGACACATTCACACTCACTTTGTCATCTGCATAAATAAATCATATGGCTGGAGATATGTGCCATGGTGATCCATAGGCATGATCACACGTTTATTTAATTATTTTCAACCCAACAAAACAAATAAACAAAAACATGATGCTGATGCTATGAACACCCCACACACAAGAGTCAAGATTCAGGAAAACTGCTCATGGAAACGCTGCACACTCCAGTTATCACAGTTATCATAGCGCTGTTTCCCTCTCTTAGAGTAGTTCTCAGACAGCTCTCGATCTGATAATGTGTAGCCTGCTCATCAGCTCAGAAGAAAAAAAAAAAAAAACTGCAACGCAACATCACACAGTAGTTGCTCTGCCCACAGCGGCAAAGTCTTACACTTTCATATTCAACTCAGCTTCTCCATCATGTACTTTTAGATGTTTCATACAGGGTTCAGCATATTAGTTGTTTTCACAGGTGTGCTCTACATCTCAACAATGGTTCATAATAAGACGACAGTCTTCCACACAGGTCAAGTGCCTCTATGCACTTCATTAGTTTAAATATTTACCTATATCACTTCACCTCACATGTCATCGTACTGAATTTAAGCAACCACAAGCGTAATGTAGATGACTTTTAACAACTATCCACCTCAATTACGTCTATGGTCTGGCACACAGGCTGAAGAGTTAACGTTTTGTGTCAGCAAGGGGTGGGGGGACAGCCACCCACCAGAGCATAGCTGCTGATGTGGGCTGGCCTTCTCCACACGCTCTTCAAGGCTGGTGTGTTTTCTGAAAACTTCTAACATTTTAATCTCTTCCATTTTTAAGCCTGCGATTAACCGCACGGCTCAGGTCCGCGTGAAACCCGCGTGACCGCGCTCGCGTGAACCCGCGCAGCTGTGGAGCCGTCGCTCCCTCTCTTTTTTACATAAATACTTTGTGCTGCCAGGAGCAAAGTCCAGCACAAACGTCTGTCTCCCTCCGACTCACTCTTGGTTGCCTCTGTAGCCTGTTAAAGATCACACAACTTATCACTACACAATTGATTATACACCTCTAAGCATCTATGGTTAAACATTTCTAAGCATAAATAACAATCAACAATACAAACTCTAACAGTTTCTCCCACTGAAAACTATGTCACGATGAACAGAATCAACTTTCTGGCATTTACTTACCTGAATGATTGAGCATACAGCAAGTAAATATACATGTGCATAGTTATAATACATAATATCGATTTTTTTTTAAGTGTCTCCTGAAGTTCATGTGTCTAGTGATGGAAAAAATAGGCATACACTTATACTGTAAGAGTATTACACACGTTCTTTTGTGCTGGCAGACTAATTTATATTTACAGCAGGATGCTTAGGTTGGAGCTTTAGTTGCCCCAATACCCCGTTGGACCAAACACCATTTGCTTGCTCTGTCACATAATTTAGCTTGTTGATGTGATGCCACAAGTGCATACACATACATACAAATATCCACGGGTGGGAAGACACTCAGAAAATCAAAGTGCCAAGCTCAACGCTAAAGCCAGCGAGAGCAGCAAGACTTTCACTTTGCATAGTTATACTCACGGTGAGAACATTTTCGCACACACAGAAGCTATAAAGAGCACATGCAGAGGCATTAGTACATAGGCATCCATATAAAGTCTATGCAAAACACTACTTCTTGTTTTGATTTGACTGACAAAGCAATAATACACATAGAGACAGAAGGAAAGATATGGCTTTTCCTAAGAAAATTTATTTTTATGTGTCTTTCTTTCTCAGCTGCATTTGTCGTGCACAATGTTCAGTTCAGTGTAGTTTTATGCCAGACATTGTAAGATAAACATCTCACAATATTATACTGTGAAAGCCAGCGATTTCTTTTTGTGACAGTGGGAGCAAAAAAGAAAAAAAAAACTTTTAAGAAGAGGAAACCTCTAACACATTCAGACTGAAGAAGGGTAGCCATCTGCCTCTAACTGCTAGGTTGAGGGAAAAGCAATAGAGAAAAGAAGAGCATAGAGAAACAATTAAGAACAAACAATATAATAATAAACATTTGGCGGATTAGTGGAGCCTGAAACAACAGGTCAGGAATATGAAGCTCAGGAAATTAACTTTGGAAGAAAATGAAGACGAAGGGAAAAAAGAACATACACTACAAAAGGGAAAAGCCACCAAGTTAATGACATGCAATAGTAGCGTACAAATGCATGGGCAGTTATAGAGACAAGAGTAGATGGCAGGTGCTCAGGTAATCATTGGAGGTCCTCTAGCAGCCTGTAGCTTACAGCAGCATAACTAAAGGATGGTTCAAAGGCAAGAACCCTAACTTAAAACTTCCTCAATAAGGAAAGTTTCGAGCTTAATCCAAAAAATGGTGAGAGTCTGCCTTCATGCACGCTGTAGCTGAATGTTCTGCCTCTAGATGTACTTTTTGGTAACTCTTGGAACTACAACTAAGCCTTCATTCTGTGAGTGAAGTGCTCTTTTTGGGTGTTGCACTATGAGGTCATTAAGATATGATGGAGCCTGGACTTTGAGGCCAGGGAAAGGGAAGATTTTAAAGGATCCAGTGGAGATCAGTTTAAATGAGAGAAATGTTAGCGTGCCCTGTCAGTGTCATAAATATGCTTGATGTCATCTGTATAGCAATGCATTGGAAATGCATTGTTTTCTGTGGAGCAAAGTTTCAACCTGTGTAACTTCATGACTAACTTTAATTTGTGTTGCAAAGAGTCCTTAAATAGTTCAGTTGGGATGGATTTTATTGTTGAAGTTGGCACATATAATTTTGTGTCTGTGGGTCATTTTTTGTTATTTATTGTGTAGATACAAGTAAGAAATCAGTGTTGCTTATGTGACTCAAAGCTATGGCGGTTTGTTCGCTTTCCAACCATTTGTGCTTATGTATGTATATAGTCTGTAAGTACGATGTTCTTTAGGCCTGCTGATGTTTCGAGGCCCGTCTGTGAGATTCTTTCACCTCTCTTCCTCTCCCTTCCTACCCCCTCCTTCGCCTATATTAGCTCCATAAATCCTGTTCTAGGCGGATTGTTATGGTCATTGTGTGTGCTGTGAGCGATGGTTATTATCTGCCTGCTCTGCTCACACAGCTTTATGATGCTCGTATGCTTTCTTCCTCTGCTCCCAGTTCTCTCTCTCTCTCTCTCTCTCTCTCTCTCTCTCTCTCTCTCTCTCTCTCACTATATCTTGTTCACCCTTACTCTCTCTGTAAATCTGAATGTCCATGTCCAGTCTCTCTCCTTCGCTTATTACTCCACAGCACTTCCTTTTTTTTTTTTTCTCATCTCTCCTCCACTCCACCAGTTCCACTTTCTGTCTTTTGCCGCTTGTTATTGCGTTTTCACTCTTAAGCTTCCACTGCTTCACAGATTTAAAAGAAAAATCATAAGTAACTAACAATAACCCACAGTTTGTTCAACCTGACAGATTTGTCCTTTGTTAGGGAAAATGTTCTAAAACACTTCTTCAGTAAAGACTCAGAGAAGAGAAACACACAGAACTTCTTGCTAGCAAGGGCAGCCTCCACTCTAAGAGACTCCAGTGAGAGAACTGCCCCGGTCTTTATTTTATACTCCATTGAGCGTATGTGTGTGTATGTGTGTGTGTGGGGTCAGAGTGTGGCCCCATAAACAACAAGACAAGGTACGAGCTCTCATGCTCCCAGGACGTGGGGGTGCATTCCTGGGGTGCACACATCCTGTCACTACACAATTAATTATATGCTTCTAAGTATACATGGTTAAACATTTCCTAATACAAATAACTACAAACAGCATCCTACCATAAGCAAACTTATATCACTAAAAGATTATACTGACTACTAAATACAATTTTCCATTGACATCCTTCCTATTTGTTTAATGATATCAGAAAAATCAACAGTCTATACTTCCAGCAAAGGATGCTGACACTGAAACTGACACCTTACCAAGTGATAAAAAGCTGTCAAGAGGGAGTCAGACTTACCAGCGATAAAACTAATCATACTCTCATTTTACAAATCTAGCACATGTGACAAAATCAGTTTACAACAAGTTATGGTCCATACATGGTAAGTTTTCATGTAGGAAAATAAGGTTTTCACAATTAAACAAACAAAAAATAAATCAATAAAAATCCTTTTTTTTTTCTTTTTACGAAGGGCCCAGAGCATTGTGTGAAATGCCTTCATTTCAAAGACGGTCCAAACTGTGTGGAAAAGTGTCCTGATGGCCTGCAAGGTGCCAACAGCTTCATCTTCAAGTACGCTGAAGCCAACAACGAATGCCACCCCTGCCATGCTAACTGCACCCAAGGGTAAGTGCAGACAGGAAAAGGACAAGTTCGAGATGTGGGGAGTAATCAGCTTAGAGTAACGTCGTCACAAGAAGTGGATTTGCACACCATTTGCCCCGCAAGCAGTTGCTACATCACTGTTTTATTTATTTTACCAAAGTGACTAGTTACTAACAGAATATTCATGCTATGTTTTCTCATGCTCATATTGCAAGCGAAATTTGACCTTCATATATTTAGCGGTTGAAAAGCACGTGCTTGCAAAGCTCTCGCCAGCCATAGTCTGCTATCATAAAATTACATCTTGCAAGACATGTGAGATAAATAGAGAAGTGAAGCAGAAAATGAACCTGAAGAGAAAAAAGAATGAAAGTAAGGGTAGTTAATACCCTGCCACTCTCCACTGCTCACTAGCCACTGATCGCTCAATGTAATATTCAACAAGGTTTGGAAAGACATCATTTTGTATTTAATTCCACCGGGAGTTTATGTCACTTCCCTGTGTGTTATTTCTCCTCTTGTGAGTGACAGCATCCAGCTCACTTAAGCATAACAATGTTGTCGTAAATGGAAAACACCAGGCTGACACTGTCACAGGTACAGCTTCATAAGCAGGGCCGCCTCTCAGAGCAGCAAAAAACCCAACAAGCTGATCGAGGGGGAGGGATATATATAAGATAAGATAAGATAAGATAAGATAGAACTTTATTAATCCCTCGGGTGGGTTCCTCTGGGAAATTCGACTTCCAAAAAGCACAGCAATGACCGAAGTTACAGTTACAAGCACAGCAACGACCGAAGTTACAGTTACAATTCTGAGTGGGAGAGAGACAGAGCTGGAGGCTTCCAAACATTCAAAAGAGCTACTAAATTTCAGAGACAGTATATGTGACGTGTGATGCCACTGAAAGATTAACACAAGGCGACTGGTGAAACGTCCAACAGATTTGGTTAGTTTTCATTAGAAGTCAGTATAACTTTGTAATCTGTCACTCTAAAAGTAAACTCTTAGTGAGTTCTAAAGCAAGGCTAAAAATGGTAGCCAACAAGGCTTTTATTCACATTTGTGCCACACTTAAGGCAAAACGCGTTAATCATATAAAAGGTATCGTTGTTGTGTTGACATCTGCTCTACAATGAGCAAGCAAAAACATCTCTGACGGTCAACACTTTCTGGCTAATTTTGGCTGCCTGTGTGTTATGGTAACATTTTTATATATGCGATATTAATGTTTGAATACGATAAAATACAGCATTTGTCCTGTATTTATTTACTAAGGTGCATTGGACCGAGACTTCAAGACTGCATCGGCTGGATGGACAGGTACAAAATTCCTTTTCTTGGATCCCTCTATTATGTGCTTACGTACAAACGCACTTAAACAGAAGTACACACACGCACACACATAGAAGAACCGTACAGTAAGCAAAGTCTCTGATTAATGGATAGCTCTAAGGCCCCAAATCCCTGTGAGGTCCTTAATGCTTCTCTGTGCACGGTTGTGTGTGTGTGTGTGCCTGTTTGTTGATAAATTGATTGTGCTTTAGCATTTGTTCTGAAGCTGGGGGGAGAAAAGGCAAGAAAATGCTGCTCATAGTTTGCAGCAAATAGATTCAAGACTTCATAAGTGAAGCAGTTTGGAATCAAGTGGTGCTAAAAATTGTTGCGTGGCATTTTGAGGGATGATTAAAAAAAGAGGCTGGTAGGCAAGAGGAACAGCCTGCAGTTCACTATTTTGCAATGGAGATTTTCAGCACATCAAAAAGAATACTATATACAAATTTCAGGTAAAAGGTAAATGTAATGAGATGACTATCAAAGTGGGTGTCAAAAAAAGTGAAACGAAAGAAGCTTTTACCGTCTTGCAGCACAGCGTACATTCACATAGAGATAATCACTGTAAAGGCATTTACTGTATATTCCGCCTGATACTGACCAATCAGTATTCAGTATCTTGAAGCTTCTACTGTAGCTCAAAAAAAACAAGTCATATCCTTCAAAAGACTAAATCTACAAGTGTGCTTCTGAAATAATATTTGGGAAACTGCCAGTAGGATGAATGGGGACTGCAGCAGATGGCTGAAAGTAACTATCAGCCGACCTTGTGAAGAGATCAGCTTTTATCAGATCTCTGATATCTCTGGCCAGGATGTAGCTGTAGCCACAGCTATCAGGTCTAGTTGCCTGCTCTGATGTGTCACACAAGTAGTAAATCTGTTAACTGAAAGATTAACACAAGGCGACTGGTGAAACGTCCAACAGTGTGTCATTTTTGAGCATAGCTGAAAGTGTCATGTCATTACACAAAGCCTTTTTCTTTTCTTTTCTTTTCTTTTTTTTTACACAAAATCTTCTAATGGCAGTATTTCAGAAATTGCTGATCTACTGGGATTTTCCCACATAGCCATCTCTAGGGTTTATGGAGAAAAAAAAAGAAAAAGAAAAAAAATATGCAGCAGTTCTCTGGGTGAAATGCCTTGTTGATGCCAGAAGTTAGAGGAAAATAACTATACTTTTTCAAACTGACAAAAAGGCAAGAGTAAGTCAAATAACCATTTGTTACATCTGTGGTATGCAGAAGAGCCATTCCAAATGCACAGCATGTCAAACCTTGAAGCACATTGGCTAGAGCAGCAGAAGCCCTGACCAGGTGTCACTCCTGTCAGCTAAGAGCAGATAGGTGAGACTACATGTTGCATTGGCTCAATAAAATCATACAATAGAAGGAAAAAATCTTTCCCGGTTTGATGAATTTTGATTTCTGCGGCAATATTAAAAAAAAACTGAAAACATGGATCCATCCAGCCTTTTATTAACAGTTCTGGCTGGTGGTGGTGGTGTAATTTGATGAGCGATAAGGAGCCCACACTTCAGGGTCCTTAGTGCCAAATGAGCATCATTTAAACACCACAACCTATCTGAGTATTGTTTTCATGTCCATCCCTTTATGACCATAGAACATGCATCTTCCAATAGCTGCTTCACCAGAAAGCAGAAGACCATGCCACAAAGCTCACACCATCTCCGACTGGTTTCACACACAGCAGTGAGTTCTTAAAGGGCCTTGAAGTCACCAGATCTCAGTCCAGTACAGCACCTTTGTAGTGAACTGGGATTTTTGCATACATGAATGTATAGCTGACGTCAAATCTGTGAGGAGTGTTTCCATCGTTTTGTCGAAATGTTTCAAATCTAGATCTAGTTCTGAGGGCAGGAGATTCAACCCAGTGCTATCAAGTTTCTGCTGAGTGTGCAAAAGCCACCAAATTTGAGTGTATAGAATGAATTGCACATTAGCTGTTTATCCCAATGCCAAATGACATTTGTCATTGTGAGAAAAGCCTCATGTAGCTACTGCCAGTGCCATGCTGACGGTGTCTTTCACCATCAGTTTTCTTTTCATTCTATAACAATAAGACGTGCACAAAATTAACCGTGTGGCTTTCATTTCACACAAATTAGCTTCATTCCTCTGCTTTGAAATGTATCCATAGTGAAACTGCAGTGCGTAAGTTAATGAAATCAAACATAATATTTACATTTACCACTCTCTCTTAAACTTTTCTGTTTAAGAACTTTATTGATATTTTGTGGAGAAAAACACAAAAAAAACATTGCTGTCTAGCTGAGAGTTAGATGAGAAGCTCGATACCACTTTCATAACTGCCCATTAAATATGGAGGTAACACCAAGAGATAGATAACAGCATAAAGATGAGAAATGGGGAGAACAATTAGTCTAGATTATTTTCCAAAATAGTCTACCAGCACCTCTAAAGCTCACTAATCATCTCGTTATACCATATCTCATTTGTTTAATCCATATAAAACCCAGATTGTAGAAGCAGTGCAGGGCTTCACAGGCATTATATGCTGGTGCATTTCACCCCCGGGTGCACTGAATTTACTAGCTGCCTAATCATTTCATTGTGGCAGCAAGAAACCAGTGTTGCTATCTTTGTATATACATATCACATGTAAATAATAAAGTAAGTGTGTTGCATCTGCAGATATTAGTAAGCCTCAAAAATAAGGTAAACATCACCTGGTTGTAGCTTCAGAGCAATTTTAAAATGGCCTCAATCTCTTCTTTCCGAGAAACAAACCTGTGTATGTTGGCAACGATCAAGCTGTTTCACCAAAGAATCGTGATGATGCCATGGAGTCACCAGGGCATTTTATAATTATCCAAAGTCTTTAGTGGACAATCTAAAGAACCACAGGTTTTATATATCTAGAGTATTTTTTTTCTCCTTCACTGTTGGTTCCAAGACACAGATTGGGGTAAAATTAAGACTAGGATAACATATAGTGTGATGCCACCACAACAGCTCCAGTCACAAATCATAGGATAAAGTTGATCAAGTTGACTCAAGTTAATTGTGATTCAGTGATAGTGCTAAGAGGATAAATAGACACCAGAAAAAGCCCCGATCACAGCATAGCCACAACACTCGGTCATTGCAGCGATCAAATGTTCAGGCTGTGCCATTCTTTTGGTGCACAGCAGTGCTTATGGCCTTATTACATCTTGTATTGAAACTTTCAGTCACCATAAGAAGAGTAACTCTTGCATACTGCACTAATGCCCAAACACCAGAGTCACTAAATGGGTACAACCATAATTTCTGACCCTAGTTATGTACTTGTGTCTTTTTGATAGCTCTAAATACAAATGTAACAATCTGTAATTTAGTCACTGTGCTACTGAAGCACTTATGAATAATGAAGTCTATGGGACTGAAACATTAAACCCTCCTTGAAAGTCACTTGCAATCTTTTTACAAAATCTGAATCAATTGTGCCTGCTCAACATTTTTAGAAATTCAGTGGAGCATGCTAGGATAATAATTGCATAACTATACAATAATGTGTTGCACCTTTTCTGCTTTTTTCCCTTTAATTTGACACCTGTCTCTATCTAAAGTAAGGTAATAGTGCCCGCGTGTCTTCATTGGTTAGACCCCCTTTCTTTTAACCATCACATGTATAGAGATTTCCCCTGTGCAGCCACAGACTGTGATGACAGAGAGATAAAGCATTCTTCATTTCCCATGAACAGGGCTGAATGTGATATCATTTTATAGAGGTGTATCCTTGAAGTCCGTAATATACAACCCCGAATAACATCCTTATTTTGATTATGAACGGTTCTTCCGATAGATCAAATAAACCAGCCATGGCCGAGTATATCAGAAAGCCAACTCAGACAGTTTGAGGTGCATATCAGTAAAAATATTGAGATTCTTCATTTCAAGTGACAGCATCAGCGTGGTTCTGAGGATTCTCTTTGAAGATTATTTCCATGTTTTTGATCTCAGCCCCGATTTTAATGAGAGGGCATGGAGGGATATTTGTTACCACATGAAGCTTAGTGGGAAAATACACAAAAACCGAAGGTGAAGAGGTTTTTAAGGGATCGGCCACATGGATATATATTGTAGAAACATGTTATGTGTGTTAATCTTTGTGCTTATATTAGCCCGATGTTTGCTTGATGTATTTTTAGTTTAGTTTGTGCTTGTGTGTGATCTTCTTTACTGATACCCAGTAACATTCTTCCTTTTCTGTAATTTCATTGCATGCCCTTTGTTCTTTATGTATTTTCTTCCCTTTCCTTCTCCAATGTCTTTTCTTCAGAACCCCTCTGATTGCAGCAGGCGTAATCGGAGGACTCTTCATGGTGGTGATCATGGTACTCAGTGTAGCAGTGTCTGTGCGACGGAAGAACATTAAGAAAAAGAGGGCCCTTCGCCGCTTCCTGGAGACAGAGGTAAACAGGAAAATGGATTAAGTTTAAAAAAAAAAGCTGATGTTCCAGCGAGAAAGAGCATGCTGTTTGTTGCACTGAAAGATAATCAGAAACTAAGGACATAGGTTAAGTTACCTTGGCCCAAATTATGCTAAATGTTTTGTGTCAACAGAGATCTTATAGTATACGCCTCTAAAATTGGATCCCATTAGCGCAAATAACTCTGCCATAGTTTTAAAGAACTAAAAGTAAAATTTATTACTTTAATCTTGGCTCTGTTTCTCGTATTTGTTTCCCTCTAATATGCCATGGTACTGTTATGCCTGGAGAAGATTACATAATCAAATTACAGGCTACATTGCAATTGGATTTATCAGTAAATAAATACACCTGATTTTGTCCCCAAATCAACACGTTATCACAAACCATCCTTCCAGACTTTGAGGAGAGGTTACAGTAAAATGACCTATTCAGAAGAAAACAACAAATGTCAATAAATAAAGAAGTATGGATATATCTTTGTTCACCAGGAAGTGCAAAATAGACAAATGAAAGTTTATTGCTGTCTACATCACCCCTACTGCTACACCTTTCACTATAGTGAGCTTGTTGTATTTAATTTTGGAAATGTAGGCCATTATTTATTAAAATGCGTAGATTTTCCTTGTAAATGTATTCATTCATTTCAAAGTTGATTGGAATTTTGCCTCTTACGTACCAGTGTTTGGTTCATTAGTTAGTTTGTTTCCTCCTCTCAGACTCATTAATTCACAATCACAGAGCAAATGGATGAAAATGGTCTTTTGTGGAATCACAAGATATTTGTTTTGCTTTTGAAACGTATTACACATTGCTCATTATTTTAAAAAATGTAATGCACTATGTTACTTAATTAGTCTCCACAGAAAATAATTTGTTACATTACTTTTGGAATACTTTTAATATGGCCTAAGATAAATTGTCACATAATTACCATTTAAGACTATAAACCTATCTAACAAATGTCTCCATCATAATGAACACACATGTACAATGTGTCATTTTGTGCAATAAAAGTGTTTTGTTGTGTTTTAAAGAAAGCCTTCATAATGCCACCGTTGTTACTACAATGCAGTTCATGACATTACTTTGTTATGTCAAAATGCGTAGACATAGGAAATATATATGGATGTGACGTTTTCCTTTGTATGTGCTTGCAGGCCTGTGCTTGTGCAAAATATGAGAAAAACAAGACTGAAAAAAGCAAAAAGAAATAAAATAGAGACTGACTGGTGGATTCTAAATAACTATTGCAGAACTGTAGAAAGTTTTAGAAACTCTGACGACTCGGGTTTGAATATCCTACAGTGCATTATAGGGGCACTTCTTTTAGGAAGAGCTAAGGGAGTATACCATTAGAAGAGGCAAAAGTACTCTTTCTTTATCTAAAAAAACCAGAAGAGTACTTCATCTAATGTACTTATGTGTCCACACTGAGAATAAGGTCTCATTTCAGTGCTTTCTCTCTATTCAGGGCACAAGTATCAGTGAAGAGTCTTGAAAAAGAAATAGCATTAAGATGATAAATTATTATACTTCTTTTATACCCGTTCATATATGGGCCACCCTTAAACTGCCACTATTTCTTGAGTACTTACATTAGTCTCTTTTTAGTAGTCATACATAAATCCAGGCACTATTTTAAAATATTACAGAGCCTTTCTTGTTACATGTCATTTATTTAATAAAAAATACTGTATTTATGGCCCAATAATTGTATTAGATGCTCCAAAAGTAGAGGAGCAGAGAAGGAAATGGGAAATCTTTTTTTGTCTTTGAAACCATCCTGTCTTCATTTGTTTCTGGGCTGCAAAAAAAAAGAAGATAATTTTTCCTTAATTTTTAGTATTTACATTAAATTATGCATTTTATGTAATTGCAGGGAAAGTCTTATATTGCAGGTTCATTGATTAATAGTCATTTGCTTAAAATAAAGTCTGAAACTAGTTAGTTTTCAGGCACTGCGCATCAGTTTCTGTCATGGTACTGGGTCGTGTGACCCCGTGTTTGAGTTTTAGGTATTTTTGTATTCATTTTCGATCCAGTTAATTTCTAGGTTGCTAGTTAGTCCTTATTTTTTAGTTGTTTCTGTCATCTCCCCCTGTACTTAGTCTCCCTGGTTCCTGCGTCTACGTGTCATGTTTCTTGTCTATGCGGTTATGTTAAGTTCATGTCTATGTCTCCATGTTTCCTGTTTTATTTTGGAAGAGTCTGGTGTTCTTTGTTCATTGTAGTTAGTGTTACTCTCCTCTGTATTGTCATTATGTTTCATTCTAGTCAGCTGTGTTCTCATGTGTCTCCACTTCCCCTGATCACCTTATGTGTGTATTTAAGTCCTCAGTCTTCCTTTGTTCGTCGTCGTGTCGTCTGTGTTATCTCCCCTACCCCTTGTCATAGTTTCCCAGCCATAGTTTGTATATTGTTTAGTCATAGTCTAAATTCTCAGTAAGAGTCATAGTTTCCTAGTCTATGTTCAGGTTTTCCCTCAGTTACTTTGTTGTTGTTTTTTCCGTGAGTTTTCAGCCCTAAATAAAGGCTCGCTTTTTGTTAAGTTCAGTTTCGTCTCCTCGCCTCTGTCTGCTCTTGGGTCCTCAACTCACTCCATACGGTCTGCCCTCGCAGACCATGACAGTTTCCCCCTCATCCTATCACTATATAACAAATAATTTTAGACTTGTTAAAAGAAAATGTTGATGGACTATAAATCTAATCAGATCAGTCTGCACGTGAAATGTTTGTCTAATGGTTTTAATGTCATTTTGCCCAGCTCACCACTTTAATAGAATAGCAACATATAAACTTCTTAAAACAATGAAGCAACACTTGAGCAATTTAATTTAGATTTTTGGTATGATTTTGAATTGCACTTTAGATTCCACTAACCGTTGTTTTCAACAAATTACATTATTTTACTTACTGAATTTGAGTGCAATATTGCGGCAGGATCCCTTTGTTACAATAAGACAATTCACAGGGGTTTTTTTTTGCTCTTAGATATTCCACAATCACCTGTTAGTGGAATTATTTTAGAGTGGAAGCATTTAGGAACTGCAGCAACTCAACCACAAAATTGAAGACCACATAAAGTTACAGAGAAGGGTCGCTGAGTGCTGAGGTGTGTTGTGTGTAAAGGTTGCCATGGCTCTGATGATTCAATAATTGCACAGTGGCAAATAACATCAACACAAACACCGTGCACCGAGAGCTCCATGGCATGGTTTCCATGGACCTTGGTCCTCCAGTAGATGTAATGTGTAGGTGACTCAGTATTTTTGCACATATAGTGTATGTTAACTTAAATATTTCATTCATCAAGATCTGATATGTGGTGTTAATATTTTGATCAGTATATTTCAGGCAGCACTTGCTTCAGTTTCAGAAATGCAGTGTAGAGAGAGAAGGTGGATAGCTACATTTGCTGCTGTTCGGCTGCTACACAGCCTCAACATCTTCAGCACCACTAATGCTGGACAGCTCCCAGCACAGTGGAAATAGCATAGAGCTTTGCCTTTGTGTGTGTACGGTTAGATCATTTTAAAGACGTCTGTATTGTCCTGGGTGTGTTTGTGGCCCCCCAGCCTACTTGTTTCCACCCTGCAGAAGCTGATTTGTTATTCCATTTAAATGAAGAATGGCTATTGTTTTTAATCAAATGGTAACCATAAGCCAGAGGGACAGAAGCTGCCAAGCACAGCCAGGCTGATTTACACTCTGTCTGTTAGGCTCTCTCTGTCCTCTCTCCCTCTCTAATCTTCCGCCCTCTCCTTTAATTCTCCTTATATTGCTCCCTCACTTATGCTTTTGCATCCTCTGACTAATTCAGCAGCTCGATTCTCCATCGTTGTCTTGTTGTTGTTTCTGCTACAGTTCCTTTCCCGCTCCACATCTTCCTTCCTCCCTCCTCGGATATAATCTTTCTGCTTCTCCTACTATTTCATCTGTTTGTTCCTCCACTTGAGCAGTAATGAGACAACAAAAATTTCAACTCCCGTTCAGCTGCCTCAATTATCTGTCTCCCCCAGTCTTTCTCTGTTTTCATCCACCTTTCTCCATCACTCTCTTCTGTTCCCATGTAGTATCGCTTTCACTTCCTTTTACCATAGAGAATGTCATAATAATGGTTCATCATAGTCTAGATTTATCTTCCTGGAAAAAAATTCCATTACAACCCTACTGTAACCACAAGTGCAGGGGCAATAAACGTAACTACAACCAGCTGTCTTGATTTTAGTAGATACACCTATGGTATCAATTTGAAACTCCAATGTCGCTTTGTTCTTGAGTCACAAGTTTTTCAGAAAATTTGACCTCTAACCCTGAGATTCAAACTCATCTGAGATTTTTAGTAGAAACACCTGTAGTATAAATTTGAAAGTCCTACGTTGCTTTGTTCTTGAGTTATCAGTGTCACAAACTTGGGTGTTCATGTTGCTTGTCCACCCACCCAGTGTGTGTGTGTACTTTTCTTACCCACTGGAACCTTCCTTAAGAGTAAATGTTGCATTTGAGTCAAACTTTTGTATGAAATTACTCTTGTTTTTCTACAATTTAAATAGTAATTTCAGTTTCATTGTTATTGTACAACCTGTTTCACTACCTGACTTCCTGGAATTTGGGTCACAGCTTTTAGAAACTGTCCTATCCTCTAAAGAAGGATTTTGCATGGAAGAAAGGTGTGTTTTATTTTGGGGTTTTATTTGTTTTGTTTTTTTCTAATATGGAAGTGTGTTCCTGAGATCCTGAGAAGCTAAATTGCATTTAATTGCTCAGCAACAAGCAATTGGACTAATCCTGTGATAAGTTGTGATGTTTTAATTTAAAGTATCATGAATTAATCTTAGTAGCTTTTGTTATGTAGATTCTAGACTTGTCTTCCAGCACTCACTGACTTATTTATTGCATTCTTAGTTGGTGGAACCTTTAACACCCAGTGGAACGGCACCCAATCAAGCCCAGCTTCGCATCCTGAAAGAAACAGAACTCAAAAGAGTCAAGATCCTCGGCTCCGGAGCTTTTGGAACTGTTTACAAGGTAAAATACAATCAAATGTGAATTAACGGTGACTATTTGCATTTTAGCTTCAAATACTTAACTGCTCCTCTACTAAAAGTGAGACCATGATGTCACATTGTGTTCACATTCTCACTTCATGAGAAAAAGACAAGAGGGACATTGCAGGATCATTAATGACAGGAAATGAGATGGAAGGCTGGAGGCGGGAGATGAAAAGAATAAGTAATAGCAGACACTGAGACCCCTGGGGTGACAGTGAAATAAGAGGTAGCTGAGGTCACCATAAGAGCAATGAAGGGTTGGGTAGAAGTTGGGAAAAAAAAAATCTGAAATTAGAAAAAGCAGACTTTCTCTCACTGAAATTATAATTCGTCTTTTTTTGTGTCCACCCATTCTCATTGTAGCACCTTTTTTTTAGGCCAGAGGTATGTGGCATCAGTGTATGTCCTTTTTCAAAGCAAGGTCTTGCATGCTCTCCTGGGAAATTTCAAGGCACTTCTAGACTTGTAAGGATATGCTGTATAGTCAGTTTCAAGTCTTATAGGTGAGCTATAGAACCCTGACAGGTCTTTTACAGCCAGAAGACATCAGACTTGTACCTAATCTCCATAGCTGAGAGTTCATAGGTTCAGCATTTAGACCAACTTGTAAACTGAGTGCTTTATAGGATGGCTCATACAGCTAAAACACAGTCAGTTAATTAAAGTGTAGCAATATTTAGTTTTATGTTTTATGAATAAAACTAAGGCCACATGCTGTTCCTTGATTTGACCCATATCCATAGTTGGTGGCAATATGCTTAACTGGCTCAACTCAGCATTTCACCATTAAGAGAACAACTTGGAGCTATAGATTCTTCTGTCACATGTTCTGTCACAATGTGCAGTTCATGTGTTGCAACCCGCTCATAGATCACAAGTAATTAAATAAATTAAGAAAGGTGTGTGTAGGTCTGTATTAGTGGTGTAGCATAGTGATGGATGGCTAGGCAAGTATATGGTATACATTGTATGTGCAAAAAAAAAAACCTCAAAGGAAAACTCAAAGCAAAACAGTCCTCCCGTATCACAACTCCTGCAACACAAAACACACAAACAAGTACTAATCCCTAAAGCAGGCTGTAACATATGTAAATAATTTCATTTGTTTTCTAAACATTTTAGAATAAAATGGTAAATTCTGTGTATGGATATCTTCTCCTCCTAATGTAAAATATGTCATTTTATTCTGCAGTGTTGGCTGTAGCAGCCCGTTTGCAGATGCAGTTTTAAATAAATGTGTTGTTAATAAACTGAGGCATTTACAAACCTGTAAACCATTTTTTCCAGTTAGAACATCGATGTCCAAGCTTTCATAAAGTGTGCCCTTAAATTATTGTGCTGAATAATGATCATCTGCAGAATTACATGTAAAAGGAAACATAAAACTGCATCAAATCGATCGTCATTATCACCTAATGACGATAATTCTTTGATGGGATAGTTGTTTTTAGGCTAAGTGTGAAATCTAGGCCTTCTGTCACTCTGGATGTGTAGTCACATAAGGGTGGAACAAAGGTGGAACACATTTTAATCACTTTGAAAAAGTTGAGAGGTACTTCATTTTTCTCCTCTTTCAAATATTCCATCCACTTTGGCAGCTGTTAAATCACTTTAAACCTCCCTAAAATTAGATACTTCAAAATGATTAAATAGTTTTTCCCAAGTCTTTTTGAAGGGCGAAATAACCTTAATCGTACAGCATGCAGTTCATTTTTATAATCAGCCAGTGAGAATATGGAACGTTGTTATTTATAAAGCTGACAAAGTAGAATTTAGAGTGTAAAACGCTCAATTTATTGAGATTCCTGCTGTTCCTCCAGGAGTTATAATACTTTTTTTAAACATCATTTCTGTGAGTAGAGGATTTGTGACTGTGCAATTAGTGTAATGACTCATCATCATGTTGTGTGTGTGTATGTGTCTGTGTGCGTTTCTTCTTTAGGGTATCTGGGTCCCAGAGGGGGAAACTGTGAAAATCCCTGTTGCCATTAAAATCCTAAATGAGGCCACAGGACCCAAGGCTAATGTGGAATTCATGGATGTGAGTATCTTGAAAATAAAATCCAAAAAAAGAGACTTGACAATACAATTCAAACTCAGCTTTTATAAAGATAACATATACGCAGGTAAATTACAAGCTAAATGTAATGTAACAACCTTTTGTTCCAAAGCCTGTTAGTGACACTGTTTAAAGGTGCTGCAATTTATACTTACAGTATGTAAGGGAGCGAACACTGACCTTTTCTTTTAAAGGCCTTTAACCAGCTGTACATTGCATTCGTTGCTGACAAGTTAACTTCAGTTTAGCGCTAAACTAGCCTACAAAAGCGCTACACAGATGGTTGTAAAGTGAAATCTCTAACAACTAAAGTTGAACCCCACAAACAGCAGACTAGAAACCATAAGGGGCCTGTAGGAGCCCTACATATGCAGACATACACGCACCATGCCATGGGCTCCTAGCACAGTGCACTAGGCCCCATTTATAAAACATTCACATCTTGGCTCATTTCAAAAGGAAGAGTGAAAAAAAAATCAAAATTATTACCCTGTGATGATGCAATGCAGATGAAATAACTCATATCAACACACGTACCCATGCACGCACGCACACACACACACGCACACACATTGAAAGCGACCCACTTGCACTCATGTTTTGCACTTAGTTTGACAGTCTAAAAGGAAGAGTTTTGGAGGGTTAGCATTTCTATTTTTATCACGATGTCTTTGATGAATATCCCATATGTGTTTAATTTATGTTCCAAGTGCTTTGGGAGGTTGTCTGACAATCAGAAAATCAGACAGAGAAATGAGATAACAACATGTAGGGGCAATAGAAACAGTGGAGATAACGTATATAACAGCAGAAAGGCATGTGTCCATGTGGATCTACTCATAAACTTGGTTAATTTACCTCCTAAATAGTTTTGGGGTTTCTTTTCTCTTTTTAAGAATACCTTCCATCACCTCTGTCTAGATCCACAGTGGTCTTCTAATGACTGACTGCTGAGCAGCTGGGGGCTCAAGCTTCTGCTCCAGGGAACACCAGTGGTAGTTACAAAGGGAAAGCAGAGTGCCATTCATTTCCTTTGCCATCCATTATTTTCCTGGCAGACTGGGATTTCTGACTGGTGACCTTCTAGCTGCAGGCCACTCAAAGCCCCAGTCTCACTTGCCACTGACTGTTTGAAGAATGTCACAGAGAATTGATTGTCTTTCAACATGCGTGTGTGTGTGTGGTTGGTTCTGTGTAGGAGTTTGCCACTCCTTACCTGTGGTGCAGTAAGAGAAGGGAACCTCTCTTTTTTTATGGCTAACAATAAAATACCAACGCTGTCAGCAAGTGCTTGGCAAAAGGAAAGGGTGTTTATTCCCTGCAGTACTGGCATGTGTGTATCGATCTGCATGCATTTAGGAGTGTGCATGTTTGTGTATAAGGATAACAGCTAGAGCATGCTATTCCTTTAGTTTTGATTAAAGATAATTAAAATCTTATTTTCTTTTTTATTAATGTTTTACTCAGGTATTATTCTCCAAGGCCCTCCAATATATCAGTTTTAATAATGTGAGACATCCATACAATGCACAAAATGCAGCAATCTATAAAGCACTTCGCAACAGTGATCCACAGAAAAGAGAAAAAGTTTCAGTTTAGCTTTTTTTTAAAGAAATTGTTTTACTATTATTACATATTAATACAATTCTGAAGATTTGTAACTACCTTATTTCAGTTTACCTTCATGACGAGCTACAGAAGTAGCACAAGTTTGTAAAAACAGTGTTTCCTAACGCTTGTATTTAATTGTAACAGCAAAATTACAATTCAGTGGGGATGTAAACTTTATACAGTCAGTGTACAAAAAAGAACAACCCCTGCAAATCCCTTTTTGTGTTTTATATAACTGTTATCTCAGCCCAACAGTAGTGCTTTCCAGGGCCTAAAGGGATGTTCACAGGGTTTGTTATTCACAGACATATTCTCTCTCTCTCTCTTTTTACAATACCTAACTACAACTACTACTGCCCCTACCTCTCCACTTAGTGGCTTTAAAGTCTATTGTCACAATTCCTCATGTCATGTGTTTTTCAATTAGTATAATTCTTGTATATACTTCTTTTATATATAGAAACCTCAAGAAATGCTCTTTAGGATGCTGTGGAAGTATTTTGTTTTCTGGATAATAGCTCACAGAAGGGATCTGAATAGGATGCAGGGCTAACAGATTACAGGATACCCCACTGCAGTGCTAAGTAAACACCACAATATAAATTTGCTTGTACGGAATCCTGCAGGCAGAAAGGAAAAGCCAGTCAGTCAAAGACTTTGGCCCAATTTGTCATTACCCTCAGTGTAACTATACCCATCACTGGCATGTAAACAGGGACCTCATTATGTAAGCATTGTGATAGATGAGCCATATCAGTTCTAAAATGTATAGTGGTTGCATCTCTCTGTTAGTGTTCATTGGAGCTTTATGCATTGATTCTCTCCCCAGTAAAAGCAAACGGCCACACCTGCCTGTCTTGTGTATTTTGGCGTATACCTACCCACCCGATGATGAATTTTCAATTGTTGTAAAGTTGCAGGTGAGCAAATTTACGCCTGTTTCTGTCTTTTGGAGAGTTTCTATACCATGGGATTAATAGGGGCCTGTTAGTGTTTATGTTGCAATCATATGCAATATTACAAGCTTCAGGTATAGTTGCTTTGTGTCTACATACTGTAGAGTATAACAGAAAGATTTCATAATACACAACATCAGCACAAAGAAACCATTGCTCTATATTTAAAGGCAAATATTCCTGATTTGCAGCAATCTGACCTTGGTCTATTTACTACATTTTTTTCCTTACTACATAGAATGCTGACAATCTCAAAGTACGAAGTCACTTTGATGTCAAGGTTTTGAATAAAATTGCACTGTTTTTGACTGAGTGGAACCTTGCTGTTCACTTCAAGAGGAACTTCAACCTTAAACAGAATAAGGGGTCCTATGATCTTTGGCAGTTCAGTCTATACTGGTAAACATGATGAATTTTCTAGAAGTGTGAGTCTGGCATTTGTCTTCTGACATTCTGACCCAGTACAACATATTGTGAAAAAGGTGCTAGTGTGTATATGCAGTGGCTTGCAAAAGTATTCAGCCCCCTTGAACTTTTCCTACATTTTGTTACATTACAGCCACAAACATGAATCAATTTTATTGGAATTCCACGTGAAAGACCAACACAAAGTGGTGCACACGTGAGAAGTGGAATGAAAATCATACATGATTCCAAACATTTTTTACATATAAATAACTGCAAAGTGGGGTGTGCGTAATTATTCAGCCCCCTGAGTCAATACTTTGTAGAACCACCTTTTGCTGCAATTACAGCCACCAGTCTTTTAGGGTATGTCTCTACCAGCTTTGCACATCTACAGACTGAAATCTTTGCCCATTCTTCTTTGCAAAACAGCTCCAGCTCAGATTAGATGGACAGCGTTTGTGAACAGCAGTTTTCAGATCTTGCCACAGATTCTTGATTGGATTTAGATCTGGACTTTGACTGGGCCATTCTAACACATGGATATGTTTTGTTTTAAACCATTCCATTGTTGCCCTGGCTTTATGTTTAGGGTCGTTGTCCTGCTGGAAGGTGAACCTCTGCCCCAGTCTCAAGTCTTTTGCAGACTCCAAGAGGTTTTCTTCCAAGATTGCCCTGTATTTGGCTCCATCCATCTTCCCATCAACTCTGACCAGCTTCCCTGTCCCTGCTGAAGAGAAGCACCCCCAGAGCATGATGCTGCCACCACCATATTTGACAGTGGGGATGGTGTGTTCAGAGTGATGTGCAGTTAGTTTTCCGCCACACATAGCGTTTTGCATTTTGGCCATAAAGTTCCATTTTGGTCTCATCTGACCAGAGCACCTTCTTCCACATGTTTGCTGTGTCCCCCACATGGCTTGTGGCAAACTGCAAACGGGACATCTTATGGTTTTCTGTTAACAATGGCTTTCTTCTTGCCACTCTTCCATAAAGGCCAACTTTGTGCAGTGCACAACTAATAGTTGTCCTATGGACAGATTCCCCCACCTGAGCTGTAGATCTCTGCAGCCTGTCCAGAGTCACCATGGGCCTCTTGGCTGCATTTCTGATCAGCGCTCTCCTTGTTCGGCCTGTGAGTTTAGGTGGACGGCTTTAAATTTCTCAATAACTTTGAGAAATTTAAACACACGCACACATATACACACACACACACACACACACACACACACACACACACACACACACGTGTGTGTATGTATATATATATATTTTCCCCCTATAGGAGATGTTTCAGGAGTACGTTAGGTGTTTGGCCATTTAGTACCTGTACATATAGTGGATGTACAGTAGATCCACAGGATCTCGTCTCAAATTTTTGGAGATGATGTGGTTCTGTTGCTTTCAACAGGTGGTTGTCCCCAAGTCCCACTGGAGTGGAATGACAATAATGGTGTTCAGCGTTAAAGGGTAAAGTGTCCACTCCGTTCAGGGACTAGTTGCTGTCCCAAGTGGAGGAGTGAAAGTGTGTTGGATATTATAAGAGATTATGTCCCTCAGCTGGACTAGGAAGCCTCTGTGTTCCCCTGGATGAGTAGGAGGAGATACCTGGGGAGAGGGAGGCCTGGACTCCAAGTATACACCAAGTGAACCAAAATGTCTTCCTAAAGAAATCACATCCGAAGCTACAACCATTCGGTGTAGGGCAGGAGCAATAGAAGTAATATAAGATGATTAGTTTAAATTTTGTGACCTCTGAATATTTATGGTAAAAGGTAACAGAATGCAAAACATACTTAGCTACCCAAAGATGGTCAGATCAAACTTTAGCATACATCTGGCAGTTAAGTTGGATTGTGGTCTGATCACCACTCTGGAGTTCATTTTGAGATCACTGCCTCCAAAGGGTCTCAGTTCAACTGTTGTGAACCAGACCAAATGCGATTGCACAAATGAACTTCACCAGGGAAAATGAGCCAGAGTTTGATTTAAATTGATTAGGCAGCAAAGGTGTGAAAACACCCTTAGAACATCTAAAGCTTGACTTCAGCAGATGACAGAAATCAGTTATGGTCAGTCCAAAACTGAAGTCCTCGATAACACAGGAAGATATGTGCACCAGTTTCCAAAAAACATACATATATGTCAGAATCTTAGTTCTCTGTTCTCACAGTGAATATTCTGACACATTCCACATGCACAAACAAGCCATAAAACAATCATGAAAGAATGCAGAATAGCCTGACCTATGAGGAAATGTTGTTTTGAGTATGAATTTTATTTAGGGAAAGAAACATTCAAACTCTTATCAAACTGATAGAAGTGAAAGAGAAAGTTTAAAAATTACCTTTGTGAGAGTGGTTCATCTCAGTTTTGGTGACACAGCAAGAAGAAGTAAGAAATAAGGGGGGAAGACAAGACACTGTCAGAGATGATAAATGTGTGTTCAAGAGGCTCGTCTGAGCTAACATTAAGGTTGACGTAAATATCACAAAACACAGCCGATACCTAAATCTGTGTGTTGCCTTTGCTTCTAGGCCACCAAGAAAAACAATGGCATAAAAGCATTCATGGTCTTACAAATTTGATTTTAACTAGTGAAATCTTTGTTTAATGGAATCCCTGCAGTAACAAATATTGACAGATGAAAGGGAACAACATCAAGCTACAATAACATTTGTTTTAGTTTAAATCGCTCATCTAAAAGCAGACACAGAAACTTTGTTACATATGAAGCTGAAGTTTACTGCATTAGTCCAGAGTAGCTGACTCTTTGTAGCAGGCCATGAGTAGAGGCTGGCACAAGGTTCAGAAATGAGTTGGCTTGGAGACCTAACTGGTGTAATAATAAGGAGTTGACCTGAAGTACAGGACCATTACAAAAGAACTAAATTGTTTAGAGACCAAAATGCAAGAGCTAGAATTTGGCCATCACACATGTATCACATGGGATACTGAACATGGAGTGAAGAGACTTGATGTGAAGATGAGTCTCAGGTGTGCCAGTTCAGTGAGCGTTGTGAGTGCTGGAGTTGCCAGAACCAGCACTCGCACCAGACAGCCAAGGCTGTTTCCAGGTTATTTTCAAAAGAGTGTCACACTGTAGACTAAAACAAGACATCAGAATAAATATAAAATTGGTGCTGAAAACACAATTTTCAGGCTTGTGTCCTAATGCAGGTGTATTATTTTAAAAGTGAGGCTGTACAAAAACATCATTTAGCATTAAATTCTTCTTTGGCTAAAGTGAAAGGGAAGCTTATTATACTTGTGGGGTGATGCCACATGTGCTGCTCCACTCAATATGTCCCTGCAGACAAAGAAAAACAGACAGGAACTATGAGGAAGAGATGAATAGAAATGTGAAGAGAGAGAGAGAGATGTGCTGCTAGGATCCTAGTCATTTTTTTTTTAATGTAGTGGTCTCCTCAGGTATGTAATTAGCATTCCCAGTAAGAAAATACTTCTTGAAACTCAACTTGTAATTCAGGCTGTGAAAAGTTCCATCTTCTTATCCATTCACAATTTGGAGAACTAAAAGAAAAAACATTTCTTTTATTATTAAATAAAAAAATATTACCAGTAGAAAGAAAAACACAAATAAATACATTTCAGTCTTTTCTGCAGCCAAATTGTTTTGGCACAGTTTACCTCATACCCATCACACAATCTGACATGTTTCTAATAAATAGCATATTTTTTATGTGTTTATTGAAAATGACGACTGTTGGAAATAAACATTGCTGACATACTGTTACAGATTAAAACAGCCACCTGTAATCATTACCCTCCACATGCCTGAGTGTATATCTGTGTCATTCAGGAGGCTCTGATCATGGCTAGCATGGAGCACCCGCACCTGGTCCGACTGCTGGGTGTCTGCTTGAGTCCGACAATCCAGCTGGTCACACAGCTGATGCCTCACGGATGCCTGCTCGACTATGTCCACGAGCACAAAGACAACATTGGATCACAGCTATTGCTCAATTGGTGTGTCCAGATAGCCAAGGTAAGGAAACTGAGCCATTATTACCTATTTAAGTATAAAATACACGATTTGCTAATATGGTCAGTGTATTTACTTTCTAAGTGATATTTGGTGATAAACCTAGTGCGTGGTTTGAGTGGCATTCTGGTTCATTCATCAAGGGTTTTTATTGAATGCATGCTTGAATTTGCTTTGGAAAACAACTACGGTACTGTTCTATTATGTTTCAAGCGATAGAGGCCAAATGCATTACAACATAATTTCTAAACTGAGAAAAAAAAATGTGTTTATGTTAGTCCGTAGCACATGGCCGCAAGCCATGGACAACTGAGTGGCTATTGGTAAAGTGTGAGTGTTTATGGATTCAGCAGCAGACACCGGCACTTCCGTTTCCTCGTCTCTATGTAGAAGTGAAGTAAATAATTCAAAGTCTTACTTAACTTTAGTGGGGGAAGTGTGGAATGCAGGAAATATGTTATAGTATCATGGAGTTTATTACAAATTCTTAGAATTTTGTTGTCAGTATCAATAGCTGACAGATACACATGAAGTCATATGAAAAAGGTTTTCACTGGAGTCTGTGCAGTACCTTTACTGCTTTCATGGAAAATAAGAGAGCCAAATGCTTCTACTTCAGTACTCTTGATTAACGGGATCATCAGCAAAGTTCGGGCAGGCTGCTGGTCTCAAGCATTTAGATTAGTGTCAACACAATGCGACAACCTCCCCAGGGGTGGAAGCAAATTCACCCCAAGATCAAATTGTACAGCACTCAAAAAAATTGCAAGAAACCCAAGAGCTACATCTCTGACTGGTCTCAGTTAGCATGTTAAATGTTAAAGTTCATGACGGTAACATTGGAAAAAAGTGGAACAAGTGTGAGTCATTTGGAAGGGTTTCTGGGAGAATTCCCCGGCCTCTAAAAAGAAAATGGCAGCAATGCAGCTTAGGTTTGCATACTTGCATCTAAACAAATCACAAAACCTCTCGAGACCAAATTATTGACTTTCATGCACAGTAGTGGAAGGGTGAACAATTGTTTTGCAACCAAGGGAGCTGGGCACCTTAGTGTTACTGACTTGACCATGAACATGTTTGTATACCAAAGCATTTTGGAGTAAAGTGTTTACCCCAAGCCAGCTCAGTCATGCAACAGGACATTGATCCCAAGCACAACAGCAAATCTACAGCAAAATGGGTGAAAAGAAAAGAATTAAGGTGTTGCAATGGCCCTGTCAGAGGCCAAACCTCAACCTGATTCAAAATATTATGGCTGGGCTTTCAGAGAGCTGTACAAAACACAATGAAATGAGGCAACAGTGGAAAATAGTGTTGGGTCAAAAATCTTCCACAGTGATATGAGAAACTGATAAAGTCATACAGACAATTATTACTTCAAGTCAGAGGTGTGGACTCGAGTCACATGACTTGGACTCGAGTCAGACTCGAGTCATTAATTTTATGACTTTAGACTTGACTTGAAAAAATGTTCTAAGACTTGTGACTTGACTTGGACTTTTACACCAATGACTTGGGACTTGAATTGGACTTGAACCGGTTTACTTGAAAAGACTTGATATTTTACCCCAAATATAAAATTTAACACGCATATTATATAGAGATTGAAAATGTGACGTCATTCACGGGTAGAACCGCAAAGGATTCTGGGAACTCGTGGCAAGAGGTACTAGCGCACGCAGGCTTTCAATTAAAATCAGTTATACAGCGATAAAAAGAAACACAAAAATGTCAAGAAGCCGTTGTATTATTAACTGCAATAGCCGGTCGCATGACAGCCACGGGAAGCCGACGGGTAAAGAGATCGGTTGTTATCGGATTACGTCGTTGAAGAGAAATTGTTCGAGCCATGTTTCCAAAGTAACAAAGATGCGACGGATGGCCTGGATTGCAGCCATTCAAAGATCAAATATAACGTCCCAGAACACTCCAGCTCACAGGTTAGTCTGCTCCAAGCATTTACACAGAGGTCAGTGTTTTTTAGTAGTTAATACGTCATTTTTCTTAACATAATTGGTGATATAGGTTACAAGTAAGTCTGGCGCTGAACAGAAATTGTCGCGCTATGCTCCTTTATTTATTGTGCATAAATAGTGAATTGTCCTGACACAATATTGCGTTTCGCTTCTGTTATTATGGTACATTGACAAAAACATATACTTTTATTCACAGGATAAAACAGGTTTTTTGTATCACTAATTGCCCAGTACGATTACAGCATACAATATTGTTGTCACTGCTACATTTCTGTGATGCTACCAGAAATTATTTCCACTACTAATTAATTACCGTTGAGCTCAAAGGTCCTATTAATAAACGGTTAATGAATGTGTATTTATGATGACGATTTGTGAGACTGGTAAACTTATGATACGTACGATGGTCTTTACTTTCTACACGGTGCATTTCAAGGTCCTGCACCCATCCGTCGGTAAACTGTACCTGGGCTTGTTGCAGTGACCTGAAGTTACTAAACTTCATGAGTGTATGCACTCACTCCAAGAAGCGTATGATTATAAATATGCATATAAATATGCTAAGATGAGATAGCTGACTTCATCTAACTAGCAAATGTTGTCCAGGCTATGTTGGTGATACAGTTTTTTTTAATGTGTATGATATTTTTGTCATGCGGTTTTAAAGCCGGTCCTACAACCGCATCCAAGAATAACATGCAGCTTATCTCAGAACTGTCGGTGAAAATTATTCTTGGAGCTAGGTTTAATTGAGCTGCATTTTAAAGAGGTGCAATTTCACAATTTGTGTATATTTTCTAAGTTCACTATTTTGTCATGTGTTGAGAAAAACACAGATTTTAAAATTACATGGTCTAATATTTACATTTAGCATATAACTGCAACATTATTTTTTCGTTTTTTTTTTTTTTAAAGACTCGAAAGGACTTGAAATTCAAAATTTCAGACTTGTGACTTGACTCGGACTTTTACACCAGTGACTTGAGACTCGACTCTGACTTGCCTGACATTACTTGAGACTTGACTTGAGACTTGAGGATAAAGACTTGAGACTTACTTGAGACTTGCAAAACAATGACTTGGTCCCACCTCTGCTTCAAGTTATTCGTTGTTGTTCTACAAGCTACTGAATCATAGGCTGTATGATGATGTAGGTATTCACAGGACTGCGGAGTCCTATGAAAACGTTCTGTTTCTTATGACTGTGTTAATGTGTCCGGTTTTCCCATGTCTGTGATTAAATCTCCAAATATCTTGCATTTTTTGAGTGGTTCATGAAATTGTCATACACACCGAAAAATAACAGGTTAAAAAGCCAGGAGAATCCGAATGAAAATGGAAAATGGCTTAGTAATCCCTGTAGTCCCTGATTTTATATCTTAGACAAAATTTTCAATTGCTGTTTTTGGCTACATCAGCAGCAGGCTTTGCCCAAGTGAGTTGCCAAGGGAAAATATTAAACCGTCAGTTAAATTTGGGACACAGTTGTGATCACACCACATATAAAGTGCTCTTTATTTAACACCAAAGGCGATCATAGCTTGACAAATTACGTTGTCAAAAAACAATGAGATAAGCTACATGTACATGAATAAATATATGCCTGCTGTGAACAGTTGTCAACATGGAGAGATTTATAATTCATAAAGGGTAGATATGATAATGTATTATTTACCACTGTGTTGTGTTACAGTGTGTCCCATGCATATATTGTTTTGTGTTTTCAATAATTGGCTACCGCTCCTGGAGACTCAAATAGCCACCAGGGGCCTCGGTTAATAAGGTGCCCACCCTTGAGTTGACACAAACACAAATTGTCCTTCATAAATACAAAAAGAATTCTCTGAATGAGACTCATAATAACGTCTATCTAAACTTGCGTCTTGAAAATACACATTTTTTATTCTGTTTATCTTCAGCGCACGCACTCTTGCAGCCTCACATGGCTATTAAGGTTCTTGCAAGTGACAGGGCTCCATTCTGAGGCAACATCCCTGTGGTCCTCCCTCTCAGTCAAGGCCATGATCATAGCTGTAGATTATTAATGGAGTGATCTGTCATGAGAGCCATACTAATGAGCATATTCATCAGAGCCACCGCATACGCAGAGCTATGATGCCCAGAATTTTTTCTCTATTTTGTTTTATACTTGCATGTTCTGTTACTAAGAATCATTTTCTCTTCCCTATGACTTTTTGGTTTTTGACTCTCTGAATCCAACAGCACTCTCTTCCATACAGTGGGGCAAAAAAGTATTTAGTCAGCCACCGATTGTGCAAGTTCCCCCACTTAAAATGATGACAGAGGTCAGTAATTTGCACCAGAGGTACACTTCAACTGTGAGAGACAGAATGTGAAAAAAAATCCATGAATTCACATGGTAGGATTTGTAAAGAATTTATTCGTAAATTAGGGTGGAAAATAAGTATTTGGTCACCTCAAACAAGGAAAATCTCTGGCTCTCACAGACCTGTAACGTCTTCTGTAAGACGCTTTTCTGTCCCCCACTCGTTACCTGTATGAATGGCACCTGTTTGAACTCATCATCTGTATAAAAGACACCTGTCCACAGCCTCAAACAGTCAGACTCCAAACTCCGCCATGGCCAAGACCAAAGAGCTCTCGAAGGACACCAGGAAAAGTATTGTAGACCTGCACCAGACTGGGAAGAGTGAATCTACAATAGGCAAGCAGCTTGGTGTGAAAAAATCAACTGTGGGAGCAATCATCAGAAAATGGAAGACATACAAGACCACTGATAATCTCCCTCGATCTGGGGCTCCACGCAAGATCTCATCCCGTGGGGTCAAAATGATCATGAGAACGGTGAGCAAAGATCCCAGAACCACACGGGGGGACCTGGTGAATGACCTGCAGAGAGCTGGGACCAAAGTAACAAAGGTCACCATCAGTAACACACTACAACGGCAGGGAATCAAATCCCGCAGTGCCAGACGTGTTCCGCTGCTGAAGCCAGTGCATGTCCAGGCCTGTCTGAAGTTTGCCAGAGAGCACATGGATGATACAGCAGAGGATTGGGAGAATGTCATGTGGTCAGATGAAACCAAAGTAGAACTTTTTGGTATAAACTCAACTCGTCGTGTTTGGAGGAAGAAGAATACTGAGTTGCATCCCAAGAACACCATACCTACTGTGAAGCATGGGGGTGGAAACATCATGCTATGGGGCTGTTTTTCTGCCAAGGGGACAGGACGACTGATCCGTGTTAAGGACAGAATGAATGGGGCCATGTATCGTGAGATTTTGAGCCAAAACCTCCTTCCATCAGTGAGAACTTTGAAGATGAAACGAGGCTGGGTCTTCCAACATGACAATGATCCAAAACACACCGCCCGGGCAACAAAGGAGTGGCTCCGTAAGAAGCATTTGAAAGTCCTGGAGTGGCCTAGCCAGTCTCCAGACCTCAACCCCATAGAAAATCTGTGGCGGGAGTTGAAAGTCCATGTTGCTCGGCGACAGCCCCAAAACATCACTGCTCTCGAGAAGATCTGCATGGAGGAATGGGCCAAAATACCAGCTACTGTGTGTGCAAACCTGGTAAAGACCTATAGTAAATGTTTGACCTCTGTTATTGCCAACAAAGGTTATGTTACAAAGTATTGAGTTGTATTTTTGTTATTGACCAAATACTTATTTTCCACCCTGATTTACGAATAAATTCTTTACAAATCCTACCATGTGGATTCATGGATTTTTTTTTCACATTCTGTCTCTCACAGTTGAAGTGTACCTCTGGTGCAAATTACTGACCTCTGTCATCATTTTAGGTGGGGGAACTTGCACAATCGGTGGCTGACTAAATACTTTTTTGCCCCACTGTATGTTGTAGTTGTGATGTGAGTAATTTAGAACTGATCTGGCTACTGCTAAGTAAAAAAAAAAAAGGATTATTCTGCTGTTTTGCTGTGGTAAGCACAGTGCAGTCTGAAATGCTGTTTCCAGTCAATCTGGACAGCTTCTTGGAGAAGTTTTACACAAGGGGCTTGATGAATAGCTTTGTCTTTATATTAGTGTGATGGGTGAAATGTGGAAACAGCTCAACCATCACACTAATTTGCCTGGGAAGGGAAGTGAAATCCACTTGTAGACTTTGTCATATGTTTAGTCAGTTCTGGCTCTACACAACTGAATACAAGGACTACAATACAGAGTGATAACTGTGATATAAATAAGTGTTATATCTTAATGATTAAATCAGGCATTGGAATGCAGCTGACAAGAGGAGGACTTTAAACTGTCTACCACCTCAAACAAAGTCGCCACTATGAATTTATTATTGGTAAGCCATACAAAAGGTTATACTATAGAACACGTGTTCATGGGCACATTGAGTCTAATGTGCACATGATCTAAGAGGATAACAAGCAGGCCTGCACTGTTGTGAACACAACACCACACAATTTTCATATTGTCTCTTGGCCTTGCATATTACTTATTATTTTCACTTCCCAGTGTTTTCCTTTAACCATGCTAGCAGATCGGCTCCAATGGTCTCTTTCAAATTGAAGTAATGGCCTTCCTTTGTGTGTTCTCCCTTTGCCCGAGTCGGTTTTCTCAAGCCTTCTCTTAAAGTTCAAAGACTGTTCAGTGTTTCTCGAAAGAATCTCCACCTCTAAAGTAAGACTGATTTTTTTATTTTTATTTTTTAAAGAAAAAGAAAGTTAAGTTAAATCACAGATAATCATGGACTGGATCCTACTATGAGTTTGACATTAAGTGGAAAAAATTGAAATGTGTGAAGGACTGCCATCAAACTTGGGACAGGCAGTAATTTACCCACTGGAACATATTTCTATCTGTCTGCTGAAGTTTCATCGAGCCACTAAGCTCTTAAAAAGAAAAAGAAAAAATCACATAAAAAAATCAGACTAAGACTGACAAGCTGGCAATGTCTATTCTAAGAAAAGATCGAGGAAATATTGCGTGAATTGTACTGAAATTCTTTAAGCCTTTTAGCTTATTCAACTTTCTGTCAACTACATCTTTCTGCATCAATCTTTGTCAGAGCAGAAGAAGGTGGTTGGATGCAGTTAACCCTCTCCAGGCAGGCGTTGCAGATTTGCAACAGTTAAATACTAACAACCTGATTACCTCACATACATATTTTATGAGTTTTTTTTACTCAGAAGTACCACTGCAGGACTTGGTTGTGCATTAGCAACAAAAAGTTTAATTTGAGCCTGAGAGGGTTAAAAGGATTGACACTGATCACGTGGAGGACATATAGTCTGTTCTATTTAAATGTCTTTTTCCTAGTGCGTAACTTTTGATTTTTGTCTTGCTTTTTGTCTTCTACGGTGTCTCACATATATATCCCTATTACTTATTGCTATAGCTACCAAGACTGTCAGCAAGGACTTCTTGTTGAGACACTCAACAAGAATACCGAAGCCAATCAAAATGTGGGATATTTTCTCAAGATATGGTACAGTAGATACAAATGCTGTGCAGTCTCACATAGAGTGGGATATCTGCTCATGCTAGGTTGCAGTGTTTATACTCCCAGAAGTCCAACACTGCTTTTTTGCAAAGCAGCTAGTGTGCAAATGATCCACACAAGGTGTCCTTGGTCCTTGGCATTTGCTTGGTTGTGGCAATGGTGACACTTGTCTCAATCCGAATAAATCACAAGTCCTGGTTTAGCATCAGATTTAAGTGCTAGTGATTAATGCATTAATAACGCATCTGTAATCACTGTGTTAAAAAGTTCAATTAAAATGTGACAAGAAGTGTCTGTATGATGCCATCGAGCTTGTGATTTTTTATTTTATTTAACAGCTCGGTGTCCCATTAACTATAAGACTTGTCTCAGTATCAAGTAGTGACAGCAATTCAATGCCACATTTTGGACAACGTTACGCTGTAGGAATGCCTCGCCGAGCCAAGCATTATAGTAGAAATTCTTTACTGAATACACCACCACCTTTTCTACTTCTTTTGTCAACATTGCTGGCCTGGGTTGCCTCCAAGTCAGTGATTGTGTGAATGTGTGTGTGGTGAGAGGGCCACACTGTGTGTTTCACAGGGTCATTTCTCAGTGTAAACCAGACTAGGCAAACATGCTTCTCTCCAACTCATTACATACATCCCCAGGGTTCCAATGAAAACTCAGTTCACTCATTTCCCCAGTCTACTTTGTCTATTCTCCCTCTCCTGTCTGTATTTATTTCAGTATGTGAATCTCCAATTTTTCTTTTTCTATACCTCTTGTCTGAGCACTGTAGAAAGAAGAATATACCCTAGGCTCCCATGGATGCTTATTTTTGTTTGCAATCTTTTGTTGGTACAAATATTGGACTCTCTATTCTCATGTCAGTAATAAGGCAGTGTTGACTCACCATACGCCGATCTCTGTGATAAACTACCCACTGGCTGGTTGTTTTATTTTTCCCTTTGAGCCCACTTTGTAAAGCCATGTTCCTATAAGCAACTAGTGCTACATAGATTTGTTACTGTGCTGTATATGGCACAGCCCGACTTTGTATGTGTTTAACATATATTAACAGTGGCTATATAAAGGGAATAGTATTATAATTAGTGGTAATAGGAGGAGGAGTAGCAGCAGCAGTACTACTTTTTAAAAATTATTTAATGATTTTGTATTTTGATTTATTGCCTAGTAGTCATGATTGGAAGCAAAAATTTAAATAAAAATTTATTTTTGGCGAGACACAATTTTTCAAGGGCACCATCGACCTCAGGGCTAAGATCTGCTCTTGGACTAATGTGAAAACCTTAATAAATTAAAATGACTGCAGCAGTGTTTTTGGTTTTCCTCTTTTCTTTTTTTGAAGGAAGTGATTGTGGTAGCCTAGCAGGGGGTGCACTCCTTACTCTTAAATTTAAATTCAAATGGACAATGTTTCAATTAAACTTGAGAAGTGATTAAAACAGACATGAAGATGCGCTTAAATTAAACAAGCTAATATTTACCCATGGGAATCGGAGGTGGGGATGGGGGGGGGGGGTTATATTCTGGTCGCTAACATTAAATCATATAGTTATTTATGTAATCATGAAAGACCACCGCAAAAAAAAAGAAAAAAGAGCTTCAGAATTAATTAGATTGGACATGAAAGAGAAGGAGACAGTAAGAGCAAGAGAGGAAGAGAGATAGGCGGACACTTGTTGACGTTTCTAAGGTTTGGTAGTATCAAAGGCTCGATGCTTGTGATCTGCGCCGCGCTCCATGTCTTAACATGAGGTTTGAGAGCAAGGGTGCTATCTGCCAAAGCTTGCTTGGAATCAAACATCTGAATGCAATTTGAATGCTTTGCTTTGAGAAACAGAGGGGAGAGAAAGAGGAGAGCATTTGATAGTCTGTGTAAAAACTGAAACAGGGATAGCTGAGATCTGGAGATTCTACTGATATTGCCCTGGTAAAGATCCATCTTCATTTTTTTTTTTAATTGTAGGACTGTCTTGAAACATGTTGCACCCTGTATTCAACATGTTGTTGTAATTGTCAGTGTATCCAAATAAAAATGAAATCATAATTGATACAGGGAGCCCTATCTGCAGAGATACTGATATCTCTTGATTAGGGGTTTAATGGAAATCCAACACATTAGCATATACAGCATATACTGTTTGCATATTAATTACAGGTTTTGATCATTTTATTTATGAGTCAACTAGAAGTGTCATTCTGAGAAACTGCTGCCTTTTGCCATATAGAGTTTATTTGCTCACTACCAATCAGGCAGAAGTTGACACACATCAAATGCATTTAGGTTTGTATTCACTGCTGTGTGCAGACAGCGTTTTTTGTTGTCTAATGAACATTTCATTGTTAACTATTTTGATAATATTCATTAGTTCTTTTGAACAGTACACAGTTGTCCTTTTGGCCACAATGAGACACATGGGTAATACCTGAGAATAATACCAGATGCCTTAAAAATTTAAAAGCATGTAATTTAAAATCAGAAATATCTTTAAACTCAAGATGTCACCACATAATGAGCTAGCTAGTAAAACATCTCGAGTAAAATCACTTACTGGGGTTTTGAAATAATAACCTGCAGTTGTATTACTGTTTTTTATTTATAGCTGTGAAAATACTGTTTTGCTTTCACCTGGTTGGGGTCTTTGCTCCAAATGAATAGGAAAAAAATCGAATAATCGTGAGGTTGATAGACTGACTGGTGCAGCATCAGTGGCAGTGTAGATGTTGTGTTGGAACATGGTGAAAAGGTTGTTGAGCCTGAGGCATTAGCTCAGGATTTGCCAGTCTTCCTGCTTTCAAATTCTCACATACAGCACGGTGACAAGCTTTGGTTTGTTAAAGAAAGAATAGAACATGGATACGAGCAGCCAAAAGGTATTTTAAGTTAGAATAGCTGTGTCTTTACATCAAAAGGTGCTAATTTGATTGGTTTAGGCATACAATTAGTATTACGTCCTTGCTGCCTTCCTCTGCAGGCATTTTTGGATCATGTAACTGGGAACAGGAGGGGAGGGCAGAACACATTGTAAGGATTACATTTCCCATCTGGACAGGGAATGACTTGGGATTTTCCCAGGAAGAGATCGAGGGCTTGGCTAGAGAAAATTGAAAAGGACATCTGGGATACCTTGCTCAGTCCACTGCCACTATGACCCAGACCAGATAAGCAGTGGAAAATCAACAGATGGAAGATGTACAGATGGATGGCCTTGTGGTCTTAGTAGTTGGGGTTTGTTCTACCTGAAAAATGTTTGTTGATATTTTTTTTTAAGAAAAGTGACACTTGGTCATGAAACTTGGATTGGCCTGAATGCAAAAACACACACCGCAAGGCAGCAGACAGATAAGTCACTGTAAAGGACAGAAGGCTATACAAAGACTATACGACTGTACTGACTTATAGTTGCAGTGTTGTCAGTCAAAAGAAAACACAAACAAGACAAGAGAAAAAACATTCTCTCTTCCTTTCTTTCTTTTCCTCTGACTCTGCCTTACTGAGTCACTCATTCACACACACACACACACACACACACACACACACACACACACACACACACACACACACACACACACACACACTCATACGCAGCAGTGACACGGTTTTAACAGTGTCTGGCTGAGTGAAGATGGATGTGGCCAGGTGGGGGAAATAGATGACTGCAGGCAGCCCACACAATGGATGAGACTGGCAGCTCAGGGAGACGGGTCGACACTAATGAGTGACTGCCAAACACACACACAAACTCACACAGGTAAACGGAAGCTTGTAGACATCCGAACTTGAAAACACAAACATTAACAAAGTGATTGAACACATGCAAACAAGCATCATCCATGGATGATGAACAAGGATCATTCAGAAGTGTTCGTCTGTGCTCTCGTGTCAGGCGCTTCAGTAGATTACTCCTGCTATTAACAGCAGCCGATAGTTTTTTCTCCCCAGGACATAGCTTACATATTACTGTAATGTTCTTGTCTGCTTGTTTCAGAGAAGTGAAGAGCATGTCCATTTCATAAAACAGCCACTTGAGCCACTCGCTTCAGCCGAGTCCGACATCTTCCGCTTTAGAATACGACTATGCAGCAAACTGGCGCGAAATGACGTGCACCTGCACTACAGCGATGTTAAAGTGGCAGAGTTTACTTCTACGTTTAGAAGATAAATTATTGAAATTAAATAATGATATTCAGCGAGTTTAATTATTTTACAATGTATTGCAAGTACATTGTAAGTAACTGTAATTAAAATACCTAAAAATGAACAGTAATTAGTTACTCTACTTTTTCAGTGGAAAAGTAATTTAATTACAGTAACACATTACTTAGTAACGCATTACACCCAACATTGGTGATGGATCAAGAATCCATCTATAACTTGCAGGACACCGGCCCTCGAGGCCTGGAGTTCGACACCTGTGGCTTAGACCCACTTCACTTTCAATTACTAAGCTGCCACTGTAGATACATCCTCACTAGCTACTCTAGAATTGACTCAAACCTTGCTGTGTGTGTAACAATATAACAGATTAAGAGTCTGGTAATGTGAACTGTAAGTCTGAATGAATTACAAACATGTCTATTTGAGCAGTTATGGTCAAAGATAAATCAATGAGTGGATTTGTGTTTTTGAGTGTGATGTCTGGTTGACATGTCCGCTGTTTTGCCAGAGCCAGGTGCCAGGCTCTGTGACATCTCACCCACCCGGGCTGCAACATACCTGCCAGCTCTTTGAATTGAGGACAAGGTGAAAGCGGATTAACTAATTGTGATACATTGCTTACTGCATGACAATATCAGATGGTGGCCTCCATAGATTACTTTGTCAAAGATTCACTTTTTATGTATGAGGTGATATCACAGTCGTTCCTCCTGTAAATTGTAATAACATTTTTTTCACACCCACGATTCTGCAAAAATGCACATCTACAAGAAATTATTAAATGCTAATCTCCCTAGCCCTTTGAAATGTAAAGTCCAAATTAATAGTTATAATTTATTGATATATGTAGTCATTTGCTCCATTAATTAGACTTACCTCATTTACATAAACCTTAGTTTATCTCGTCACGGTGGTTGAGGCAGAACATTTGGCAGGTTTTGCATCTTGTTTTTGTAATTGAAATACTCTCCCTGCTAAAAGATTTGCCCAGCATATATCATTTATTGCTATATAAAAATGTTAGAAGTGTCTTAAGTAGCTCCCAACACTATCAATTTTGGTAGAGAAGAAGTCTTTTTGGTGTTTTAATAATGCACTTGCCAAAATGAGAGAGACTAACTGCAAAGAAAAAGCAATCAAAGTCAAGTACAACCAACATGCCATTAAACCTTTTAATGGTCTCAACCTCTCCATATTCCAGTTCACTGCAATTAGCAATAAAATTGTTAATGGGAGTGGACTTATGATGTAGCTGTAGTGGAGGTCAAGTTACACGGTCACACATAAAGACCTACACCATCAGTTATTTTCAGTGGTCTCTGACTCATAGAAAGGACATTTCTTTCTTTCTTTCTTTTTTCTTCTGTCTTCAATTATTTCTCAGGGAAAAAATACAATTTCAAGTACATGAGTCAGACTTCAGAAGCACAAATTCCTCTGTGTCTGCAAACCTTTTTCATCAGACTTTATTATGTTTAAAGATTTTTTTTCTTATTTTCTGTTTTAATTAAAGGTATACAAGCAATAACATTTCTGAAAATGTCATATAATAAAAAGACACCCACCTAAATTACAGCCTAGTGTCTTAAAAGGGAATAATATAGTAACTAATAAAGCTTACATTTTTGCTTGTAAGCCATTAGCAACTACTTAACCTTAAAACCAAGCTATTCTCCTCTCTGGAAGATCCGTTTGAGCAGCGTCATCTACAGCAGGGGTAGGCAAACTCCAGGCCTTGAGTGCCGGTGTCCTGGAGGTTTTAGATGTGTCCATGATCCATCACAGCTGATTTAAAGGGCTAAATGACTCCTCAGCATTTCTTGAAGTTCTCCAGAGGCCTGGTAATGAACTAATCATTTGATTCAGGTGTGTTAACCCAGGGTGCGATCTAAAACCTGCAGGACACCGGCACTCGAGGCTTGGAGTTGCCTACCCCTGATCTACAGCTTACAGCAGCCAGAAAACCAGTTCACTAAAACTGCAGAACAGAACAAGAAGCATAACCAGACTGACAAGAGATGTAGAGTCAGACATTGTTACAGAAAAGAACCACTCTGTGTCTCTACTCAATCGAGGCATGAGAAATGATATGCCAAAGCACCTGCTTTGAATTGAGCCATACTGCCTACATTAGCACAACCAGAGCAGGTGGGTTTTGTTAAATGAAGATTCACCTTGGGCACCTTGAAATACATTTTGGATAGAGTGTCAAAATGTCATACCCCAGAGGATGTAAAACTAGATATTTATAGTTTTCAATCGAGTCAACCAACCTTAGTAACCATAAAGTTTATTTATGTCTTCATGTATGGACACAGTCTATTCTGAACTGTTTTCAAAGTAATATATTAAAACAAAGCAAAGATAGTTTTTGTATTTTGTGGGGGTTTCTTTTAAGCATAAAAACTAACTAACTTGGCTAATTTGGAAGTGATAATGTCCTAAGTAAATAACCTGCTTAATTAAGCTGTTAACCTACATAAAAGAAGCTTACCTTAACAAGAAACATAGCTAACTACTTGCACTAGAAACTTTTTCCCAAGTAAATAAATTAAAAGTTTAGATCAAAGTGTAACTTACATTTTTCAGAACAACTTTGAAAATATTGTCTGTTTGGAAAGTGCATGATGTGTCATTAACAGTCATAAAACGGCAAGCTTCCTAATTCAAGGTCCCAGGCTCTGCTCTGCTGTTTTATTTAGCATAACTGCGATTCAAGCAATATACAGTAGCTATCAATATAAATGTGATGTGAATACACCATCTACAGTAGTTGTAGAATTATTCAGTGCATAGTTGTACTGGTACTTGTTGTTTAGAGGTTTGGGAGTTTGGAAATTAGTTTATGCTCATACAGGCCTGCTTATCTCAAGTGTTTGAGGGAAATTTGAATAATATCATTACATGAAACTGCAATGTTTGTAATTTAACTTTCCTTGTCCTTATCCATTTCTGCGCCCCTGTGCCTATGAAGCCTGTTTGAGCAGATTCCTTTTCCGAGCACATCTTAAAAGCCAGCATAGGACATTTTATAAGCTAACAGCTCTTTTTAAACCCTTTCAAGGGTCCCGGTAGAATTGTCACAGCTCAAGGTTGTGTTGGGATGTCATCGGTATCATCTGAGAAATGAAGCAAATGAAGCTAAACTATAGAAAACCTGTCCTACTCATTTCTCCTGATCAGGACTCAAGGTTCCACATTGTTGAAGCTGTTATCATGGCAGAGACAGGATCCCCCTGTTACAATTTGGCTTTTGTTAGAACTCGTTGACAGCATGCAGGCAAGTCTCACGCTGCCTTTGTCAAATTGGGGCTGTCTATAAAGGCCTCACACACTCATGGTCTTACACCCGCACACACACACACACACACATACACACACGTTGATACATTCGAAAGCTCAGAGGAAAAGAAAGTACAATATTGATGACAGTCTTCACTGTCTCCAAGGCTTACCACAAAATCAACTTCCATCAGACACACATGCACACACACACGCAATAGAGGGTTTCAGTGTGCAGACAGGCAAGAGTGCACTCTTAAAAGGGGGCTCAAATGCACACCATCATATATATAGACATACATTTGCACACACATGCACGTCTTTGTATGCTCACGTGCATATATGTGCAGATACAGTCTCTCCTTTGTCTCTGGAGACAGTGTATGCATTATTTACTGAAATGACAGTGGACAAAACACACTAAGATTACAAAAATAGCAAGAATTTCAGGAATGGACAATGCTGTCTGGTTTTATTTTTCAGTATACCTTTTGAGTATTTGATTAATATTGAAGGATGTTTTTTCTTGGTTAATAGTAATAGCAAACGAACTGGTAGCTTTTATTGAAAGTGTAATGCAGCATAACATAAAAATACTCAAGTAAAGGACTACCTCAAATTGAATTCCTCAAATTTCACTTTAAGGTGCTATACTTGAGTGACTGTGCTGAATTGCATTGCACAGTTAGCAAGGTTGTTTTATAGTGTGGTTGCAATTAAGAAAGGGGAAATGCGGCAAATAATTTTCTTTCAAGCATGAATTCAGATTGATTACACTTTTGCTTCTGGAGCATAATAATAATAATAAAAAACAAACATTTATTAGACACTCGGTACTCAACAGATACTCTCTACATCAACCCATTCCACAGAATTCCTGCTCGATTATCAAGCTGCCGGCCTCGCAAAAGATCAATCATAGATCACAGTTAATGTCTCCCGTTTCGACACCCAGTGATTGCCTGGTTATTATCCCACTAATTATGACTATCATCATTATTATCATTTCTCTATTACAGTTCATTACTCCAGCACTGAAAAAAGGATGGTATAATGGTCTAAGTGGCAGTTATTCCATTTATTGATTGGTTGTAAGGTGCAAACCTTGTTGCATGCTGTTTTCTCCTCTGACTGAAAGTGTCTGAGAGCTGACAAGTTATTGCCGGGTTTTGAACTATCGGGCTGTAAAACGGCAAACTCACCAAACAAATAACTGACAGTGGGCAGGCATTTAATACACTTTGCTCACAGGATTGACTGCAATGTAAACAACTATTTGCTGTTGGGCAAAGCCAGGGGGGTAAAGTATATTTTATGATGAGCTATTTTATTGAGGCAATCAAAGATCAAACAACTATTTGATTATTGAAAATCAAATATGGCCAATGCATGCTTTTGTGTTAATATAGTAACTCAAAAGAAAATGCCTGCAGATAAAATATTTTCACACTAGGGAAAATTGCTTGATCACATTTTCTTTCAAACAACCACACAGGCAATTTGCCATAAAGATCTGCACCAGTGCACACTCTGGTACCTAGCGAAACAGTAATCTACAAGTAAATTTGTTATTTTCCGAAAATCAATATTCCATGCTTTTTTTTCTTCCCGATTCAAAAACTTGGTTTGGGTTGATGCCAATTGAAGGTCTATACACTATATTTACACACGAGTATTGCCTCCAGCCAGATTTGCATCAGCCTAAAGAGTGTAACCTGACAGCTCATTGCTTGTATTGAACATGTACAGTGCAGTTATTGTCTTGTCCAGCTTCCATTTAAGGGAGCTTTAAGAACTACCCACTATCCTACTTGAAAATAAAGAAGTGTACACACTTGAAGACTCTTCCTGTAGGCAACATTACAGTTCAAATCAAACGCAGTTGATATTTACTCAAGTGCTTTCTCAGCAGTCTTTCAACACACCCACCCCTTTGCAAACAACCCCAGGCAATCTCCATACACTCCCTCACTGGAAAGCACAAACAGACCAGGCTCAGTAGATAGCGAGACTGTCCCACCTTTGGGAGGTGAAAAAATCCGAATAAACCCCTGCTCTAAATAGTTGCGGTTTCTCGCAGTCATCATCCTTAGTCAACAACTGACTCATAACCTATGTTGTTAAACGCCAGATGCACAAGCTGTACCAATGCGATTAAGGACATAAAGGAATATCGCATCATGATGTTGTTGGCAGAACATAAATTATCTCCGTGAGAGTCAAATATCTCTGAGTCAAGACAAATACACTTAGGGTTAGACTGACAACCATGCATTTTGGGATTTAATGACATAAGCAGTGAACCATTTTCATTGGCCGTAGGGTTATACTCAGTTCATAGAGGAATGTATTTACATTCAGCTCGACAGCATACAGACATTGAATGAATCCTGAAATCCGTCTGACTCCTATAGTGACGCGATTCTGCTGCTCTCTTACGCTATAAAGAGCATTTTGATGGTATGGTTTGATCTTCTTGCTGCAAATTATTGCAGGTTCACAAAGATGTTCAGAGTCACCTTTAACCCATCCATCCTGATGTGGTTGGTCTCTTTAAAGATAATAGTGCCCACACACATGCAAAAGATCTTGGTCACATAGCGCTCCATCAAAACATCAAATGAGAGGAAATTGCTTTTGAAGATTAATGCTCAATCATATATCCAGTCAAGTCAAAAAATCCAGAAACTTCCTGGGACACTTAATGTTGTTTGGGGATTTTTTTTTTCTTTAATTGGTCAGCTGTTTGTAATTGTGAGGCACACAAGTCGAGTTAAGTAACACAGAAAAAGTAATTTTAAACTTTACTCATAGGAGTAATTGTTAAACTTACAGTATGATGTGCAGAGTTCACTCGTAAGTCTTTTCTTTTAGTCTGCACTCCTTTACGGTGACAAACAAAATCTATATCTCAGTATGTTGTCACAAACAACACAGATGTCTTTCTTAATACGTATCAATAAACAACATATCCATTTAACAGTAATTCCAAGTTGTGTACAGTTATGAGAAAAAGAAAGTTCTCACAGGAATTTATGCAGTCTAAGTACATCATTATTGCTTCTATGGGAAATAAAAAAGAAAAGTAACATGGAGGCACTGCTAATCAGATGCACTTGTGTCAATATCCCAGCAAATTCACCCCAAGGTCAGACTGTGCAAAGCTCAGAGAAACTGCAAAAAACCCAAGAGCTACATCTCAGGCTCCACAGTTAACATCTTAAATGTTAAAGGTCATGACACTACTATTAGAGGAAGACTGAACAAGTATGGTTTGTTTTGATGGGTTGCCAGGAAAGAAGCATCTTCTCTCTAAAAAGAACATGGCAAAATGTCTTAAGTTTGCAAAGTTGCTTCTGAACAAACCACAAGACTTGTGGAGCAATGTCCTTTGGACAGACAAGAACAAAGTAGAGATGACTGGCCAAAATACACCGCACTGTGTTTGGTGAAAAATAAACACATACCAGCACCTGATACCAACTGTCAAACATGGAGGTGGAAAGGTGATTATTTTGGCTTATTTCACAGCCATAGGACCAGGGCCGAATTTCTCTGTATACCAAAAAATTCTACAGTCAAATGGGACTTGGCTTGGCTGAAATTGGATCATTCATCTGGATCAATCAACAATGATCTCAAGCAAAGCAGAAAATGCACAACAGAATGACTGAAAAAGAAAAGAATCTAGGTCTTGCAACGGTCCATACAAAGTTCAGACCCAATTGAAATGTTGTAGTAGGACCTTAAGAGATCTGTGCATAAACGAATGCCTGCAAATCTGGATCAGTGAATGAAGCAACATTGTAAAAAAATTGGGCCAAAATTCCTCCATAACGATGTGAGAGAATGATGAAGCCGTATAGAAAATGATCATTATATAAGTTCTTGCTGCTGAAGCTGGTTCTACAAGCTATTGAATTGGGAACTATCCTTAGTTTTTCACAGAACTGCATATATTGACGTGAAAACTTGACTGTATGAAGAAAATGTTACAATGTACAATGTCAAATTTTAATTACATATTACAGAGATTTGTCAAACTATCAATTGTAACAGGGGTCATATACAGCTCCTGTCAAGTTTTAACTATATTATATAACAGTCAGTGACACTACACACCTTTAAACTGAAACATAGTGACATATCAGCAATCATCTCACTAACTGCAAATTCAACCAGACCCAATACTTCATGTGAGAAGAACAGATTGAGAAAAACACAAAGTTCTGCTGACTGATGGAACCCCAAAGGAACAAATTTTAAATAAAAATTTAAACTGTTTATCATTTTGAATACCATTTCAGTTATCATTGCCTCAGAGCACTTTGTACATACAAAGTACGTACATTGCTCTTCATAAGATGTGACTCATTCTGAATATAAACTTCCAGATGATGATTAATTTATCTTGACTATGAATCAATATTACTTGATTCATAGTCTTGGGAGACTCTTCTTTCAGAAAGAGTGTACAAATCAATTATGTTTCTATCTACAAGTACCTCATCTCATTGCAAAAAACCAAAAACACTTAGTCACACCAAAAAGTGTCTTAATTGTGCTAAATTAATTGAAAAAATATACAACATACTGTATGCAATTAAGAAACACTTTGATCTTTTATACTTACTGATTACTGTTGTTCCCATGGGTGTGCAAACATTTCATAGCAGAATGTCATGAAATCCATTTAAGAACAAAATTTTCAAAGAAAAACATCGGTTCATGCTACTTACAAGGTTTCCAGTCAATGCCAAAGAGTCAAATGCTGAAATGTTTGGCTCAGGAACTGTGAAAAAGAAAGAAAAACTGCCACAAAATACCCCATCAACTGCACCATCTGTACTCATCATTATTGTATTGAGTGCTTTAGCTGATATTTGATTGGATCTCTGTTTTAATTAGTGTGCTGAGTTCCCTCTGTTATGTATTTACTTTTTTTTGTAAATTATAGGCTACTGTAATTGAAGAGGGCACAAATTAAATGAGTCTGCGCCACAAACTTGATTATGTGTGGCTACAGCTCTGGCTGGCTCATGATAGAGGGAGCCCAGTCATCTGCTTCTTTCTGAAGCTTTAAGAATGACATTTTATGCTGTGTGTGCTCATTGACAAATTGAGCAAGCGAATCAGGCTGAAAAAGAGTAAGAGCAGAAGAGAGAGACAGAGAGAGGAACAGTAGCAGATTACAGCATGCCAACTATATTAACATATCCATCTGGTGTCTCATTTTTCACCACTCTCACTCACCCCATTGGCCCCTGTTGCCCCTGTCACTGGGCTCAAGCGGGCCCATCCAGGACAAGGTCATGTTGTTGCCGTATGTTATGAACCTGCCACCTGATCCCAAAGATGCCTGTAGGGACCTGGCATACCAGCATGTTGGCACGGTGGCAGCAGTAGCTATACACTGATAGAAAGCAAGGTAGAGTAATATAATATGGGTCATATATGCACACACGTACGTATTCCCACAAAATAACACCTTTTGCCAATGCTGTCTTTTTCAATCACCATTTTTATCCCTTTTCTGTTTGTATTTGTCTCTCTTCATCAGGCAGTGATAATGGTATAATCTTAACATGCGTATGAGTGTATTTCTGCCACACGTATTGGCAATCTTTGCAATCTAAACATCTATCTTTGAAACAAGTAAACAGCCAGATGGCATAACTAGAGTGCAACTAGGCATCGAGTGAAACATGGTAATATTGAAATACTGTAAGAATGAGAGGAGAGAGAAAGGCAGCAAAACCAGAAGTCATATTGTTTATGTGGTTAGCACTCCAAAGTCATCTACAGCATTTATTGATTTGATCGAAAAATATAATTATGAAAGTAAAACCACAACCACCTCCCTTCATTTATCTCCTTGAGCAAATAACATTTCTTTGGAAGTTTTCTATGCCCTATAGATTCTGCAGCTTCTGATTGGAAAGGTCAAATGACCCTTGAGGATTTTATATGCACAGCCTTGACTTTAGAGTTCAGTGAACCAGTGCCTCTGCAAAGACAAAGACAAAGACAAAGACAGAGAAGTGAAGAGTGAGTTGCTGAAACAAGCTTTTCCCAAACCATCATTTAACATTTCATTCTGACCTCTCAGTATAAGATGATTCGGTTTAAAAAAAAAAAGAAGGAAGGATGGATAAATTTCTGCTGAGTGTTTGCATTTCTTTGCCCTCACCATGCATAGACCTGATTTTTTTCTGTGCCCTTTCGTTGTAGACCTAACCCTTCTCCCCAGCTTCCTTGAATTCCTATGACATCACCAGATCTTAGATGATGTAGACGTCGATGAAATGCCGCATCATTCTGAAAACCTCTGTGGCCTCCCTGTTGTTTCACGTTATATGCGCATATACTGCACATCTCCAAAGTCAAACTGACCCTTGTGGATAAACATAATTATTACATAATGAGTAATAATGTTTCACATTTTCCACCAACTTGCAGTCAGACTTTCATGAGTCAAGAGCTCTTTGAACAAAATTATTTCTTACTTTTTAGGCACAACTCAAAATGCATGTGTGCATTGTCATTCTTTAAAGGGATTAAACTCCATAATTGATTTGAGTAAGTGCAAAACTGTGACTTTCCCAGATATTTGACATTTCAAGATACATTTCGCATAAACTTTCAGTACATAAAGCTGCATTAAATGTAATGTGTTACTTTATTTCCATCTGTGCCATTGTTCTTTATATTTCTCTTTCTGTCTGAGCTTTCTCTTTGTCCCTTCTTCTGTGGGTGGTGAGGTCAAAAGATACCCTTCATGCATTCATTCATAAGAGCCAGCTGGATGATGGGCTTCAAAAATATTAGCTTTCTCTCAAGCAAAGAGCCCTGGGTGCTTTACTCTCTTGTATTGTTTGTTTATTTCACTCAATTCAAGCTCCCACTTATGTGAACATTAAATCTACTTATTCACAACAAAATTAAAATTCTTGACATGTACAGCAAAGCTATAAAAAAAACTCTCTTCCCAGCTAAAATGCATGAGTCTTAAAAGGCAGGCTTAAACTGCCTAATAGACTTGAGATAAAATATGTGTTTGACTAGACCAGTAATTGTTGGAGGAATGGGTGAAAAAGCTCCAAAAACCAAAAAAAGAGAAAGTTTAGGGATTCCCTTTGCATTCCTAATGATATTTTATTGTTGTTATTCTCTCAGGCTCTTATATTTTTCTGATTTTTTTATACAACCAGTGACATGAAACTTGACCTTTTGCTTTTTCTCCATTGCATGAAAAAATGGATATTTTAATTTCCAGTAAAAATGATCACGTTCATACGGTATTCTCCACTGATATGAGCTAAACCTTTGACTGAATTATACATTATCTATTTAAAAGCAGCTTATATTCATTGTGTGACGGTAGATAACTTACACCTACAGCTATGACTAAGTAAGGTCAGCCTCTACTCATTCAGAGTCAAGAGAGTAAATCCCACTTATCATGATGGCTGCTTGACAGCTCTTTAGCAACAGCATACATACCCCATACGTTACAGCATATGGAATGAGACACTTCCCCTTCATCTCCACTGTGATTAGATAAAGCACAGTTTCATAGGTATGTATCATCTTAGCTTACTCATGTTATTGAGTTATGATGTTATTGATTGTAAGATCAGAAGATTATCCATACTGCCTGATCTTTAACAGTCACCCGCTTTAACCTCCTAAGACCCGAACTCTTCCACGGCATGCATTTTTAATTTCTCTTTGATATTTGAGCATATTGGGGCCCGATGAATGTAAAAAGAAAGAATAGCCAGATTTTTTTTTACCTTGTTTTTGTTTTTATGAAAAATAAGAGCCACATATGAGGATATTTGTTTACAATTTTTATAGAACAGTAGCGGTATAATGTCCTCGTAAGTGGATATCAGGCCCTTGTAGAGCAAAATTGAGTATTTTGGTCTAAATAACCCAAAATGTGATGTCCACATATGTGGACGTCCTAGGAGGTTAATGTAAGTATAGATAAAAAGGTGCATGCACATGTAATTACGAATTACATGCTATTAGAGATTCCATGCTCATACTGGCCAACTCATTCTGCTGAATCTTTTAGTGAACCCGATATCTGAAGCTCCCATAAACATCACAAATATTTAATATTTCCAATAAGATTTCTATATACTTCACGTATTTCCTATAGTGGACTTTGAATTTTAAAGCTGGCATTCACAAATATCATCCGCATTGGTGGGTCTTGAATCTCATATCAGTCAACTTCTTCTCATTCCCATTGTGTTAGACAGAAAAGACACTGGATATCAGACAATGATACAAGGTATTTTGTACTTTGATGTGCCCACTGTATCCAATGATAAGGACAAACTTTACATTACCGGGTTTATCAAGCAGGGCTTTGTCACTTTTTTAAAGCTGAACAGTGTTTTCAGCTTTTAATGGGTAGCAAAGCCCTGCTTTCTTTTTACTCCATGTTTGGCTAGATTAAGGCAAAAACTTTGGTTAGGATTAGGGATTAGGAAAAGATTCTGATTCGGTTCAAAATTTTAACAGACTGAGAAATAACACTAATGAGTTACTAATGTTTAAACGTGATGCCTGCCCAAGTCTCCAAATGTGACAAGTCAGGAGTAAGACTGGTCTCTTGCAAAAGGACACAGTGTGAGTATCTGTCAGATGCCTGTGGCTTTCACAAAATAGCAACAACAATTATGCTATTTATCCAGTGTACAATAGTTTTCCATATTGTAAGCACTACTCTGATTAAGTTGCATATTATCAGGGAATTTCCTATGTTAGTCCAATTTACCTACAAATGTATTCAGCCCTGATTTGCTCTTTAAAACTCATTTAACTAATCTGAATTTCACCAGTTCTACTTTTTAAAAGAATTTAAAATAGTTCAAATTACACTTCATCCAGCAATTACCTGAGAATTAGCGGTTTTATACTGTTAATTTACATTTCCTCCCAGAAAAAAATAACTATCCAAAATAGCCCCATAAATCAAATTATTAGTTGTAAATATTTATTGCTGGTTGTTGTAATTCAAAACAACAAAACAGTTTTGCCAGTATTGCAATTGTTGGGGATTGTAAGGGCTGAGTTTTATACGTGTACAAACTTATCTTTTATCATTTATTATTAGTGTTCCATCTCTGCTTCTGCCAGAGCACAGGTCAGAAAATAGAAATGATAGGTCACTTGGTGAGTAAAACCCTTGACTTGACTTCAGCTGGCATTTATTGCTTCTCTAACCCCTTTTATTAATGCTGAACCTGACATAGTAGCAATAGCGAGACACAAGAGACTTAATTCTACAAAAAGATTCTCAGGCCAGCTCTTTGCTCTGAGGCATCCGTGAATGCTTTACGCACAATTGAGGATTGTCTGGGCGTACTAATGTGTGTATGTGTTATAATTCTACACACAACACATGCTGAAATGCAAGCCAAATGTTATCTCTTTTTAAAGGCACATCATATTTGCATAAGAGTATGCAAAGAGTTTGGAATACATCACTCTGAGATGCACTCGAAATGCAGGAAAAGTACTACTTTTCATATTTTTGGAATTGTTGTGGGTCAAAAGAAACTATGGAAAATTACTTCTGTCACAATATTCCGGTTTTGTCTCTGAGATCACAGATAATTTGTCTAGAGAGTGAAGTAAACATGAAAGTACAACATATAGGCATTATGCATTCATCCCAGCGCACAGTTCAAAACAAAAAGAACTTTCACCAGTGGGGGATAATTGTTTGTACGGTGACATAGTTTTTAAAAAAAAAAATACATTGTCAGTATCACTTATCCTTCTCTTCAATACCTTTAATTCACAACTTTTAGTGTTTTACTAGCTGATCTTTAATTAAAGAGATGAATGCATATTGCTCAGATGCACTTTGTGCAATTGCCAATTTGTGCAGGTGCAGATTTGTCTGTTTTCACATAAAAGAGAACCCCCCTCGTCTAGGTTGTAGGTATGGTAGTGCATCTGCATTAAGGGTTCATCAGAGAGAATAAATGTATATGAACAAGGTTTCCTTTTGCAAAGTGCTAACTCATTCTGAGCACAGACAAATTGTTCATATTCAAGCTGCCCACTAATGTCATTTTCTAAATTCATTCCGACATGGGAGCTCAAAATGAAATGAAAGCCTACCGCTTTCATCATTATTGTGTTATCATTCCCCCCCACCTTTCTCTCAGTTTCTCCTCCACATTGGTCCGATTTGTTTCACCTCATTCCTTAAACGGTGATTCACCTTCTCCCGAGCCTACTGGGGTCTTTTTATATCTAAACCCTACATTAAACATGTACCGCATTAAGCAGATCTCTGTACTGATGTCACCGGTCTCCAATAAAACTGCACCATTATTCTCAATATGATAACACAAAACAGACAGTCACTAAACATCCTGTGCCCTCCAGAGATACTGGCATCCCTGTTAAAATGAGCAAAAGAGGCAGAATAATAAAAGAGAAAAATAGCACAGATGAGTCATGCTCTCTTGCTGCTCACAATTCAGTATTATAAAATTACTATCATTCATTGTAATCACACTTTTCTACAGGGTCTGATGTTATGCACTCAAAAGGAAATGCACAGTATTTTATAACAACACCGACATCACAGAAAATGTGCATTTCACTTTGATTGATATACCTGTTGGTATTATTTCCGATAGAATCTAAATTCCTGAGCTACTAACAAATACCAAGCACAATACACTACTCAAGCCTAACTGAAAACAGAACATAAACCATACTTAACAAGATACAAATCAGGGGTTGGGGAACCAGTACATACTGATGAAAAGTGTGCTACTGGAATAAGGCAGTCGACATGAATGGACAAGGACTGATCATATGGTATGCAATGCTGATGTGATGCTACTATGCCAGTTTATCCAGTGTGAGGGGTTATATGCATTGCATGGGGGAATTATGGATGACTAGAAAGGGAACATCCATACTGACCAAGAAGCACCTAGTAGCTCAGTGCAATGTTCCTTGAATTTACTAAAGAGTGAACTCTCTCGCAAAGAGGGAATTTTTGTGTATAAGTTTATGCTGGTGCTCCAACATTACCTCCCATTCCAAAAAAGAAGCTGCAGACGCTCCCAGGAATGAACAGCTGGGCAATGTCTAGGTTTTGTGGGCGATCAGAGATGATCCCTTGAATGCAAGATGTGTGCAAACAACAACCTAACAAACTGTGGACTGAATTACACACTGTCAAAGGCTGACAGGGCACTGACTACTTCCTGCTGTGAGTCACGTTGGAAGACTGGACCATTTCTCTTTGAAGGCTTGTGAGCAGGTGGCTTGGGTCCTCTCAGAGGCCTGGCGGTTTGGGGGATCTGCGCAGCATCTGATGACATCTGATTTTATTTGGAGTCTGCTGGAGCTACTGTTTGAGTTTGGGGGGTTACAACTCCTAATGCTGCTATTACCAGTGGTATCACTTTGGACTTTGTATCTTTCACTGTTTCTATATTTTCTCATGCTCCTTCTTCCTGATGTTGCTATCAACAACTACAAATCACAGCTCTTCTACTCATTATCAGCATCCACTATATCAGGTTGGTTAGCCAGCATCTGCTTGTCTGTCTGGAACCTTATTCTTGTTGTTCTCAACAACCTTTAGTCTCCCATCGGGACTTGGGGACTTCTACTCTGTATGCGGCAAATATGTTCCTGCACACTATCCCAGCCACATAGTTGTGCTTCTCAGTGTATGCAGTCCCAACTTCCATCTTATATCCTGCTATCAGGCAACTAGGTTTCTTTCATTTCTAGAGAGGTTTAGTTGCTTTCTCTTTCAAGCTTTCACGACTGTTCTTGGTTAAATGGTATCCACTTAAACATATTAGCCTACAGAAACCAAAGGAAGCAGAAATAACACAGAGAATTAGCCAGAAAGGGAACAATGCAGTCCAAGGTAGAATTGATTTGTTGATGCTTGGTGACGGTATCGTCAATACTAGTTTGTGTCTTAAGTGCGGAGTTGTTTTAACTGAAAGATATTGTATTCCTATATTATTTTCCTCTCACACCTCACAAAAATGCTGTTACTGTATTTGTTTAATGAAATTAAAGTTCACCGTTCATGTAGGAAATTGTAACACTATGAATACAGCTTTAATTATGTGTCACCATGTGCAATCTATAAATTCTTCCTGAATCTTTATGAGCATAAATCCACAGTGAGAAACATCACTCCTACATAAGCACAGCATGAGAATAACCTCAGGCACACATACACATACACTCACTGAAGAAAGCGAACACACAAGAGGTTTATAGAGCCTCTGTTGGATGTTCAGTCTCATTAGAAGTGTTTCCTCATGAATAACATTATTCAGGATGAATCACTTGATTATAGATTTCTCTGTGTGTGCGCGTGTGGTGGCTATGTGGGTCGACAGCTTTCTCTGCATGCATCTGTCTGTGTCTCTGTGTGTGTGTGTGTGTGTGTGTGTGTGTGTGTATCTTGCCAGAATAAACAACAGTGGGAAGTGCCAGTCAGTGAAAAATGGGCACCACCTCTCTTCGCTCTCCTCCTATTGATTTAATCTCCAGCCCTTTGCCACTCGCTGCCAAATCTGTCTTCACAAAACACATCTAAGGACAATGCCTTCCACTTGGGTTTTGTTTGCAGGCCTCTCTGAAATAGGCCCAAATAACCATGGCAGGATATCAGAATATTTTCCGAGAGAGTAGCGATTTTCTTCACTGCCATGAGGATGGTTTAGCACCTGTATAGATTGTATAACTGTAGTATCTACTTATGTCCTTTTCACCGTCCCTTCTATAAATGAGATCTTCTTTGCAGCTTTTTTAAACAAACATTCTTCCCATCAGAAAGTTTAATAAGGATGGCTGAGTTAGTGTAGATTACAGTGATGCTATTTTATTATATGTAAATAAAACCTGTTTAATGTGAGAGTTACATGGTATGAATGGGTTTTGTTGTTGTTGTTGTTCTGTTATACTTATATTTCCTAAAATTCTGATGGGGGCATTTGAAGACTGTTCCGCTTCTAGGTATTCTAGAGATTTTTCTCCCTGGCTTGCTTTGCCATGTAAAATCTCAGTGTGCAAGGTTTAGGGCATAGGTCTTATCCCTTCTGATTGGAAAGCACCTCTCGTCTGGAGGTGCGATCATAACAGAGTCTGTCTGAACCCTGTGGATTTTCTCTGGTGGCAAGCTTACCTGAAATACAGCTTCCACTACTGGCAGCAGCCTGGCTGTCTCATCCAGGGGCCCGTTCTTCGTACCTCGCTAAGTAGGTTAGCCGGATTAGATTGTTGACGATTTCGCGTGATCCTGGATCAGTCGGTTCCCCGAAGCTCATCCGGGACTTGCTGTCATAGCAACAGAGCCGTAAGCGTAAACCTGCTCGGGAGCAGGTTTACTTTATGTAAACAGGATTAGATCGCGGCCACGCAGGTATGTCCGCTTCATTTATACGAAAGCAACAGCGATAAATAAATAACATCAATGTAACTGAAGATAATGCAGCACTTGATCCTTTTATTGATGTCACACAGATACATACAGGTCATTTCCTAAAAAAGGGAAATGTACTATTAACATTCTATTACATGTATGTGATTATTACAGATGTAATTCATATTTCAGAGTAGTAATTGTAAATTACTTCGTGTAATCAAGATGAGAGACCACGGCTATAAAAGCCAAGGTGGATTTGGGAAGCCTGTCGCAGCCATGTCCTGTCCGTTTACGCGAGCAACCCATTGCGGAAGGTGCAAGATTGATAAGGAGAGTCCTCAGAATTCAGCGTATATTGCGGGACAGACAGGATCCTTTAGCTCAGCGCGACAGTGTGCTCATTGAGAGATATCGATTTTCCCGTGAGGATATTATTTACTTAACCAACTTGTTGACGAGGGGGTGCAGGACCACCACCTGTCTTTTTTTGCTCTGCCCTTTTCTTGGTTGCTGTTATAAACAAACAAACAGATTATTTCAGGCTCTCTTTCCAAGAGACTAAAAGCAATATAAGTGATAAATATTACCATTCTGTAGAATATTCTTATATTTCACTTTTACTTGTTCCCATGTTCTAGTGGGTCCTGTTGTGGCTCTAATGTGAAAGAGGATATAATATAACAATATAATATAATGTAATATAATATTGGATAATATAGTGTAATATAATAAATCTACCCTACCGCCTACTGGTGTTGGCCAGAGGGGCCGATGGCGCGATATGGCAGCCTGGCTTCTGTCAGTCTGCCCCAGGGCAGCTGTGGCTACAACCGTAGCTGCCTCCACCAGTGTGTGAATGTGAGAGTGACTGAATAGTGGCATTGTAAAGCGCTTTGGGTGCCTTGAAAAGCGCTATATAAATCCAATATATTATTATTATTATTATTAAATTACTTACGAGTTTAATTTGTCAGCAACTTTCTGCCAGCCCTCTCTCCTTGCTTTTGCAGCCTTTGCAGTGTTCCCTTGCGTTCTGATTAAACTCTGAAACTCCTGAAATCCCTCACTCAGGAGTTCTTGCTCTGCTGCCGAAAAATACCGAGCCGAGCGCGCTCCTTCGACATTTTCGCCGACCAATCAGAGGGTTGCCGATCAATGTTTCTACTATCGATGCGTAGCCCCTTTTATGACACCCAGTGATGTCACATTACTGCGTCCAGCTGTACTAATCGTCAACAGCAGGTGTGTTCGGGGAACCGGATTAGCGAGCTCACGGTTAGCGCGATGATTTGATCTTGGATGTGTCATTTGATCTTGGATGTAGTAAGCGACGTACGAAGAATGGGCCCCTGGTTTGCTGCAATTACAAAACCTCTGGCAGTGAGTTGTTCTCATCATGTCCACATGGGAGGCCAGTAAATGAGAGCAACCGAGTAGAAAAAGAAAAAAAAGTTTGTTCCTTACGCACGTCTGCAGCCACTTCCCACTCTGCACACACACCATCACCTCCCCCTCTCAATCTCATCGTGCTGGCAAATTAAAATTCACGGGTTGCCAAACCATCCATTCTCTCTCCGCTGCTTAATTGTCTCGAAAATTGAGGAGATTACTGGGTGCGATTTATGTACAAATAAGAATCTGTCAGAAACCTGGCAGTGTATACATTGACATACACACAGACTCGATGAGCCATGGGCAATGACCAGCTTGGCCTTTGTCCATTTTCAATTCTACCCCTTCTGCAGCATTTTGGGCAAGGTATGCTTGCAAAAGTTGGCACAACACTGTGGGGAAAAGAATAGACACTCTCATAGACACTGAAAATCACACGTTGGCATGTTTGAAATTTAATAATCATCCCCTTAGTGTATATCAGCGTTTCTGCTTTTAATGTAAATTCTGCTTTTGAGCATATGGTACATCATAACATATCAGCTCATGGATCCTCATTGTTACTGTAATTTTTTTTTAGCTCTGGCACAGAGTGGAATCAGACATCATTAGATTGCTCATGTAAATAGCAAAAACCTGCACATTAGTCATGCCGTATGTTTTACAAGAAAAAAGTTTAAATACAAGTACATTGCTCGAGTTGCATAGTTTCCATTAGTCACAGTCTCAGCGATTGGGCACATTAATCTCCTAACATATTCCCAAACTGGCAGCACTGGCTATAAGAGCAGAGCTTAAATTTGCCTTACAAGTGCTTGTTGAGCTTAGAGCCAGTAGTAAAAGTCATTAACGCTAAAGCTCATAAATAAGCACTCATTTGTACAATCTGACCATGCAAATCTGAGAGATACTGATTCATTCTGATATAATAGCCAAAACAAAGAATGCACTCTGTTGTACTGTAATAGTATGTTTATGTATGATATGTTTGATTACTTCATTGAGGTGCTACCTACAACAGTTATGAATCTCAGTCTCCACAGCAATTTATGTGATTTTTTTTGATTGGCACAAATCATTATACTTTTCATGAAGTGAAATAACTTCACCTCCTGCCCTTAATTTTAAGGGCAGATGTAGGTGCATGGTGATATAGTCCCACATATGCAGTTATTGAACTTGTTCCTGTACTGCGCTGCAGTGAATAGCTGGATGGACATGTACTGTAATAGAATTATCTGCTCATGAGAATGATTTATTATGTCAGCGTCTTATGAAAGCAATATTATGTCATATTCATGTCTACAGGTGCATATGGGTTTGTATGTATATGTGCAGGTATGCTAAAAGCACCTGTTCGCTCCTGAGATTAAGCCAAACGAGGCAGTGTGATCATAGCCTTACAACTGTATGAATGTTATCTCACCTCTTAGACTGGTGTAGCTCAACCCCACCTATCTCCATCCCTCTACTCTCCTCCTGCTCCTACTTCTCGTTTCATTCCAGCCCATTCCAGCTAAATCCAATTTGTTATGGCTTCAAATAAGGCCTCGTTTTCTCTGTCTTCTCACCACTTCAAACAAAGTGGCTTACATTATTGCTTGTCCAATTTGAAATAGTTTTCCCCTATTTTTCTGTCTCTTCAAGTCCACTCTAGCAGTGATGCACAATAGGCAGTAGGGCTGGGTATCGTCACTGATTTCTAGAATCGATTCAATTCCGATTCACAAGGCCCCGAATCGATTCGATCCACGATTCGATTTAATTCGATTCGATTTAAATCTGGGAAATTTTGACAGTCAGAAATATTATAATTCAGATCAGTACATTTACATATTTTTGTATCAATAAAAAGGAAGCTGACACACGCAAGACTTTATCACAGGTGTGAGCATCACAGCAGAGGCCTTTGTGTCAAAGTAGCTGAGGATAAAACACAGAAAAACATGAAGGTGATTTTCCTGGCCTGGGATTTTATAAAAATATTCTGCAGTACATCAAAAACGAAAGAAAACCATTAATCAACATATGAACATCACCTCTGAAGTTACAGCGGTTTTATTACAGACACAGCGTTTTGCATTTTGAATAATTTTAAAAAGTTTAAATTTGTTCAGTATTGAACAGCAGAAATGAGGTTTTCTTTTCGGAAGAATGTAAAAGGGAAAAAACAGCGGCCGACAGCCTGTAAACAACAGTAGACTTGTGCGTAACAAGCAAGTGAATAATGAAGAAAGGGAAACTGTTCTTGAAGTACAGAGAGAGAGCTGTGCATCACAGTGGAAGCAAAACAGTAAAAGTCTGAGTGAATTCATGACGATGTTTATGTGAAGCGTTTGGATCTTCTTTTGCTGCTGGTTCGGTCAATATTGTTTGGAGAGAGATCAAACTAACAGCTTTAGAATCGGCGCATAAAGGGCGTGCACACAAAGCGCAGACCCGCCGACAGATCAGAGTCAGCGAGCTGTCGGCTTTCAGCCCCGACTGTGAGAAAAGCGACATCTAACTGATTCTGATCCGCGGGTCCCGCTGTGTGTTTAAGTCTTTGTGCAGAATCCGTGTTCCTGCTCTCATTTACTGTCTTAACTGTTTGGTGGTTCTTGAAATTTTGTGAGATTTCACCTGAGATTCTGGCATTTTGGGCAAAATAAATTTATATTAAAAAATCGATTCAGGATTTTAATGAATCGATTTTACGTTATCCAAGCCAGAATCGATTTTAATCGATGAATCGATTATAAGAACCCACCCCTAATAGGCAGTGTAGGCTCAAGATGTGCTGCACAAGGTGTAGAAAGTGAAAAGCCTTTACACAGCTTTATGGAGATATTATATTGTAGCTTTAGGACATGGCTGGCATTTTGCTCCACGCTGAGGTTGCCTTTCTGCTTTTGTAATGATGCAAATTCTGATATCCTCTTTACCGGTGCACATGTTTGTGCACACGTGCCTCTCTACACACGGTAATGATGTTTTTTTGTTTTCTTGTAATTGTTTTTTTGTTTTGTTTTTATTAAGCACTTGTACTTTTTGCTGAAAAAAAATGGGGAAAACATCCCAGTGACATTAAAATTGGGATTTAAAATATTAACCTATTAACCTAAAACTGCAACAGTAAAATGTTTTGAGAGTTTGTTTTGTTGGGTTTTTTTCTAAAGCATATCAGTTGTAAAGACAGAGCACAGGGTTGGTTTCCTAATTGTTAAGTAAATATACAGATGGAAGTGTTTTACTCCAACATTCTTGCTCCTATGAGTCCTGTTTTAATTGAAAACATGCTTATGGATACTGCCTTTGATTGCATTGCCAAGCATTTGGCAGTTACGGGGGCTTTTCTACAGTCTAGTTGTTGATTGATGGGAATTATAAATCTAAAAATATCAAAGTGGTTTTAATGATGCTGATATAAATAATTAGAAAAATTCTAACGTTGACTTGATAGTGATAATGATGACAACATATGGTGATCTTAACTTGCATGCATTTGATTTATAGACAGCAGTATCATGTATGTTGTTGCAAATGAACTTGGAGGGAAATATTGTCTTTATGTGCATCTGTTGTGTTGCAGGGAATGATGTATCTAGAGGAGCGTAGGCTCGTCCACAGGGATTTGGCAGCCCGAAATGTCCTGGTCAAATCTCCCAACCACATCAAGATCACTGACTTTGGGCTGGCTCGCCTGTTGGATGTCAATGAAAAAGAATATAATGCTGATGGAGGAAAGGTAAATCGTGACATCTCCTTTAGAAACATTGTCAAATAATGAAATTTGGTTAATTTTGGGGGGTAAATAGACATTTAATTTCCTTCTGAGAATCTGAGTTGATGATCACTGCCACACACTGCCATGGAAAGCAAACATTAAACAATTTCCTGGCTGGGAAGCCTTCTTTTGCTCTAGAGAGAACAATGAGTTTTTAAATCGTAGAAGACTGTTTCGCAAGCAAAACAAGCCATCAATGCCACCGCTGAACATGTTCACCTTGGAAGTGCAGTGTACGAAATTATAGCCTCAAAAAACATAAATTAATAACTATGTTTTCATAGCTGAATGGGCTGAAGTTATCAGAGCTTGTGATTGTGAATAAGGTCGATCTAACATTAGCAACATTTGAATGTGTGAAGTTGAAGACTTGTGTTGTTTATATGGGCTATTTTTTTTCCTTTGGTCTGAAGTCTCCACTGTTTGTTTGTTCCTCTCCTTTGCTCTTTGTTTCACATTTTCCTTGTGTCTTTTGTGCTCTTCATCTGCTCCCCTATATGTGTCACACACAGAGCAGAGTAAAGCAGGCACACTCTTAGCGGAGGAGAGGAGAGGCAGGTGAAGTGAAGATAATGTTACTTGAGATGGTGACAGCTAGGAAGGAGAGTCATTTTAAAAGGGATCCGAAACTTTGCTTTGTTTTGGTTTTTTTAAGCTCAAATAGCTACTATGTAGTGAGTTTTTGAGGTGCTGATTGCCTGATTGCCTGTTATCTTCAAAAAGACCCAGATCAGGCATTTAAGCTAAACTAATCTGCTGCTGGCTTCTGCTCTGTATAGACTGACTGTCTCTTCTCTTCTGACTGTCAGGAAAGTGAACGAGAATAATGCAAAAGCTTTCATTTAAAAATCTCAGTTTCATTTGCATTTGAACCAGAAACGTGCCAAAAACGTCTGCTTTATAATTCTTTCCTTAACATTTAAATGAAAAATGCAGTTTGAATGTTGGAGTGTGTACAGGCTGCAGTAACCATCATGTTAGTGCTTTTTGTTACTTTTGCAATTGGTCCGGTATGATCACTTGAACTTGTAATAAGGGCCCATCTACCTCAGTTATTTGTTGAATAAAGTGTTGGTTTAGGAGATACAATATTAATAAATAACCATTTTGAACCTTACGGCTGACATTTTGTAAAAGACAGCGATACACATTAACATTAATGAGGGTTTCATATTCTACAAGAAGAACTTAGCCCATCACAAAGGACAGTTTCACTGGAGTGAAATGGTATTCTGCTCTACTGGACCGTGTTATTTACCTTTGGGGATTTCAAAACCCTGTAAACATAGTAAACAAATATATCCTTGAGGCTGTACTTACACTGAGTTCTGACCTCTTCTAATCTTTGTTTATCCTTTGCCGCTTTTGTATTTTGTTTTCAAAACCTCTTTACTCAAGAAAGTCTTTTTCATCCCTCTCTCTTCGTCTCTTTCCAGTGTCTCCAACACGGTTTATACCAGTGACGATCACTGTAGTATTTTCCCCTCAGCTGAGTGAAAGACAAATTCTGATCTTCCATAGCCCCTCCTCTCAGTTTCCATCGCTGTAATAAATAGAATTTCATATCTAATTATAGTGTTAAGCTGCATATCACCAGTGTTGTTGATGTATCTTTGCCAAAATGGTCCATTATCACTGTCAACACCCAACTAGCTGATATTTAGTATAAAAACACATGGAAAATTAGAGTTTTCCTTAAGTATAAGGGTACTAACATCTCTGCTTTTATTAACAGATGCCCATCAAATGGATGGCCCTTGAGTGTATTCATTACAGGAAGTTTACTCATCAGAGTGACGTTTGGAGTTATGGTAAGTGTCCTTTGAATATAACAATGACAGTTTTCTATATAATTTTATTGATAACAAAGGCACTGGTTGACCTTCATCCAATGAAATGTAAATAGAAAAGCTGAAATTAAAAAAAATGGCCACAATTTTAATAAAGCACAGATTCTTATCACCTGTTTTGCAAAAAGTTTTATTGTTTCTTACTACTTTATTGTCATGTTGCCATCAATATACTAGAAACAACAATGTCAGTTGCTAGGCAGCATATGGCAGCATAATGTATCAGATGTGTAATTCAACTTTTGTAGATATAAATTACATGTTACGGTCCCGAAATTAAGCAATAGAATATTTTAGTATGGTGCTTTAGGTACATAAATACTGCAAATGGTTATTTTAGCCAGTGGTGGGTGATTGTTAGGTAACATGATGCCATCGTAATATCAGATGTCACTAAGAGCATTCGAGGCCCTTTAAAGTGTACCTGTGTGCCTAGTTTAGTTGCTCAACCGCTGACAGTCTAGCAGGAATTTGCAGACAAAGGAAAAAATAAAATAAGACTTGTGTGTGTGACAAGAAATAAAGAGGGGAATAGAAAAAGGGTGCATGAGGTAGAATGTGTTCAAGGCCATCTTCATATTCTTGGTTTTATTCATTATTTACAGACAGTTACATCAAAATACATGTAGTGGGAGAAAACTATTGAAGGTACAAGGCTGTGAGGGAGAGGACAGAAGGACCATGAGAGGAAAGAGGGTGAGATCATGCTCCTGCTGAGAGCTTGGCTCCGACTCTTCCCTGTCCATTTAAAACGCTAAGAGCAGCCAAGAGACGGTGAATAGACAGTGGATGGACACTTTACTTTGAACTCATATACATGTAGTGTAATGTGAAGTAAATTGTGATTAATAAAATCCTGAACATTATTTTTAACTCATCTTTTTAGTTTCACAAGAATCAAGAACCATTTGAATGGTTGATTTTTTCCTTGGTGGCTAATTAGAACAGACCAGACCTGGCTGATTGGTGGGTTTTGCAATCTGTAAAAAGTTGCGGCGAATAAGGGAATAATTTGGGGACACTTGAGTGTAGTTTGCACAAGGAAGCATAAAACTGTTATTGGTCACATCATGAGTCTTTGCACAAGGTGTTGCTTTTATCCAAGCCTTGTCATTTCTGCATACCTGTCTGACAAAGATCTTACCCATAGCTTACAATGCGACACTGTAGCAAGGTGGTTAAAAGCAGAGTCACGCCTATGTTTTCCTGTCATTTATTTATGTAATTTGCTTGAGACTGAGACTTATTGGTAAAACAACATTTACTGTTTTCTTAAGACATCTCTTTTTCAAATGTCTGTTTCATTAAATGAAAAAGATTTCAAAGTGCACTTGTGCTTCCTTACTCTAAAAGAAAAGGAACATTTATTTTTGTTTTCCTATTTCCACTTACTTAGTGAATTTGGGCTTTCAACTTTCTACTTGTTCTTGTTTTTGTAATTATCTTTTTGTCTCTCCTTACTTAATCTGTCTGCCTCTGTGCTCATATATCACTACTCCTACATCTTTCAGGTGTAACCATTTGGGAGCTGATGACCTTTGGAGGGAAGCCATATGATGGGATTTCTACAAGAGATATCCCAGATCTGTTAGAGAAGGGAGAGCGTCTTCCTCAACCACCCATCTGCACCATTGATGTTTACATGGTCATGGTCAAATGTAAGTAAAATCTCAAAGTAACCAGAAGAACAGAAACTCTCTTTAATAAACTAAAATCAAATGCAACAAATCAAATAAATCAGAATTAATAATTACTGCTTCTACCATGTTAAACTGAGAGCGATGAGGAAACATGCTAGCTAGTTTTGAATAGAAAACATGTTCAGAAAACATTTGGTAATCGGTAGATTGCGGTTCTACAGTTTAGCCCACCTGTTTTCTTTTAATTGATCATACTTGTATAAAATTTTAGAGGACTGCTAAGCATGAACAGGTTGGCCTTAGTGGTCAGCCACTGCTGTTATACTGTCAGGCACTAGGGTCACAGGTGGCACTATACCCTCTGGCCACTGCTGACAGGACAAAGACTGGGTGCCAGCACCACTTCAGCCTTCTCTACTGCTCTCCAAGGTTCAGCCTCTGGCCGTTTCTGTCACCTTGGCTTTTACGGTCACCCTCAACCTGCGCCAATCTGGCAAGTGGACACAGACACGGCAGGGAGAGGTTACTATCACCTGCCTCTTATCTGACTTCTTTCTGCAACACTGCACATGCTGAAAAGGCTCATGTGCTCAGTGTACTTCTGAAGCTTTAACTAATTTCACTATCCTCTGCTTTACTGGCAATAATAATAGACGCTATGCACCAAGACAAAAGATAATCAATTTTACATTTGAAATGGCTTGTGTATGTATTTATGTATTCACATCTAAAGCCACATTTAACCATCCTTTACCTAGTCAGCCTGTACTCAAGGCCAGACCACATGATTGCTTTGGCATTATATCATCATGTTCACATGGAAACTGGCAGAAGAGCACATAGCTCCATATGGCCATTATAGCGATGAAACAGTATTTATATTTGAATAAAGAAGAGAACTTAATTTAAACTCATGTAATTAATCATTATGAAACAATGCATTCTGGAAAATGGTTTAAAAATGAAATCTTCAAAAATCTTAAGAAGTAGGGGAATATGGCCTGTTTTCATGTCATGTGATTGATGTCAAGCTTTCACAGGTTAGCTACAGTTTTTTGTTACCCAGACCTTCCCACCACAGTTGGCCCAGGGATAATCCACCACATCTGCCCCATCAATACACGAGCAAACACACCAGACTCCACTATCACCACCACTTAATAGCATAATGGTGTAATACAGAGCTGCTTTGAGTGCAATTGAAACCACCATCATGATAGATTTAACCTACCATATCGACCAGTCAGGAAATAAGTTCAAGTTCAGAATAATTTCAATTTATCACTTTACGTATAAATACCCGTTCACAATGAATTATTCACTTTGTAGAGATAGCTGCATGTCAAAAAATAATGCTTGAAAGATGATATCAAAGTCTAATTATTGTGCATTATTATGTAGCCTTTAATCCAAAGCCTCAGTCTATGGAGGCATTACCCTTGACACCAAAGTAGGAAGACCACTCAACTGCACTGCCAAATCTCCACTGACACCTTCTCAACACATTGTTCCTAATAGTTAAATGGGGTAACAGTAAATTTACACAGGAACAAAAAACAGGATCCTGATGGGGATAGATGAAGCCTCAAATTGAATGTTGACTGGGAAAGTTATACACATCAATAAGATGTATAGATGGCATCTCCACCCCACACACACGTTATTTTTATTTGGAACATCATATTGTTAAATATATAATAAAGAAATGCCTTTCAGGCTGGATGATTGATGCAGACAGTCGACCCAAGTTCAAGGAGCTGGCTGCCGAGTTCACTCGAATGGCTCGAGATCCCCAAAGATATCTGGTCATCCAGGTAGGTAAATTGATGGTATCAGAATATGTATGTTATCTTTATAGTGTGTCTTCGGTTACTGTGTCAGTTTTTCATATAGAGAGTTTTTCTGTTTCCCATTTCTTTGTAAAAGAAAAAAAACATGGATTTTGCTTATGTTGTGTTAAAATAAGTGCTCATTCAAAAAAGGTTTCTCTAAGTAACACAAGTAAAACAGTCATGAAACAAATCTGACATTATCACACTTGTTATTCTGATATTTTCAAATTAACTTCAGTAAAATATAAGCTGCAGAGGCTATAAAAGTGTTAAAAATAATAGCTAATGTGTTATCAGAATAACAAGCTGGACCTCACTCCAAACACTCTCCGTCTGATAATATATCTATTAATGTCTACTTCCACCCCATACACATTTGTTGTGGTTTCTGTGCCCCACCCTCCCTTTCTTGTTTCTCTGCATATCAGCCTTTCTCAAAAGTATCAGATGGATCTGCCAATGACAAGGCCCCAAACCACAGTCTGACTTAACTTGTTGCTTTATCGTCAATAAATGTTTTTCTCCCTCCCCTCACTTCCAACTGGTGACAGCAGATGGCCGCCCCTCCCTGAGTTTCGTTCTACCGGAGGTTTCTTCCTGTTAAAAGGGAGTTTTTCAATCCCACTGTTGCTAATAGTGGGTTATTGTTTTTTGTTTTTTTGGATTGTTGGGATTTTCTCAGTTTTATTGTAGACTTTGTATCTTACAATATAAAATGCACTGAGGCCATTGTTGTGATTTAGCATTATATAAATAAAACTGAATTGAACTGAATCAAACTTTACTCAGGGTGATGATCGCATGAAGCTCCCCAGCCCCAGTGACAGCAAGTTCTTCCAGAGCCTCTTGGATGAGGAGGAACTAGATGACCTGATGGATGCTGAGGAGTACTTGGTGCCCCACTCCTTCAACATCCCCCCACTGGCATACACTCCCCGCACAAGGATGGACTCCAACAAGGTATTTTATTTCAAGCGCCCTAATACAATGTTCAATATGTGGAAGAAATACTGAAGATACACTTACATTGTGTTATTAAGGTGGATCATTATGCAATGTGACTGCACAATGTGTTTTGCGGTAGAAATAGATTGTTTAAACTTGGAGGAATTTTTAAAAATAGCTTAGACTTAACAGCATGTTTTCATCTTAGCATGTCAAATACTGCTATTCTGGCAGATGCCACTGGCATCTGTGCTGTGACAAGAGAGATTAAGTCCACATTTGGAGGCTAGAAGGGTGGTGGTGGTGAAGTAAATCACAAGTTTGCCAGCCAACAACTCACGGTTTGTCTCCTGTTTCAGACTTTGTTCTGCGTTGATTTCACTTAATAATTAGTTTTAGGTTTTGTAGTGGCCCTGGCAGAACCACAATGGTGCAATAGGCTTAAGAAAAGGCTATGGATTATGGTGTAGGTTCACACCCCTTCACAATATCAAGCGTGCATAAAATGTTCAACTAATTTTCTTCTGTGTATACCCAGCTGGCAGTGGTGATAAGAGCAAATAGAGTTCTTAAATGACTTGCTCTTGTCTATGTAAAATATCTAAATAGAGCTTTAAAAAGATGACAGATCTGGTTAGCCAGCTGGTTGAACATGTGATTGCATTAGCCCTTCTAATGTAGTCATTGTCAAGCTGGATGGGCTATTGATTTTAACTGTTTTTGATGTACTCACTCAACAATTAATTTGTTCTTGTTGCTCTGTTTTTATCAGAATTTTAAGCTAGAAGTAACAGTGGTAATAGGAGGTGCCAACTGCCATTAGTCATAATGGTTTTCTACATTCTAGACATCTAACCCAATATTTTAGTGTAGTTTTCAGTTCACTGTACTGTTGTTGATGTCCACAGATTTTCCTACAAAAATATTTAGCTGGAATATTTTTAAATAACTTATTAACATTGTACACAAGATTAAATCTATTAAATGATAAACTGTAAAGTCATAAAGTTCTCTCGCGTTCACTCCCATCTGTCTCTTGCTGTCCAATTCTCTTTCTGTTTTCCTTCGTCTTTCTCCTTTGTGAAACTGTTGTAATTGCCTTCTTCTGAATTGGAGTTTACAGCTAGATCTTCTCAGTTCTTGGACTGTTCAAATGTTCATAGTCTCTCTTTGGACTTAAATCTATCACAGCACCAGTCACACAGCCAGAATTCAAACATTTTCTATTCCAAAATCCCCCTGTGTTTATGTCAGAATAAAAATACCTACTGAATGCCAATGAGAGATATGTCTCAAACCTGTTTTAGTGCATTTCAGAGAGTGAATGATTATGTATTTGCCTGATCTGTATATATATTTACAATCCCCCTGCTGTTCCCTACTATTGCCTATACTTTTCTTCCACTACTGGGCCTTTCTTTTTAGTTTAAATTATTATGAAGTTATTTGCATTCAATTTCAAATAGGTTGATTATTGTAATGAGCTTGATTATTAAAACACTTACTTATACAGCCATATTTCACTCTATTATTGTGACTCATAACTGGAAGAAATTTGTTCTGCACTCACTTAAACAGACATTGCCACCATACTCCGAAATGTCATTATGAAAATGCATGCTAAGATTAAAAACTATTTGGTTTAAAGCGATGCCAAAAGCTTGTGCTTTGATAAAAAGGTGAACGGGGCACTTTACTTGACTCTTCAAGTAATAGTTAATATTTTACTTCACACTGGATTAAGTCTCTGTTCATCTTCAGGGTACAAAGTAATACAGCTGTGCATGTGTTTGAATATGATTTAAAGAAACTCCACAGTTTTATATTTGTGTTAAGGTTAGTGATTGATTTTGTTTTTTATTTTTTGATGAGTGATAGGTATAAATGAGGATTGAAAGAGGGAAATTTAGTAGATATACCTGCAGTTACACTGTAATGAGAAAACAGCATGAGCTCTAAGGCCTCAACTAATTGCTTCTGGCTTATAATGTAGAGCACTAGATGAGAAACTGGGGAAGACTCCACATGTAATATATCAGGAAAAAAGAACGATGCTGTTGCATACAGAAAATGAGAATGCCCCTCAATTCTGCCCTTTGAAGTTCCTGAGATTTCAAGCAAAGGTTTGGACAAAATATAGCAGTAGGCACAGTTTTGTTTAAAGCTCCTATTTGCTAATAATTGCATTACTCCGATCTCTAAGTTAACAAAAAAAAAGGAAACAAAAAAGATTTACATGACTGTGCGACAAGAGTCAGATGTCATCAGTAACTGGGCACTCAGTAAAAACTTTATTGGAATAACTTAGTAAGTTTGTAAAGAAGTATGCTCATTTCCTGCTTTAGATTTGTATTTGTGGACTTCACTAAATTATTTTCCATAGTTCAAAATAATTTTCTGCTACAATGTACTTTGATAAAACTCCTCAATTCACCATCTGTCTGAAAAAAGGAATCTAAGCTTCTCCCGCTTTAAGGACACTGATCTTTTAAGGCAGATTTCTACTGATTTGGGTATGGTAAACAAACGGTTCACTGGGTGAGATGTGTGCCTGTGATGAGCGTATTATGGATCTCTCCATCAGTATGTACCTGTCTCTGTGTGACACCATATAGACCCAAAAGAAAAAAGAAATTGTTGGAAACTGGGCATTTAGAGTATGAAGCCATTTGTATCTTAGATACAAACCCAATTCTGAAAAAGTTGGGACACTTTATAAAATCTAAATGAAAAAAGTTGCAATAATTTACTAATCTCATAAACCATATTTCATTTACAGAAGGATAAAGAAAAGGCAAATGTTTAAACTGAGACTTTTTGCTATTTTATGAAAAGTATTAATAACATCTCAAAAACGTTTAGATGAGGGAATAAAAAGCTGGAAAAGTGAGCAATATTAAAAAGAAACAGTTGGAGGACCATTTTGCAATGAATTAAATTAACTGACTACAGGTCAATAACATGATTATGTATAAATAGAATATCTCAGGGAGGCAGAGTTTCTTAGAAGTAAAGGTGGACACAGGTTCATCAATCTGGGGGGGAAAAGTGCATCTAAAAATTGTGGAACAATTTCATAATAATGTTCTTGAAGGAACAATGTTAAAGACGGTGAATTATTCTTCATCTACAGTATATAAGATCATTAAAAGGATAAAAAGGATCTTGAGAAATCTCTTGGATGTGGACATGTGCACATGGGACAAGAATGAAAATCGATATTGGATCATGCTCGTGATCTTTGTGCCCTTAATGCACTGCAAATTAAAAATAGGTCAGACTCATAGAAATCCATCCATGGCTCAGAAACACTTTCACGACTGTGTACACAGTTTGCTGTGCTATTCAGAAATGCAGGTAAAAGCTCTATCATGCAAAGAAGCCATATCAAAGCTTTTTTTAAGGTGGACTGAAACAAGGCAGAACGCAAATCAATATTTGAAATTCTTTTGGAAAACACGGAACCCACATCCTTTGGACAAAGGGAACAGCTTGTATGCATGCAGTTCTGTATGTAGTTCAGAGCTTTCACCAACTAAAAACATTTGGCGTGTGGTGAATCAAAAAATACAAACACAAAGAAGACCTAGGACTGTTGAACAGCTGTAGTATATATATATGAGAGAGATAAAAAGAATGGGACAGCATGCCTCCCCCAAAAGTTCAGCAACTTATATTTTCTGTTCCCAGAAATTTACAGCGAGGGGATCCTGTAAACATCGCCGTGTACTTACTTTTCTTAAAATGATACGTTTTCCCAGTTTAAATATTTGATGCAGGTTTGGTTCTGAATAAAGTATATGTTCATGAGATATGCAGATCATTGCATTCTGTTTTAATTTACATTTTACACAGCATCCCAAATTTTTCAAAATGTTTATTAATCATATGCTGACCTCATTATCTGGTAATTTAGCCATGTTTCATCCACTATTATAACAATTTTTTAGTATTAAATAAGGTAAATAGCCAGAGGTCCACTTTAAGGGAAATAAATTCCATATACTGTTGCCGTAAGATCACAGACGACTCAGCATTAACCTGAGGATAAGTTAATAAAAAAATTTAAAAAAATAAAACTTGCTGAAAATATGGGGGAGAAAAGATAAACCGAGTAAAGCACTTGCTGAGGTTCATAAAAGCCCTTTTTTGTCATTAGTGTAGACACAAATGCACACAGCATGACATTTCTGATATGGCTACTTAAAGACTTGCTGCATGGAGCCTTTTAATTAAAATCCTTTTAATTGTACTTGGCAGTCATGCTGCCATATCATTGTTTGGCACTGCTGTTTGTCTCCCCTGCCTGTCACATTTTAATATTGCAGATGGACAATAGTACAAAGTACTTCAATTGTCACTTTTACAATAGTCTTTGTCTTACTTTTTTTGTTGTACTTTTTATATTGTTTTTTTTTTTGCTTTTGTACTTGTACCACACCAGAAAATCAAACTAGTTTGTAGACAAAAGATTGGAATAGAAACAGTTTCCCCTTGAAGGTAATGAACTTAAAGTTCATTGACTTCGACATTAGATTTTAGATTTTAAACACAATTTGCCATTAATCTCTCATCGTATATCTGTCTTAGTAAACTGATTTTCTTTGAATTCAGTCTCACATTCCTACTATCCTAACTGAACCCTTTCTCTCATTTACTTCTACACAGAACCAATTTGGCTGTCAGGATCCCAGTTTCAGCATGGAGGATATGCTGGCTGCCGTGCCGAGAGTGATCTCTGGTCCCCCTGTTACTGGAAGCTGCCTCGCTCCACAGGAACTTGCCTCAGGAGGAAAAATAGTTGGTGGATTTGGCCGTGGTAGCCAGGATGACCCCCGCTGTAATGGCACTCTGAGAAAACAGGCATCCCCAAGGTCAAGCACCCTTGAGGCTGGCTCAACTCTCACCACAGTGCAAGGTAAAGTAGAATGACATTCAAAAGCAGCGGTCATGGGATTAAATTCAATTGAGGGACTCTGAAAAATACTTTGGGTTGCTCATACCAGTAAATTGAAAACAAATATCAAGCATAGAGTCATTATGTTTTGTGTTTTTGTAAACATTACCAAACTCTACATGAATAAACTGAAACTTAATGACATATCCTAAGAATTCTTTGGTACAGTTTATTTATTTTAAAATCTGGTTTGATTATAATATGTAAAGAGAGGATTCGCGAAACAAAATCAGCCCTCATTTTATTTTCAGTCACTGAGCCTGAATGTACCACAAGGTGACGCCATAGCCAGTGACACAGTGACAAAAATGTCATGTCACAGTAGACAAGATAGGTGAGATCGGAACAGAGAAAATGTCCTGAATTATTTGTTGACATTGTGACTCAAGTTATTCTTTTCTACGTTTTCCCTTTATGCTTGCTGCCAATATTTGTTTGGGTAGGTAAAGTGAGTTTAACAATGCAAGCGTGTCTATAATGTCACTTCATTGGAGAAGTAAGAAGTGAAAGAGAAGAGTGTAACATATTGGTAATGGCTGCGTTCGAGCACTAATCGGAATCCATGTACTGTACGGTCAGCCCATGAAAAATAAAGATGTCATCCCTAAATCACCCAAATTAAAGTTACTTGGCTACAGTTATAGCTCTGCCTCGTAGTTTATTAGAAAATATATATGGATCTTGACATAAGGTTTTCATAGTAGCATACTTTAAAACTCTCTCTTGCTTCCTTTCCTCTTGCAAGGCGGAGGTGAGGACAGTAATGGACAGCGTTACAGCGCCGATCCCACTGGTCTTTTATCAGAGCGAGGAGCAAAAGGCAATGCCATGAGAGACAAGAGCAATTCAGGTTACTCTGACAGTTTTGAATGTCTTCATCAAATTTCTAAATGTTTGGAAAAAATGAGCTAAATGACATAGTTTGTGTTGTGATACAGTACTTATCTAAAATAATATATTAAATGTGTACCCAGTTCTTTTAAGGGTTTGAAAGCATCTGATATGTACACTATAACTTAGAACATTCAATAACAGAACTGTAGAGACCTTAGCTAATGCTAATATCCCCTTTTTGTTTCCAGATTATCTCATCCCTGTAGAGGAAAACCCCTTTGTTACACGGCGTAGGAATGGAGATGCCCACACAGTGATTGATGGAGCTAGCTGCCACACTCTGCATTTGGCTGGAGCCACTGCTGCCCCCAAAAGTCAATCCACTCATGGTGATGATGAGTATGTCAACGAGCCACTGTACCTGAATACCCTCCTCAACACTGGGGCCAAGAATGGATTGGCTGGCACAGTCTCCATCTCTGGCTCCGGATCCTCTGTTGCACAATCAGTACTGCAGACAGTCAACCCACCAACATCAAGCCACACCATCTCCTCCACTGGATATGTGGTACCCCCTGGCCACCTCCCCCACCCATCGTATCCATCACACACCCTGCATTCGGGGCATTCAGGACACGCTCTGCACTCAGGCATCACCAGCGGCACCATTATGTTTGATAAGAAAGGCAAGAAAGCCACTTTTGACAATCCTGAATACTGGCAGCACAGTCTCCCTCCCAAGTCCTCACTGCACAACCCTGAGTACCTGCAGGACTGCAGCACACGCTTCTTCTACCGCCAGAATGGACGCATTCGCCCTGCTGTGGCTGAAAACCAGGAATACTTGTCAGAGGCTGCTATGAAAACAGGCAATGTATTGCCACCCCCTCCATACAGACAGAGGAACACTGTGGTGTAGTGACCCACCTGTAGCACATTAGCGATGAATAGAGGGGTATGGGTGGGGATGAATGGACAGTAAACAGTCCTCACGTTTCCATGCTGTTCTTCTCAAACTGGGTTCTTCTTTCACCTTTCCTTAACACTTCTCTTTGTCATGTCTGCTAATCTTGTATTCTCACTCACTGGTTTTGCATTTTCTATGACAAAACTATAACAACATTCACTAACGGCCTCTTTTGTTACTTTGTCCTTGGCCCCTAAAGCAAACACAGACATCTCTTTGTGGTGTATTCTGTCCTGGAAAAGAAAAAGTCCAGTTTTTTTAGAATCAAAATTGCACATAAATAATATTAACACAATCAAAGATGAAAAGAGGAGGAAAAAATAAACTGTGGTTAGCCCCAGCACGGTTATTTCCATGACCTTACATGTCTTTCTTTATACACCCTTAAATCATTGTTCACTGTCCCTTTGGCACATTTTCCATCCAGCTAGATGCACACATTGTACTATTCACACAACTGCTATTGCTTGGGTGCAGTCAATCAAATGTCCATGCACATAGAGTTGTGTCATGACTTACCAGCAAACCTGCAGTCATGCTGAAAACCCCAGATGTGGCCTGCATGCCTGCCGTCATGCTGCTTTGACTTTTACGTTTCACTGCACCAGTAATGAAATTCAGACATTTATCACACACATATTTCAAATCATACCTGAAACACGTTAACATGCCTGTAGGCTTGATACACCTACAATAACCACACATTATTTCATACATGCACACTGACAGATAAGTCTGCCGCCACTTGAAATATGTTCTGAAGGAGAAACAACATTAGACCTTGTACTTGAAAAAGATAATGTCGATAATGGCAGCCAGAGTTACAGCACTAAAACGGGCCAACAGGACGGTACATACCGCCACAGGTGTGATATCACCTGGTACCTGATTGAGCAGCATTTGACACATTGTTGCCACGGCAAGTTTGGATTAGAAGGTTGACTGCTCACAAGATGACCCTTTAAATTCCACTGTAATTTTCCATGCTGTTCCTCATCTTTACCAATCTAGTCCGAGTAGCGAACAAACCGCACAGTTCAATGTTACCTTCATGAGCTCATGTGACTGACTAAAACATTGGTAACTGCAGTAGAAGAGATTTTATTTCAGTGGAACCGGTGCTTAAGAATGGACAAATCTTTTAAGAGGTACAACAACATGTTTCTGGAGAAACACAAACCGAGGGGGAAAGACGGTATTTTAAAATCTTTATCAGAGTATAGCGGGGGTATTTTTTTGTTTGTCTGTCTTTGTTTGTTAATCCATCAGGGACCTGTTTATTTCCTCAACTTGTCTGATAATGTACTGTATTTGATCAATAAAGGGATGGGGTGAACAGCACAGTAATGCAGCCACGAAAGAACGTTGTGGAGATGACAGAAAAAGGAAAACTCTCCATGGCTGGAAATAAGCCAATTACATGTCATCGCCAGACAGACACAAGCAACAAAAAAGGAAAAGAACACCTATAGGAGTTTTTTTTTTTACCACTCTGTGTTAATACTGTTGTATGTAATAAAAAGAGAAAACTAAGAAAGTCACTATCTGCCCTTACTCTTAGGTGTAAGATAGCTAAAGCAAGGGTCAGCTACATTATTACCCTGTAACAAGTTTAAAAAAAAAAAGGGACATTTTCTGTCTTGGTGTTTGACATTGTAAGTTATCACTAAATCTACTGATGGCTAGCTTGCTGTACTCATACAGTACTGCCAGATGCCACATTAAATTATGATGGAGAGTGCTAGCATCTGTCGTCAAATGACTTTGAAGCCTAATTTAGGTCGGGGCTGATAATTTATTAGCACTTAACACTCTGGCACAGCCAAATTGCGTTGGTGTTATTCTCACTATAAGCAACAATTCGTGCAATTTTCTCCATCACACTCCAACTTTCATTTACAGTGAGATAACACCTGAGTTTTTTGGGTTATTTTGCTTCTTTTTTTTTTTTGCATTTAACTAACAAAGAAGCATTCTGTAAAGAATATCACTTTGGGCTGACAGTGACACCAACACCAGGGGGAAAGAAGCTATAAACACAAACATGGTAGCAATATTTAATTTGAAGGATTCTTCATCGCTTTTGATTGTTTATTTATTACATTCAAGAGATTAAAGGGATATTCTAGTGCTTAGATTTTGTACTTCTAATGTTCTGGGATTAAAGTGATTAATAAGAGGAGGTGTAAAAAGAATCACCATCAAATATCTTCAATTTTAGTTTTGAGTAAGGGTCACAAATGTCAGCTACATCACCAGTGACGCAACTCTAGCCTGCTTCATAAAACACTTCTTATATTCCTTCTTCCTAAATGTGTATTTCCTGCCAAACATTTTTGTTTAAGGCATCAGTGATGAGATCACCAGAGATATTTTTCTCAGCTTTTTTTTTCAGATGCAGAGTGGTAAGCAGTAAGTAGCTTGAGTGCCATAAATAAAACTGGTGGCCTAGCCTTTAAACTCTGAAATCACAAGGGGCTTTTAGTATCAAGTATTCTGATTTACTATCATTTGAATATACTCTTATGTATACATTATTTGTCCTAATTTATGGAGCAAAATGGCCCCCTCTATATTTTTTACAGATTAATGTCAGTTATGTAAGTCAATTTTTACCATTACCCGTAAAAAAGCAGTAGTGCTTGTGGACTACTATATGGCTGTGTGTCTAAGTGCAGCGGCAGCAGTTGAGAGTCACTGTAAGGCTTTGAAATGGCTCTCTGTGGGAAAATACAGCCAATCTTGTGGACGAGAAAACCTACTGGTGCTCTCAGCCAGCAACCATCACAAGGGGCTTTTAGCTTTTTGAATGCTAATTCATCCACTTTCCCTTGTTGTTCTGTGGGGAAATCATGTTACCCAACATCTCACCCAGTGCACCAGCTGAGAAACCCTGAACGACAGGCAATAGGTTGTAATCCTGCAGCGAGGTTAAAACGTAGGTATTAGCATTCAAGAAATGTTACCCAGTCAATGCATCAATGTTATAAAAGCTATGATGGTGGAAGACGCAAGAGCACTGAAACTGGCAGAGAGGACCAGAGTTAATTGCCATTCTTTTTTTCCTCCTCTGGTAACTATAGAATTCTTTGTAGCAAACACTGTCGTGCGGCTGAAGCAGTGAAAAATGAAAAGCAGTCATTATTGAGTGAACATAACCAGAGGAGTCCGGAGAGAAAAAGTGATCATGAAAGATGTTAATATGAATCACAGCACAATGTGAACGATACAGCAGTCTGTAATGTTCTGCGTGAAAGCTTCATAAGCGTAAAGTAGTAAAGGAGCACAATGACTCCCTCTCAGTGCTGACTGCTAATTCAGTAAATGAGCCTTTTTGGTAAAAATTTGTATTTATATTTCATACTTTTGTTGAGTGTTAAAAATGTAATTATGTTTTAAGTTGAGTAGAAATTTTGTTTTACTATAGCTTTTGGTCTTCAGGGTCTCATTGTGATTTTTTTTTTCTTTTTAATAAGTAGCTTCATCGTCTTATGCCTCTCATGTTGTCTAATACAGTCACATTAGGGAAAACAGTGGTTGCAGACTAGTGGTGCAACGGATCAAAAGTCTCACGGTTCGGATCGGATCACGTTTTTTCGTCACAGATCGGATCAATTTTCGGATCAGCAGAAAAAAAAAACAGAAGACAAAAATTTAACTCGCCATTTACTTATTTAAGTATTTTTTTGCCTATTAAAAACACTCAATTCAAGACTCATTCCACGCAATTATATAAAAACAAATTAAGGTGCAATATAGGGCAGTTCAGGGCTTTCTATCTACCACTCGGCTGTGATATAATGAGCGGTCACGGTCACGTAGCTTTCCGTTGCCCTGGAGGTCCATTTGTAGTTAGGGCAACAGAAGATGCCTGGGACAGCTCAGCCATAACTTTAAACATTTCCTGCTCATACATGCTTGGAGCGATCTTGTCACTGAAGTGAACGCGCGACAGGATATCATAGCGTGGCTCAAGCACGTTCATCATAGTTTAAACTAGTGCTGTCAGCGTAAATCTCGTTAAAATGACGTTAATGCCATAACTGCATTAACGCGACAAATCTCCGTTAACTAGTTACCGCGGATCGCCCCTTGCGTGGGGGCTGCACGCGTCAATGCCTCAACTAACGCATTGACTAGTTTAAACCCTTTGTTTTGCACAACAGAATGCGGCCTCCCGTCTGCAGCTTAACACCCCCAATAGCTTTTGTAATAGCTTTAGCCCGGTCGGATTGGGCAGCAAAGGGCTGCTTAAATACCGCAAACTCCTCTGCTCCTCCACTTGGACCGCTAGCGCTGACCATAGCTATCGCTTGACAGACTGACCACGCCCACCATACATCATGTGTGCCGAACCGTGGAGTGGGATCGGTTCGGATTACGGATCAACCGTGATCCGTTGCACCACTATTGCAGACTGCAGTTTATTGCAGTCGTGTGTAATGAATTTGTAGATGCGTGGCTGCTTCGAAGACAGGGACCAGGTCTGAGACCACTTGAGTCTTCAAAGCATCTCTGGTGCATCAAGAAAGAGATAAAACAGCAATAAGACAGAGAGAGTTTGGGAGTAAACGGGGTAACCTGGAAACTACATACAATCTGTTATAATATGGCAACTGTGAAAATCGCAAATCTGTTCGCATATACAACAGAAATTCATTTGAAGTACTTACTTTCAGAGTTCAACCAGAGCCTTACTGATCTGAAATGGAAATTCAGAAATTCCTCTACATTTTTTTTAGGAATATAACCAGATACAACCAGTTGTTTTGAGTCCCCTGTAACAATGAGACCTAATTAAGATGATATGCGCCCATCAATGCAGACTGACTCAGATTGATTACAATATGGTAACAATCTTTCTGCATTTTTAAATTACCAGTTATTTTCAAACCTTCACCAATAGAGGTGATTATGGTCGTTCTAAGGGTCAATGTCACTGTTTGGAGACACATCATCTCCCACCAGGTGACATTGCAATTCCGTCACAGTTGACAGTGGTCACCGCAACAATTTGTAATCAGTTGCCGACTACAAAAAAAATTCATGCAACTTACCAAGGAGTTGTTTTCAGACAACCTACTATTGAACTACAATTGGCTGTTTGACACCGTTTTCACAGTATCTGACTTGTTAAGATTATTTTGTTTCATCTCCGCCCATGATCAACAGCTGGCAGGTTTGACCAGGTTTAACCAGCCAAGGCTATACAGTGGGGCAAAAAAGTATTTAGTCAGCCACCGATTGTGCAAGTTCCCCCACCTAAAATGATGACAGAGGTCAGTAATTTGCACCAGAGGTACACTTCAACTGTGAGAGACAGAATGTGAAAAAAAAATCCATGAATTCACATGGTAGGATTTGTAAAGAATTTATTTGTAAATCAGGGTGGAAAATAAGTATTTGGTCAATAACAAAAATACAACTCAATACTTTGTAACATAACCTTTGTTGGCAATAACAGAGGTCAAAAGTTTACTATAGGTCTTTACCAGGTTTGCACACACAGTAGCTGGTATTTTGGCCCATTCCTCCATGCAGATCTTCTCGAGAGCAGTGATGTTTTGGGGCTGTCGCCGAGCAACACGGACTTTCAACTCCCGCCACAGATTTTCTATGGGGTTGAGGTCTGGAGACTGGCTAGGCCACTCCAGGACTTTCAAATGCTTCTTACGGAGCCACTCCTTTGTTGCCCGGGCGGTGTGTTTTGGATCATTGTCATGTTGGAAGACCCAGCCTCGTTTCATCTTCAAAGTTCTCACTGATGGAAGGAGGTTTTGGCTCAAAATCTCACGATACATGGCCCCATTCATTCTGTCCTTAACACGGATCAGTCGTCCTGTCCCCTTGGCAGAAAAACAGCCCCATAGCATGATGTTTCCACCCCCATGCTTCACAGTAGGTATGGTGTTCTTGGGATGCAACTCAGTATTCTTCTTCCTCCAAACACGACGAGTTGAGTTTATACCAAAAAGTTCTACTTTGGTTTCATCTGACCACATGACATTCTCCCAATCCTCTGCTGTATCATCCATGTGCTCTCTGGCAAACTTCAGACGGGCCTGGACATGCACTGGCTTCAGCAGCGGAACACGTCTGGCACTGCGGGATTTGATTCCCTGCCGTTGTAGTGTGTTACTGATGGTGACCTTTGTTACTTTGGTCCCAGCTCTCTGCAGGTCATTCACCAGCTCCCCCCGTGTGGTTCTGGGATCTTTGCTCACCGTTCTCATGATCATTTTGACCCCACGGGATGAGATCTTGCGTGGAGCCCCAGATCGTGGGAGATTATCAGTGGTCTTGTATGTCTTCCATTTTCTGATGATTGCTCCCACAGTTGATTTTTTCACACCAAGCTGCTTGCCTATTGTAGATTCACTCTTCCCAGTCTGGTGCAGGTCTACAATACTTTTCCGGGTGTCCTTCGAAAGCGCTTTGGTCTTGGCCATGGCGGAGTTTGGAGTCTGACTGTTTGAGGCTGTGGACAGGTGTCTTTTATACAGATGATGAGTTCAAACAGGTGCCATTCATACAGGTAACGAGTGGGGGACAGAAAAGCGTCTTACAGAAGACGTTACAGGTCTGTGAGAGCCAGAGATTTTCCATGTTTGAGGTGACCAAATACTTATTTTCCACCCTAATTTACGAATAAATTCTTTACAAATCCTACCATGTGAATTCATGGATTTTTTTTTCACATTCTGTCTCTCACAGTTGAAGTGTACCTCTGGTGCAAATTACTGACCTCTGTCATCATTTTAAGTGGGGCAACGTGCACAATCGGTGGCTGACTAAATACTTTTTTTGCCCCACTATATATCCAAAAAAGGCTTTGCTACTAACCCCATGTGATTAAAATGTGTGTATTGTCAATATGAAAAAAAGATAAAGTTTACCATCTACCTTAGATTATTTACACACCGTTATGTTTTTTTGCTGGTGTTAATATTTAGGGTAAGATTATGTAATTAATGTCAAAACATAATGCGTTAGAAACTGAGTGGTGCACATGTAACTGAGAGTGGGTTACTGAAGGCCCCAAATAATAGACCAGCTAGTTATATTAAGATCCATCAAGCCTAGTAATGGGGACTATGGAAGGACAGCATATCTCTAGTATTTGCTTTATTTCTTTTTCATATCATTAGAATATTTTTTACAGTATAAGGAAATTCAGTACACCAATGGTCTGAGTGGTGTGGTTGCATTACATTTTAGATATCAGTTTTTGTTCAGTACATAACAAAAAAATACTTTTTTTAAAGGCAAACACAATGCAGCTGACAAACATAATCTATCATTATAACAGATGTTGCTATTTTACACTGATTCATATTTGTAAATTCTACAATGCCATGACAAATTTGGGTAGGGGGTTAAGTAAGCACAGTTTACAATGTACTGAACTGATGGTAAAACTGCACAAGGGAACTAATAGTTTTCTTTTGAAAATACATTCAGAGATTAGATTGCTAAACAGTTTTACCACGGGAAAAAGTAATAAAAAAAATTTATAATATTTTTATAGGCAGGAATAGGGTGGCCAGGTGCAGCTGTAAATAGAACAATGATGCTTTCTTTATCAGGATTTTTGTTTTTTTTATTTCTCCTTGCATCATTGCATTAGTAGTGATCTACTGTATTTTATCATTTCTTTGGGGAATATCTTTTCTGTATGTATATACATATATATACAGTACATATATATATATATATATTCTGTAAATGTAATTTGAGCGTGAACTCTGACTTTAAAAAACGCTTGCAGGGTCTTCTTGTCACCCCCTCCCCCAAGCCATCATTCTCCTGTAATGTGTGACTGTGTTTTCCACACAACTTTTGTGGATTTTGTGTTTCAACCTTGGCTCTTGCTCACTTTGTAGGAGTGATTTTTTCTCTCTCCTCTTTTTAAATAATGGGTGTATTATTACCAACACTACATTTACACACATCTCTCAGTATTATTCACCTCTTGAGTCTTATTTTTTTCAAGTTTTTGTACACTTTTAAAATGCTGTCGCAATACTAATGAATATTCAGTATCACATCACCCTTTTTCAACCTTTTCTTAACTAATGCTATTAATCCACCAGTGTCTCTTTAGGAATTTTGAGAACCTATACAATACTTTAATTTCCATTTGCAGTAAGTTCAGTGATTCTTTTACATCCATTTATTTGGGAAAATAGTGGTTGAATGGTGTAGCAAAATCATGTGTACCCCCAAGAGTGTTCTCACAGTTTGGATGCTGAGATGCTGGCATTGCACTGCTTGTGCCGGTTAAGTAGGTACCTTCTGTTTTTAAATGACGCTAATATTTTCAATTCACTGGATTTTTAAAGGACTTTTGTGAAGTTAGGCACACAGAATACTGCAGAATAGTGCACAAAGTGTCCATTGGCATTGGAGCCTTGACGCACTGGCCATGACAGTACTGAAACAAGCCTCATTCCCAACTCATATGTGAAAGCTCCTTCTAAATTTTCCATAGGTAACTTTAAAGAATTATTTTGAAAGGTTGAGGATTCGTGTTGTAAAGGGGCTTGTCAAAATCTGAACATTTTGTGAATTTAACAAAGTAGCTTTGGTGTTAAAACCTAATCAAACAGTAAAAGAAAAACAAAAAAAGTGTTGAGTATGAAGCGTAACTGGCAAAGCTTCCAAAGATTCACTGCATCACCATCTTTCCTGCCGCTTTTTTTTCCCCCAAACTGGACTGTTAACTCCATTTCCAGTATTGACATGATCAGTACATTGAGGCACTAATACCAAAGATTAAGTCGTGCATTTTTCTGTAATGTCAGGGGTTTCTGACAAAGCAGCAGCATTTGAGATTCAGTGGGGTGTACTTAATTGTCACAATTACGTTTGCCTACAAATAACGTCTTACAAGACATCAAAAATAAATATTTACTACAGGTATTTTTGTATTATTTTTACCATGGTGGATTGGTTTGACACCTAATATCTAATGTGAATAATGCCACCAAAATCATCATTGTGGCATTGTAGCAAATGTGTCAGTAGCAATCAAGCAGTGCAGTTCATTCTGACATAATGTTTATGAACTGAAGCTCAATGGTCCATTAAACTTAGGATCTAAATCTTGATCCTAAATCTTGATACCTATGGAAACTGAATGGATGCACAATTTTAAAATTAGGTGTATAACTTCCTGTTGCATTATTTTACCTATTGAAAAAACACAACTTGCATTATTTATGCAGGAAATGAACCAGACAGCTCTTTTTGTTTTGTGCTGTTTTCTGATGACACTGTATAGTTTACTAATGATAACTACTGAGAGCATGTTCCTAAATTACTTAAATGTTTGTCATAGTTTTTGTATATTTACACTACATTTACAGACAAATATGGGCCAATGACACACTTATGTTGAGATAGCATATTGGCATTTGCATTTGATGATTTTGGTGGCAATCCTACCATTTTGCAACGTTCAGCACTTACATGTATATCTGGGAATGTGGTCAGTTTGGAAAGTTCCTCAAATGCCCTTGAATCTGTTCATTAAATTACACTGAAGTTAGGAAGAAAGTAGGTTCCATCATTAAATGAGCATAAATTATAAGTTGTTTGTATCGATTCACTAGAATGATTGAGAACTTAGTTTTATAGGCCTGCTTTGTCACATTTTACCGGTTTTAAATATTTCTTTTTACTGGTTAATTGACACCCTTCCCAAGCTAATACATTTAAATACATATTCCCTCTGTTTTGTTACATGGATCTGTCAAAAATATATTTTTAATTCAATATGAATAAAGATCAGTCAATATTTAAAGATGAATTGTGGTCATTTTGTAGACTTTAACAGTGCTTTCCATAAAGTCCCAGCTGGCACACACTGGAAAAACTTAAATGGAAATTAAATCCATCAAAATCTTTGGCTTATATTTAACAAAACACTGTTAAATATAAGCCAAGTGGTTTGAATATGTTTCGAAGACATCTCCAAATCGGTTCAAATTCAGTGGTTTTCCTTTCACTTGAGATCTTTATGTCACTGATCACTCTTATTAAGTGTTATTATGTTTTGGGGGTTTTTTTTAGCAGAAAATAATAATTCAGTGTGTTAATTATCCAGAGTTTCTATTGGTTTTCTGTGGTTACCTATTTTTATCTCATTGTAGCAGGGATTGAGTGATTCTTCAAATTCAACCCTAATAGTTTTGAGTGCCCTTGCACGTCCTTATTTCAAATGTCAGACCATTCTCAAGTAGTTCAGCCAGACATATGGGAGTGTTGTGTAGCCTCTAGACACAGCACGACATCTTCATTTTGTCCAGATGAGGCTGCAGACATCTCTCACCATTCAGCATATTATGCCTTTAAGCTAGAAAGACCAGACAGAGCACCGCTACCATCACCGCAACCTCTATTTTTCAGACGTTTTTTTCACATTAAAAGCCACTCGTACACACACAAACTTGTACTCTTGCCAGAAAAATCACACAGGAGCGCCAATAGTAAAGTGTTATTACTTTTGACACTTGCTCATGCATGATAGATGCATCTCTTTCCCAGCTGATGACATTTTATGACATTATCATAGGAAATCCAATAACAAGATCAGCATCTCAGAGCCCTTGTCGCATGCAAAGTCAAATCACTTGCGTTAAGACGGTAATAGAGTGTGATCGAAACAATCTGTCACTGCCTATCCACTCACTCTCACACACCAGCAGCCCTGACAAACTATATAGATTTTTACGTGACGCGAGCGATGATCGGCACAGCTGAATGTAAACGATCTTAAGGTAAATCGATTGACTGGCACTTCTCAACAAATAAAAGTGAAGGCTCTATTTGATGATGCATCATTCTTTACCACCGTGTTTTATTGTCTGCACGTTTGCTTGTGAAGCTGTTTTAATTGCTTGTGCTGCTGTCTTTGACATGTGTACCACAGCTGCAGTTTTCCACAGCATGCCACGGGGTGTCGCATACACAGGTCTATACTGCTAACATTTTGGCTGGCTTTATGAAGGAACCAGTTGTCACAGCACATTAAATAGAATTCAACACAGGTGAAACATACAGATGTTTCACTGGAGTAAATAATCATTTTTGTTGTTGGATATATATTTATTTATTTTAACTAATGCAACTGTGCAATCATTTTTCATATTAGAATGACAGCAGCAAAGCTCAAAAACTTGTTCTGTGTTGTTTCCACTGTTTCGGCATTGTTATCTCTTTTTCTCAGAGAGCCACTGGTGAGGGCTACTGCCTCTAAATCCCAGCATGTTGGCAGCCTCTGATTGAATGGACTGTATCAAGCCCACTAAGTAGTGTTGCGATCCCCTTTTCATTATGGAACAGCATATTGGATTTTCTTCACAGGGCGTCTGTCTCTGCAGGCTTTGGTGTCTCCAAGAATTCTCTCAAACACACACACACACACACACACACACACACACACACACACACACACACACACACACACACACACACACACACACACACACACACACACACACACACACACACACACACACACAAATATCTTTTTAAAAAGGCAGCATGTAGGACCACCCAGTAGTAAATTCTAAGAAATCTTATTGAATCAGGTATTAAACACTTCACATGACCTCTAAAGTAACTAGTACGCCCACAGACCAGACAAGAAAAATGGGTTCATATTCATATCACATCTGTACCTCACCTCAGAAAACATGATTTTTAGCTACATGGGTGGCCTGCAACTACTTTTGAATTTTATGAATTTCTACAATAGCAGAACTGTAATACTTTCTGTATTTTTAAAAACTGCAAAGGTTATATTACCATAACATTGATAAAGGGTATAAAACTATTGTGCTGTCACACTTTGGAGAAAGACAGCTGACAAATTTTAATAGAGCCCACTGTTTATCTCCTAGCCACTGTTTTTGCATTAGAACATTTTATATTTTCAATTAGTGAATACAGGTAAAACACCAGCGAATAGTTATTACATTGGATTTGTTTTCCATGACTCCCTAAGAATTTGAACAAATTTTGAATGAACATCATGAGTTCTAATTGGACTTGTTTCTTGAAATATGTCCCCAATGAAATGGCAACAGCAGTGCTACATAAAGTGGCAAAAATATACAACTTGCAAATTGTTGCATTATGTCAGGACAATGAGTGGTTAAATAGTTTCATAACTCTGAGCACCCAAAATCATTTTAATGACTTATTGACAATATTAAATTTGACCAGTAGATATGCAAGGTTTGCACTCCCTTTTTGTTCCATTCAAATAATGCCACTTCAAGCTTGGGAGAACCTAAAACAGCGCAACAGTTCAGCAAGTAGTGGTTAGAAAATGAAAACATTAAGATTAATAAGGCAATCTCTCTGGTCATTTGCATACTGCTTGTGAAATACAGCTCATCTGATTAGTGTTGTATATTAGCTGCTCAGCATTTAGTGTTTATCACTTGCTTTGTTAGACAAAGCAATATTCGCTCAAAGAGGTTCCCGTTGAAACTGCATTGGCACTTTAAATGAGAAAGTGGTCATTACAGCTCATTTATTTTCTCTGTCACTTCCAATAATGGCAGATACATTGTGAGAACTGAATACATCTTTGGAGGAAAGGGTGTGCATCTGTGTAGGGTGGCATTGCCAGTTTTTGACTTATATCCAGGGCAATTCAAAGGCTACCTTCATGTCACTGTTTTAGAAATAACATATATTTAGAACTTAAATGTTAGTTGCTGAAACGCCTTCCTGGTGTTGCTTTCATATGTTTCTTCTTGTCTTTGCTAAAGAGGTTTAGTAGATGTACTGGGGCCAACAGCTATACCTGCCTTTCCCACTCATATGTCACTCAACAGTATCCATCTCTCCCACTGATAGTTGCTTCAGGTGTCATGTCAAAGTTTAGATCAGTTGAACTCAGGTCTCCAGCACATTACATCACCTGTCATTGCTAATTACTACAGGTCACTAAATTCATTGACATTCTGTGAACTCTAGCTAACACTGGCTCAGTTGATTCAGAGGTCCTGGTGACAATCGATGAATGTGCTCTGGTTACATGCAAAAGACTTGGAGGACACTACTTCCATGAGATCCAATTCTACAAGTTTGATCAGTTGCTTTGTCTCATTTTTGTTAAAGTTTTTAAAACAGTTTGTGAAATCCTGTATTATAGTATTTGTGCACAAAAGGAAGAACATTCTGTATTATTTGCTGGCATTTTGCAAATGCCTTGGCTCATCTCATATGACAAAATTAATAAGATTTCTATCAGATGAAAGTTTTTATTCTGCAAACTATAATGCAATCATGTCATAATCAGTGTCTTTTTTCAGATTTTATTCAATTTGTTGAACTATGTTGTGTGAATTCATTGTCATTCTGACAAAATGTCTAAACATATTCACTACCTGGGTTCATACAAGAATCAGAATCAGAATCAGAATACTTTATTGATCCCTGGGGGAAATTATTAAGAACACAATACATTCAGTTTTAAATGTATAACCTTCTCCTGAAAACAGCATCTTAAGTGTTTTCACCGATAGATATAACTAAAATTATAGTCTGATACTTCTAATCTGGCAATCTGGGTTTACAAAATGAAATTGTATTATTTCGGTAAAAAATGACAATCTTTTACATAAAAACATTGTTTGACACACAATTTAAGCAATTGTGATGAACAATTTGAAGCCTTTTGCAGGGTATTCACAGTGTTTTACTGCATGTTTATTTTTGTTTTGGGAAGTATATCCTTAGTGCTGACAAGTTCAGATGTGCCTCGTGAAATGTGCCAAAGCAATTAAGTAAAACTCTAAATCAGTTGGGCATTTACATGCAGTAACACATTTAATTAGAACAGTGTGTCATGTGCGAAAGAGACAAATATGTCATCCAGACATCTTCCTCAGCGGCCGTCTTATCTATTTGGCACATATTTGATCAATTCCCTGCAGATGGATACGTTTTGTCTGTTCAGTGCTGTTACTATGTTGCTATAAATTCTTGAGGTTCGAATTATGAACAAACTCACCACAGAAGACCATCGATTTGGAACCATAAGTCCTGACATTTAACATAGTGGAAAAAAATATTTAATATATCATTCATAGTATATAAATAAACAAAGGTTCAATGTGGAGGAAAAAGGTGCTCAGGTGGATGAAATTCCGGTATTTTAATGTTCATACAACAGCATTTTTCCTGATATGACCAGCAGAAATGATGGCAATGAAAAAAAGAGTCACTCTTTGCTTCTGATTTTTGTAGTGCCGTGAAGTTCAGCATATACCTTCACTATAGCCATGAAAAGAAGTTTCAACAAGCTTATACCACATTTGTCCCATATTCAGGTGTGTAATTATAGCTGTATAAATATTGCAACTTATATGCCTTGCAACTCTGGGACTATTTGCTTTATTTTTACAGAGACAGTGGAGACTAAAATTAAAATCCATTTCTGTATGCATGACCTGGTCATCTTTGTTTGTATGGGTAGGCTTTGCTAGTTTTAAAGCCTTGTATTTAGAGCTATTACATTTTTGTCAAAAACACAGTCAAGCATAAAGTATTTTCAAAAATAGAGAAAAATGACTATATCATGATACCAGTTCTTACTAATTAAGTTGTGTGTAAGCGCATCCTCTTAGTCACATTAAAGATTAATCAAGGACACAGCAGCCAAACTAGCATGTCTGCAGACTTAATTGCAATGAAGTAAGATTTTAAAATTACTTTGACTCATAGAATATACTAATAACATGTGAGCAGAGTGATAAATGAGACCAGTTGTGGCAAAGCTGCATTTTAATTAAGCTGCGATCTTAAGTGAGGAGGCGTCATTGTTAACATCAACTCCATTGCAATTATGTTGCTCTATTCATGTGTAACATAATGGCTTGCTGACAGTTCTTTGTTGGCTTCCAGTAGAGTAATTGTGTCCTTTCACACATCAAGCTCGCACATCTCAACACTATATTTTGATTTAAGTAGCATCCATTCCGTATTAAAATAACGTGTCTCATCTTTTATTTCATTACTACAAATTCCATCAGTTTATTAGACTCTTGTGTCAGCAATCGTAACTAGTTGGTATGTTAAGACTTGTTATCAACAATCGAGTTTTTTGTGAGTTTTCTGGATAACTAGACTCAAAACTAAAGGGAAAAAACATTCTTTTTAGAATATTTATAAATCCCTTAATGATGTAAATTGTGTTATAGGCCAACTATGTCCACTCTGAACAACCATCTTGAACAGCCAACTACAATGTAGGGGTTAACATTCCTTCTTAGGCGCATCAAGCTCCATTCACACCTTGCATCAGGTGACTTCAAATTCATATGATGGGTTCGGTCAAGATCTCAGTGGTTTCATTCTTAATCCCAGATTATGATAATGACAATGACTTGTGCTATTTTTCCGCACCTTGGGTCATGTGCAGTGTTGGGACTAACGCGTTATTAAGTAACGCGTTACAGTAACTACGTTATTATTGTGGTAACGAGCACGGTAACTAGTTATTATGCCAAAACCGGGAACGCGTTACTCGTTACTGGGATTTTAGATAGGCTCGTTATTCGTTACTTCGTGTGGTGGCTGTCGCGGAGCTTCCACAGATTCAATAACATTAGCAAGTGGTGGAGGCCCACAGGTGGATGAAGGAAAACGGAGGCAAGAGGAGAGACCCGAAGCGGCCACTGGTCCGAGAGCGTCAGGTGAACTGAACTTCAGGTAAGAAGTTATAACCTGCAGTCCATCTGGGTCAGATATGAACCAAGTTTAGGTGGAGTTTATTTTCGTTATTCTGACTTTTTCGTACTGCGTGCTAGCTAGCATGACGGAGTTTCTATACAGCTGGGTGGTGCTATGTTACTGATGTTGAACTTTATTTTGTTCATAAGGTTAATTATTAGAGTTGCCAACCGTCCAGTAAAAAACGGAATCGTCTCGTATTCAGAGAAAATATTACGCATTTCGTATTGAGGTGAAAAGGAACAGTTTGTCCCGGACTTCAGCTGAAAAAGACACAAAGCTGGAGTTATTCTGTGTCTTTGCTGCACAGCTGCCTCTTCTTCTCTCATCCTCTCCCCCTCCCTCTCCTGTTTCTACTTCAATCATGAAACTGATCAATGATCAGCTGATCGGCTCTCTTGTTTGTTTATCGCCCACTTTGCGCCAGAAAGAGGGAACCAGCGGATGTCGCGGTAAACAACAGCAGCACTTTTAAGCTTGATCAGCTGTTGTTAGAATTTATTTAATATTAATTTCTAGTATCAGCTGATGTTTGCTGGAGCCACAGCTGTAAACCTGCTGGTCATGATATGGTTTGGTTATGTGGTGAGAGGGAAACATGAAGATGAAACCAGGAGATGTCCTTACTGAATCATCAGAGCTGAACAGGGGATGGAGAAACAGGTTTACCTTTTAGTTAACACGAATGAGTTGAAGGGAAGTTATGAACTGTTTCTGAGAGACAAATAACACCAGGATCCTTTTCTAAGCAGCTGACAGCTGGTAACTGTGCAGGGGCGGGTCTAGCAAAGTGTTGCCAGGGGTCCATGTAGGGTATTAACAGGGAGAGGGGGGCACAAGGAAATACTTTCTTATTCTCATTTAAAATGTCTCACTTTTAAAAAAATAATTATCTGAGTCTTACAACAAACGATTGATAGATTGATACATATATACCATCAGAACAGTGTACATCACAGTCACAACAGTGTTTATTTTCATTCAAAGGCTTTATGATTTTTCCTATAATGGTGGGCCGGTCTCTAGTCAAAATGCCCGGGACGATTTTTTTTGTCCCAGTCCAGCTCTGTATGCAGCTCATCTGCAGTCTGGTGTTACCTACATCTTCCTATTCAGAAGGCAGAATTTCCGAGATCTCAGTACAATCGAAAGCACCACGACTGCAGTTTTTGTGTTGGATGTAAAAAGCAGGCTAGGATAGAATCAGGCGTGGGATTTCTCTCGTGGAAATGTGCACATTATTTTTTCCTTTCTATTGGTAGGTGGCACACTGCACTTGTGGCAAGTAAGCAAGCTAGAAGACTGGCAATCTTGCTGGGTATCCAGTTACGGAAGCAACACATTAACAAGAGAATTCTGAGACAAACCAAAGTTACTTTCCCCAGTAACTAGTTACTCTGAAAGTAACAAGTAACTTGAAGTAACTGAGTTACTTTTGATAGAAGTAACTAGTAATGTAACTAAGTTACTAATTTAAAGTAACTTACCCAACACTGGTCATGTGATGACCCATATGGTCAATAGTGAATCACTGACCCTTAGGACTACTTCCAAAGAATAACCCCCACTAGGGGTTAAATATCTTGGACTCTACAACATATTTTACAACAGAAGAAGCAGACCCTTGGATAAAAAAAATGAAACATCTAGAACCAGGTACTAATCATCAGACTGCATGCCACCAATTGGCTGGCGAGTAGCTTTAATCGATGAGTCATGAAAGAGTCTCATTCACGAAAATCAAAACCACCATTTTTGAACCCAGCAATGAAGGAAATTGCTACTAAAAAACCCCCACAATGCTGTTGTCCCAGAGTCTGACAAAAAGGCAGAGACTGAGCAGCAGGTATATTCTTGCCTCCCCGTCCACCTTTTTTGTAGCAATCATCTCGCATTAATTGTGTCGCAGGACACTCTGAAACGTTGTAATGACAATGACCACACACATTAGGAGGTACTAAATTGCAATGGAAAACCAGTCGTTTCAAGTCGAGTCAATCTGAGTAGGTACTAATGGAAAAGGGGCTTATATAATGCTGCAGGAATAGTGTTGATTTATTTACAATGTTTTTCTCTCTCGAGGCTGCTTGTACAGCTTTTCAGTTGCCTTGTTCCTGGCACTGTTCTCTCTTTCTCTGATTAGTCTCAGCTGTCCTGCCTGCCTATCTGGCACTGCCCACTAAATCCACTGCACCACCCCTCCCCTGCAGCAGAGCCGCAGACCACACCCCGCCACATACCTCCCTCTCAGTTTCTGGCCAATAAACACAACAGGGCGGTTGACCCTCCCATACCTGCTGGGCCAAAACAGCCCCGAGCATTCATCTGCAGAATGACAAGGAGGGAAAAGTTAAGGGTATGGACCAGGGGTTCCCCACAGAGAGCCTTTTAAGTCCGGTTAAACCATTAAATGGACCAGATCTGGAGCACCCTGTCCAGCTTCATGAAGCCGGACACAAACCAGTGGTAGTAGCCAGCCAGCCAGCCTCATAATCCACCTCACCTCTTGTTTGTTCCCAAGACACGGGCAGGCTGCAATGGCTGCTCTTTTCTCCAACTGTGGGTGCAGCTACCTGCCTTTAAGTGGTACTCCAAATACATATTCTCCCTCCATCCAACCGCACACCTCTTCAGGTTCGACGTGACCCCAACCTGCCTCAGGAATTCCAGGACCATGGCCACCTACTGCACATGCCACCCAGGTGTCGCTATGGATGACAACATCATTCAAGTAAGCTGCCTACAGACATAGCAGTCAGTCCATGAAGAGGTGGAAGGTGGCTGGGGCCCCAAAAGAGCCAAATGAAAGTCTGACAAATTGGTAAAAACCTTACAGAGTAGAGACGGTCATTTTTTTTTTCCTTTTTGGAAACAACAGACAACAGAATCTGCCAGTAACCCTCGAATCCAGTGTTGTGAAAAAAAAACGAGCAGTGCCTAACCAGTCCAGGACACGTGGATCTGGGACAAGATATGCATCAAAGTGCAAGACCTCATTCACCTTGTGATAGTTGGTAGAACCATATAGGCCCATCTGTTTTCACCACAAAAACTAACAGGTTATACCAAGCACATGTGAGTCTTGTATTACTTGCATTTTTGACATCTAAACCAATTCCTTCTGAACAATTTGTATTTTATATTTATGTAACCTGTAAGGCCCTGAACGCATGACATGAACAATGTGTCCTGGTTAATGCCCCAGCTATCCCTGCCCCAGCTATCCCTGGGGCAGGAATAGCTCAGTAGGTAGAGTGGTAGCCCCATGATCGGAAGGTCGGGGGTTTGATTCCCCTGAACAGCTACCCTGAGATACCCCTGAGCAAGGTACCGTCCCTACACACTGCTCCCCGGGCGCCCAATGGCTGCCCACTGCTTCACTGAGTGAATGGGTTAAATGCAGAGAAGAATTTCCCCATTAATGAAGTACACTTTCTTTCTTTCTAATCAGTATTTCTTTCCGGATGCAGACCTGAAACAGCACACGTGCCAAAGTCTTTGCGGAAATGGTGCACAGTAGCGCTGCTTCAGGACGTCATGTTGCATAATCCACCAATACAAACTGGTGCACTGCAGTAAAATAACCCGATTAGGACCATGCCAATGTCCCAGACGCAGGTGTCCCAGCCGTCCGAACCTCCAGCACTCCTGCCTCAGCTTTTGCGTGGCTTGCTCTCCACTGCTGGCAGGGGCCGCTCCGACAAGTTTCCCTTTTATTCAGGTGATTTGAGCTTAGTACATGAGTGAGGAAAATGCTAGAGGGATCTACAACTTTTGAGAAGAGGAGATATAAACACTACTTTATCTATTTGTTTTGCTGAGAGGCTTACATACTAGGCTTATGTCTAGCATGTAACTGAAGGAGTTGTAAGTAGGGGTGGGTTTTGATTATCGATATATCAATTAAAATCGATTCTGGCTTGGACAACATGATATTGATTCATTAAAATCCTGAATTGATTTTTAAATATAAATTTATTTTGCCCGAAGCGCCAGAATCTCAGGTTAAACCTCACAAATTTTCTACAACCACCAAACAGCTAAAACAGTAAATGAGAGCAGGTACACGGATTCTGCACAAAGACGTAAACACAAAACGTGGACCCAACGCATCCGAATCAGTGAGATGTCGCCTTTCTCACCCGACAGCACGTACGAGGACGCGGACACGCCTTCGGGGCTGAAAGCCGACAGCGCTCGATTCTGAAGTTGCAGGTTTTATCTCTCTCCAAACAATATTGACTGAACCAGCAGCCACAAAGACTATCCAAACTACGCTTCACATTTCGCTTCATATTTCGCTTCACATAAACATTGTCACGAATTTCCTCGTACATTTGCGGTTTTGCTTCCACCACCAAAAAAAAAAAAAAAATATATATATATATATATCACACTTCATGTAGAGCTCTCTCTCTCTCAATCTCTAATCAAAACCCACCCCTACTTATTACCAACCAGTCTAAGGTGTCGGCCGCTGGGTTTTTTTGTTTTTGTTGTTTGTTTGTTTTTTTTTACTTATTTCCGACAAGAAAGCCTCATTTCTGCTGTTCAATACTGAACAAATTTAAACTTTTTAAAATTATGCAAAATTGCAAAATGCTTAGGCTAATTTTCATATTGTTGGTAATTATGTGCTTGTTTTCTCAGAGCATGTTAGGGATAATTAAATAAACTTTTTAAAAGTAAAGTGTAATGTGTGATACTTTATTTGTTGGAGTAGTGATTGAAACACTGGTTATATTTGTGCTGCCAAGAGTTTGTATATCAATGTATAATAAACAGTAAGACTACAGGTTAAAACTGTGAGAACTATCTAATATGATCACAGTCCTTTTGATAGCAAGTCGATTTTTAAAATATTTTATCCATACTGGAGTCACAACACAGGCAGCTGGAGTCAGTCACTGTTTGCTAGACCTCATTTTTTACTGTGTTTGTACTGTTGATGCCTTCTTTTTGTAGCTTTTTAACTGAATTATCTGAATAATATAAATTCTGTGAGTGTCAGATCACCCCACATATTTTTACTTCAGTTTTGTTGAGAGAAATTCTAGAATTTAATTGATCTTTTTCAAAGCTCTAATTAATTGCTTACTGCCCCTGAGTATGAACAAAAATGGCTCACTAAGCCTAAGCATTGGCTGATAACGTAGTGTGCATAGTGTGATCCAAATATGGTCATTTCTCGTTCTAAAATACATTAAACACTAATTTCAGGTGTGGCAGTGAATTTATACTTTAGTTAAATTTTCTTACATTATTTGCAGAGCTAACCATGGTCATATTTGTGTTTATATTTAGTATTTACATGTTTGGATATTTACACATGCATCTTTAATAACGGTTATGAATAATTTGTCGCTACTTCAATGATTTTAACACATTTACTTCAGTGTAGAACAGGGGTAGGCAACTCCAGGCCTCGGGTGCCAATGTCCTGCAGGTTTTTAGGTATCACCCTCTGTCAACACACTTGAATCAAAGGATTAGTTCATTCCCAGGCCTCTGGAGAACTTCAAGACATGTTGGCTAGGTAATTTAGTAATTTGAATCAGCTGTGTTGGATCAAGGACACATCTAAAACCTGCAGGACACTCGAGACCTGGCGTGGTCTACCCGTGGTCTAGAACCTTTTTGCTCCTGATTGGGTAATGCAGTGGTCCACATAATTACACCTAATGTTGCTTTAATGTTGTTTAGTTTTAAAACAGGTAGTCCAAAACCAATGAATGGCATCACAGTGGCTATATTCTATGCCTTAAATAGTGTTAGTACACTAGTATGTGGCGATTAGCACAAAGTACAGGGTGGGCCATTTATATGGATACACCGTAATAAAATGGGAATGGTTGGTGATATTAAAGTCCTGTTTGTGGCACATTAGTATATGTGAGGGGGGAAACTCCTCAAGATGGGTGGTCACCATGGTGGCCATTTAGAAGTCGGCCATCTTGGATACAACTTTTGTTTTTTCAATAGGAAGAGGGCCATGTGACACATCAAACCTATTGGTAATGTCACAAGAAAAACAATGGTGTGCTTGGTCAAAGGAGCTTGCAAAGAAAAGCATCTGGACTTCATCCCCTATGTAGCCGGTGTATCAGAAAAACTCAGGAGAGTTTTCTCCAAGCACGACATCCCAGTGTATTTCAGACCCAGCAACACGCTCAGACAAAAACTGGTTCACCCGAAAGACAAAACGCCAAAACACAGACTTAACAATGTGGTGTATGCTGTACAGTGCAGCGAGGAATGCCCAGACCTCTACATTGGAGAGACCAAACAGCCACTTCACAATCGCATGGCACAACATAGAAGAGCCACCTCCACAGGACAAGACTCAGCAGTCCATCTGCATCTTAAGGATAAAGGACACTCTTTCGAGGATGCCAATGTTCACATTTTGGACAGAGAGGACAGATGGTTTGAAAGAGGAGTGAAAGAAGCCATCTATCTCCACTGTGAGCAACCATCTTTGAACAGAGGCGGTGGTTTACGACACCAACTCTCTGCCATCTATAATCCAGTTTTGAGATCCCTTCCCAGACCCCTTAACGCCCACTCACATCCTGGGCCATCTGATCTCAGGAATTCGCATGATAAGGTGGGGCCAGGTTTCACAATGAACTCACCCGAAACTCTGGCTGATTGGGACCCACACCCAGTTTCACACCTTGGCTCAGGCAATTAGAGGATCATCAGGGGGTCCTTTTGTCCCTCTGTGGGGGTATACTCCCACTAGGTTTATATCTGGGACTCTCCACCATTTGACCTTAGAACTGAAGAAGCTTCTCGGATGAGAGGTGAAACGTCTTCAAGTAACTTAAAGAAGTCCAGACGCTTTTCTTTGCAAGCTCATTTGACGACGATGACCTGGATGACTGAGAACCTTCACAGACAACGGTGTGCTTGGTTTCAACATAACTTTATTCTTTCATGAGTTATTTACAAGTTTCTGACCACTTATAAAATGTGTTCAATGTGCTGCCCATTGTGTTGGATTGTCAATGCAACCCTCTTCTCCCACTCTTCACACACTGATAGCAACACCGCAGGAGAAATGCCAGCACAGGCATCCAGTATCCGTAGTTTCAGGTGCTGCACATCTCGTATCTTCACACCATAGACAATTGACTTCAGATGACCCCAAAGATAAAAGTCTAAGGGGGTCAGATCGGGAGACCTTGGGGGCCATTCAATTGGCCCACGACGACCAATCCACTTTCTAGGAAACTGTTCATCTAGGAATGCTCGGACCTGCCACCAATAATGTGGTGGTGCACCATCTTGCTGGAAAAACTCAGGGAACGTGCCAGCTTCAGTGCATAAAGAGGGAAACACATCATCATGTAGCAATTTCAAATATCCAGTGGCCTTGAGGTTTCCATTGATATAGAATGGACCCACTATCGTTATACCCCATATACCACACCAAACCATCACTTTTGTTGTTCCAACAGTCTTGGAGAGATCCATCCAATGTGGGTTAGTGTCAGACCAATAGCGGTGGTTTTGTTTGTTAACTTCACCATTCACATAAAAGTTTGCCTCATCACTGAACAAAATCTTCTGCGTGAACTGAGGGTCCTGTTCCAATTTTTGTTTTGCCCATTCTGCAAATTCTGTGCGTCGATCTGGGTCATCCTCGTTGAGATGCTGCAGTAGCTGGAGTTTGTAAGGGTGCCATTTGTGAGTAGCTAATATCCGCCGAAGGGATGTTTGACTACTCTCCAGTGACATGCGGCGAGTGCTACGCTGCGGGTTCTTGCTGAATGAAGCTAGGACAATCACTGATGTTTCTTCATTGGTGACAGTTTTCTTGCGTCCACATTTTGGCAAATCCAACACTGAACCAGTTTCACGAAACTTAGCAAGCAGTTTGCTAACTGTAGCATGGGAGATGGGTGGTCTCGTAGGGTGTCTTGCATTGAAATCTGCTGCAATGACCCGGTTACTGCGTTCACCAGATATCAACACAATTTCGATCCGCTCCTCACGTGTTAACCTCTTCAACATGTCAATGGCTGTGAACAAAGAGAAACTTAAATAACTAAATAACTCATGAAGAATAAAGTTACATTGAAACCAAGCACACCATTGTTTTTCTTGTGACATTACCAATAAGTTTGATGTGTCACATGGCCCTCTTCCTATTGAAAAAACAAAAGTTGTATCCAAGATGGCCGACTTCTAAATGGCCTCCATGGTCACCACCCATCTTGAGGAGTTTACCCCGTCACATATACAAATTGCCACAAACAAGACTTTAATATCACCAACCATTCCCATTTTATTACGGTGTATCCATATAAATGGCCCACCCTGTATAGCTTCTTTTTTTTTTTTTTTTTTTGTCAATGGGCATATCCTGATCACAGCTTTTTGTTCACATTAATGCCTACACCATGGAGAGCATTATTGATTTTGGAGACTGTTCTCTCAGCAATACTATTAGACTGTAAACTTTGGCTTATCCACATGGCAAAATGCTCACTGTGAATGTAGCAGTTTATTTGGCCTTGGTGAAGATCTCTACTATGTGGTATGGAAGCCCGTTTCCGCCACTAAAAAAAAAAAAAAAGGATACTTAACTCGAAATTTCGAGTTATCTTTCTCGAAATTTCGACTTATTTTCTCGAAATTTCAACTTAGCAACTCGAAATTTCGACTTAGCAACTCGAAATTTCGACTTAATAACTCGAAATTATGAGAAAAATAACTCGAAATTTTGAGTTATTTTCTCATAATTTCGAGTTAGCTCTGCCAATCAGTAATCTATGTGAATGACGTCATTTCCGTGTTACCCGGAAGCTGAAGCCCTCAGCTACAAATGCTACAGAAATGCTAATTATAGATACGGATCATGAATTCACAAATTGCTGAGTATTTTAAGCGTGGCTTCACAAATGAGGAGATTCTTGCGTTATTAGCTGAATCACATGGCATTACTATCAGCCTCCGTACACTTGAAAGGATTTTACACAACAACCGACTTTGGCGCAGAAAGAACAAAACAGAGGTGGGAGAGGTGGCAGCTTTTATACAAGCACAATTGGCAACCTCAGGACAGTGTCATGGGTATCGTTGGATGCACCAGAAGTGTTGGATGAATGGCATTGTTACTGACAGAGAAACCGTTCGTCTTCTGCTCCGTTTATTCGATGGAGAAGGTGTGGATTTGAGGTCACATAGACGACTGCGGAGGCGAGTGTATCATAGCAGAGGCCCCAACTATGTGTGGCATATCGACGGCTACGATAAACTGAAGCCATTTGGGATTGCAATCAGTGGATGCATTGACGGATTTTCAAGGAGTATAATATGGCTAGACGCTTACAAGACAAATAATGACCCGAGAGTAATTGCTGGCTACTTCATGGATGCCGTGATTCAACAAGGTGGTTGCCCTGATCGAGTGAGATTAGATCTAGGAACAGAAAACGTCCATGTGGCTCACATGCAACGATTTTTGCACTTTACAGACAATGAACCAGAAAGAGAGCACGTCATATTTGGAGCAAGTACAGGAAATCAACGCATTGAAAGATGGTGGCTAATCTTACGAAGCCAGTGTATCCAGTACTGGATTGAACTATTTGACAAACTAAGAGAGGATGGCCACTTCTCAGACTCTTTCTTGGACAAATCATTGGTCCAGTTCTGTTTTCTTCACATTATACAGGTGAGTTTACATAGGTGATTGTGTAAACGACATGTATTGTAACTGTTTAATTTGTAACAACTCACACGGCCTTTGTATATTATAGAAACATCAGATATATTAAAGTACACGTGAAAAGTAGTGCTTTTTTTTTTTTTTTTTTTTTTAAACTGTTTTGTTAAAAAAAAAATTCCACATATATATCAAGGAACACAATTATACATTATAACACATTGATTATTTATGTGTTTAGGCCTCTCTCTGTACTCGGTTAGCATTTTTGGTGGGTCAAAACTAAGTAAATAAGTATCTGTCTGTTCATGATGTGTGTGTGTGTGTGTGTGTGTGTGTGTGTGTGTGTGTGTGTGTGTGTGTGTGTGTGTGTGGGTGTGTGTGTGTATAGGTATGTGTGTGTATATATACGGATATATATCATTAATGTAGCTCAAAGCTAAATTAATGGTGTGTAAGCTAAGAAAATCAATGTAGAAGTTAGTTGTGCTTTTGTACATTAACATTTTCATATTGTATGCCTGAAAATGTTTCTTTTGTTCATTTTGTTTTCATCTAGGAAGAATTAAATGAAGTTGCTTTGGCCTGGAATGACCACAGAATGCGCCCAGTCCACAACTCCCGAAGTCCTCATGGCCGACCATCTTTTATGTATGCCCTCCCAGACATTTATGGCGCGAGGGACTGTCTCAAACATGTCAATATGGACAAAGTTGAAGCCTGCCTTGAAGAATGCGTGTTCAAAGACTTTCCATGTGAAGAGGATGTCTTTCATCTCTGTGTAGAACTCATGTCAGAACATAACCTGGACTTCTCAGATGATGTGTTTCATACAGTGGATCTGTATGTAAAGCTAAGGCAGTTGATGCTTACTGAGTTGGAGCTTTTGCCTTAAAGGTTAGACATCGTTATGCATTTTTAATTCTGTATTTTCATATTTAAATTGTAAACTTTTATGAGTTATTAATTTGTGGATGGTTGTCGTTTTTGGGGCACACATACATGGGTTTTGAGGGCCTGAAAATGTATTTCACGAACAGGGCCAATTGAAAAAGGCTATAAAAATTGTATTTAATTTTTGGAGGGTTGTTTTTTTTTGGATGGTTTATTTCAATTAACAAACCAATTTTTTGTTTTAAAAGCCTTATTATTAAAACATATGTAAACATAATGTCTGTTAGACCTGCTATTTGGAGGATATGCAGCGCATGTCACCTTGGAATTATGATTTCAACTTTTTGTAAATATGCTTTTTCATCTTTCTTTTTATTTGAGTAATTATTGATGTTTTGAAATATCTGGTTATGTAGCAGTAAAAAAAATTTTCACTGTCATTTTTTTCACTGCTGAGACTTTTTATATATACTGACTGTTTTCCTGATTATGGGCAGTATAATTATATATTTTTTAGCATATGGATAACCTAACTGAGTGAGATTTATGGACCTTTTTTTTTTTCGGATTGCGCCTCAGAATAATAAAAACCCAGAAATTACCAAAATTAAAGATGTAATTTGTCTCATTGAACACTTTATTATAAAACACAGATCTTTTGCCATCATCTTGTCTTAAAACAAAATAACTGTACTGTATTTACAGTAACACAAAAAACCTTAAAGTATTCTTATAAAAAGCTAATTGCAAGCACAAGACTTGGAAAAAGTACGATAATACACTCAACAAAAATATGCAATATGTTTTGCAAAAGTTCAATTATTATTAAAAATACAAAAAGAATGGGACAATAAAAAGAGATTGAGGATAATATGGCAAGATCTGATAACAATATCCTACAATTAAAGAATAAGAACGTGTGGTCTAAAACCACTATGAAGCAAATACATTAGGCTCAAACATGAAAACAGAAATATAGGAAAATATCTTTTAAATAACTACCCCATCGGCTATGTAGTTTTGAAAAAGGGGGCTATGATACACAGGGGTTTTTTTCCATTACAAAAATCAGGAAAAGCCAACCAAAAATCAACCTTCAGCTAAGCAATTGCTGATTTCACAGAAATCCAAAATAAAAGCATATAGGTGTGCCTTATGGCCATTCAATTTAGCAAAAGTCACCATAACCCAGATGGCTAAACAGAACTGTACAAACATAACTGTAATAAAATACAATGATAAAGTAAAACCTGACTTGTAAACTGTAAAATGTGTGCACGATGATAAAACATGTAGGAGATATTGCATATATCTCCTACATGTACTATACACTACATATTGCAGGGGTCTCAATCTCTAATTTTCTGGTGAACCACTACAATACATGTCATCTTTTGACATTACATTAATAAAATTTGACAAATTAAAATTAACCTAATGCATTTTTTAAAGTTGATTTTGGATTCAAATAATAGAAAAAATGAATAAAAGGTGGAAAAACTGCTTTCACTGTTCACATGCACACATGTTGACTGAGGAAATGGGAATGCTTATAAATGGTCTCCAGACTGCCACTCTGAGACCTCTGCAGAAATGCATGTCACAAGTGTTTAGAAAAATATTGCCTCAGTTGTAATAGGAAAACACAGAAACACAAAGAAGTACCTCAAATTGCATTACAGTGGTATTTCACCAAATACTTTTTCTTGGAACTCAGTTTTTAAACACCTGAAACCTTTGCTGTGACATTCACATGGGAACACTTTAGTCTTAGTTCACAACTCAAATATAATCTGTTGTAAAACAACAATGGCTTTTAAGCCATTGTCCGTGAATCAAACCTTTAGATAATGTCCATAACCCACACATTTGATTCCAACACACTGTTCATCTCCGATCTGAAGTCAGGATAGCTGTCATAATTTATCGACAGCTCCAGTACACACCCACATGTGTGTGCCACAGGTCGTCTCTGGAAACCTTTCAGTTCGTTAAACCCAATGATGATGTTCTTTCCCAGATGTAAATCTGAACCTGTGCAAAACCTGAGGAACAAACACAAATGTTCCTTCTCAGCATTCTTCACATATGTAGTTAGATATTTCTGAATCAGCTTCTGGTGAGCCGTCATTGTTTCAGGGAAAGTGAGACACTTGAGAACTTTTCTCACAGTTGGTTGGAGGGTTTCATAAACTGAAGATAGATCACAAAGGCTTTCCCATGCAGTGCTGAGTGTTCTTGCCCACTGTTCAATAACATAGGCAGGCTCTTGGACAAGTGTTTTGTGTGCAAGCTCCAATAGGACTTCAGTGGCATTGCAGGCTGTTGGTATCTTTCTGCAGCTGTGGTTATCAAGTATGTCTATAAGTTCTTCTTGGTCCACGGTGCTAAAGTCTGATCGCCACGCCTCTAACACTGTACGCTCAGAGTCAGGCATGAACTTAAGGAAATTCTCCACAATATCACTCTTTACATATCCAAAGGCAGCTTGTTCCAGAATGGCAGGTGCAATTTTCACAGGCAGATATTTCTCTCTAACCCATCCAAATGCAATGATTCTGCCCACACTCTCCCACTCCGGTTGCCCAAGATCATGCCTTAAGAAGGGCACTTTGTAAACGTTTCCAGTGGTGCACTGGTCATAGAATTCTTTCCAGAATTCTGAAAGACAGTCTCTCACAACTCCCCCATCGTCATGGGCCATTTCAGGTGTTCCATCAGGCAGTAAGACCTGGATTTTGATGTCGACATCTTCAAGGTCCTTATCACTAAAATGTGAAATGAGCTCTGACATTACCTGCCCTCTGTGGACCACCACTACTCTCCTCACTCTCTCACTGGATGGACCAGGTTGTGGAGAAAAAATCAGGGTGTCATCCAAATTTATTGGCTCACTGTCAGAAAAGGGGCCAACAAAAATAATGTCACTGCTGTGAGAAGTGTTAGCGCTTAGAGACTGCGTGGAAGATTGTGGAAGGTTATCGTTTGGAGTGTCTTCAATGTATGTCACATCATGGCTGATTGTTTCAAATGGAGCAGATGTTTGGACTGTAGTGACAGTAAAAGAAGAGGTTTGGTTTTGAGGACTCGCTTCAATTTCTGAAGATGGATGCAAACCTGGGTTGGAGCTCTGAAGGCTGTCATTTTGTTTTTTCTTTGTGGTGAGGTAGAACCTGAGGATATTAAGTTTTGTGACATGATAAAGTTCTCCTACTGTCAATGCATCATCGACTATCATCTCTTGATAATCCTTCAGATCACAGTCAAAATCTGTTAAGGGCCCCTGAATGTTTCCTCCATCTGGAAAGAACAGGCCTGTTGCAACCTGTAATATGTCCCTTTTCTTGGCATCCTTGCAGATGTCTATTTTTCTTGTTCCTCCTCCTCGTCTAGCTCTAACCTGCTTGAAAACCTCAGTGTCTTCATCATAATGCATCCATCCTATTTCTATTTTTCTATTTCTCTTCAGAGCATTTCTTTTATGGGTTGTTTGGGAATGTTCTTCTTGCCGTGTGCTACTGCCATCCTCTTCAGATAATTTTCTTTTGGACAGTTTGGATTTCAGCCGTTCAAAAAGCGCTGACTTGCGGCTGCTGCCCCTCCGTCTGCAAAATCCAAATACTGCTAGACGATCACCGTATGATGGCAAATAAGTCTTCAGCTCCTCATCTGTCATTAGACTTATGACACTGGCATCAATCTAAAGATGGAAAAATTATTTAATTTATTGAAACAACCAGCCTTGAAAATACAATTCTATTTTTAACTTAAGAACAATGAGGAAAAGTTGCATTTCAACCAGTATCTTGTTGGAATTAAGTACCTTCTCATTCTCCAAGGTCTGTATAATTTCCTCAGAGACTTCTCTTTGTTTCAAGAATTCAGTCAAGTCTCCCATGCTGTAAGGAAGGATGTAAATTAAAATTACAAAATTAAAATAAAGCCACCATATTATCGTCAAAGTATCTGTGCCTACCTACATTATGAGCTCTGACTATGGTGGAGAAGTGGGAACTGCATTTTTAAGTGTCCATTTGCACTGTAACTACAATCAGCATCACAATACAGTCAATCCCACATTTTCTCAGTTGTCTGGTTACAGTTTTATTGGTTTTGTTCCTTATTTATATAGTTGTCAGTCATATTCCCTGTTTTGGGTGATTTGTGATTTTGTTTTATACAGTGCTGTATACTTATTACGCATGCTTTCAGCAAAACGTCTGTTTCATCAGACGTAACAGGTGTCATTAGCGTGTAACAGAAACCTTATAGGTACCTTTGGTTAACCCTGACGTTGCATTCTATTCAACTTTGTATGTAACAATCGCTGTCACACTGTTTTTATATACCTTTTATCCAGTTATCATTTGTAGGAAGGCATTCAAAACTGAAGAACCTGGCGCCATTTGTTGTTAATACAGCAGCTCACGACACGATCCAGTTTTGAGTGCGCACCCCTTTGCGCCATATCCTTCCGGGTAACAAGGAAATGACATCAGCCACGTAGATTTCTTATTGGCAGCACTAACTCGAAATTTCGAGTTATTTTCTCAAAATTTCGAGTTAATAAGTCCGAATTTTGAGAAAATAACTCGAAATTTCGAGAAAGATAACTCGAAATTTCGAGTTATGGATCTTTTTTTTTTTTTTTTTAGTGGCGGAAATGTATGGAAGCCCGTTTCCGCCACTAAAAAAAAAAAAAAAAAAAGCTAGTATCCATAACTTGAAATTTCGAGTTATTTTCTCGAAATTTCGAGTTATTATCTCGAAATTTCGAGAAATATAACTCGAAATTTCGAGTTACTTTTCTCAAAATTTCGAGTTAGCTCTGCCAATCAAAAATATACGTGAATGAGGTCGCTTTCTTGTTACCCGGAAGCATATGGCGCAGGACCGCGCACTCAAAAACGGATCCCAACAAATTAAAGTATGTTTGCTGATAGTAACACCATGTGATTCAGCTAATAACACAGGGATTTCATCATTTGTGAAGCCAGGCTGAAAACACTCAGCAATCTGTGCATTCACGACTGGATGTAATACCGGTAGCTTAGCTGTAGCATTTGTAGCTGAGGGCTTCAGCTTCCGGGTAACATGGAAATGACGTCATTCACGTAGATTACTGATTGGCAGCGCTAACTCGAAATTTCGAGTTGCTTTTCTCAAAATTTTGAGTTAATATGTCGAAATTTTGAGAAAATAACTCGAAATTTTGAGAAAATAACTCGAAATTTTGAGTTATGGATCCTTTTTTTTTTTTTTTAGTGGCGGAAACGGGCTTCCATAGAAACGGGCTTCCATAATGTGGAGTGTTTTTTTTTTCCTATCCTCTGTGCACTTAGTGTGAGAGACTAAAAAGAGCTTATAGACCTCTACGGCTGAGAGAAACAAATGGTGACTGTCCAATTGTGGGAATTTGTGTGCCTGTGTGTATTTTTTCTTATTATATTCAATTTCGTAGAATATCTCATTATTTTAGTTTAAATGGCCATATACTACAGTGGCCCCTAGAGACAAAGCACGTACAAACTCCAAAACACTTGCAAACTCCAAAACACTTGCAAACTCCAAAACACATGCAAATTCCAAAACACATGCAAACTCCAAAACACATGCAAACTCCAAAACACTTGCAAAATCCAAAACACTTGCAAACTAAAAAAACACATGCAAACTCCAAAACACGTACAAACTCCAAAACACTTGCAAAATCCAAAACACTTGCAAACTCCAAAACACATGCAAATTCCAAAACACAATGGAAGTGCTCCAGGACGCTAGGGGTGTTATGATATTTTGATACCACGGTAAGCATTTACGGGATATTGTTTTATACAGGAAAACTGTTACTCAATAAGGCTCATCTACTAGTTGTTTTTCTCTTTCTCTGTGACCCAAGAATTAATGTGTAGGACTCACAAGCTGGTACCCCAAGGTCGAAAACACCACAGAGATGAGACCACTTCCTTACTCCCATCCTCCCTTCCTTATCTCTTAGAAAAAGGCTCGTTAAAGGCTAGGTGGTTTGTCTCAGAATTCACTAATGAAAGAACTCTGCATTTTATGTCTAGGAGTGTATTTTGCTGGGATGATCATAAATTATAGCTGAACTGATAAACTACACAAGGGATACTTTGCTCAGAAGGCAGGAAGACGTTTCCTTATTTAGTCTGTACCGGTTTGAACTGGGAAAGCTGACACACGAACCTTTTTTTTCTCTATATAAACTGCTGTGTATCAAATAAACCTTTGAGTTGATTCTGGGAAAGCAATCTGAACAGTTTCTGTATCACTTTGTTCTCCTAGCTGCTCCCGATATCGTAACTAACCCCGCTGAACGGCATACCTGAGTGTTACTTTGAATAATTAGGAGTCTTATAAGGAAAGGACAAACTCTGCTTATCGCTCACGCCACGGAGGAAACCCGGGAAGGCAATTTCCTTCAATTGGCAGTGTTGAGCTTTTGTTACCTAGTAACTACACAAGCCAGGAAGTACCAATGACCGGATTTGGGGTTTGCAGCCTTAAAGGCTGCATTTTAAGGCCGATTACGTCACAGCGACAAGAGAAGGCTGCTCTACATGCGGCCCTCAAATGCGTCCTTAATTTCCCTGAATTTTAAGGATGGGTCGGTGTAGCCTTCATGGCCCAACATATCCCAGACTTCATAGTGCGGTGGTGGTGTGGATAATTTTGCCGAAAAAAAACGGTGGAAGCGGAGCGGAGGAAGAGTAAACTTTCAGAAGTAAGTACTGAATATTATGTCACTTATTTATGCGCAAATATTTTTTTAATGAAGAACATTAAACCATTATTGTTGGCCACATGTCGGGAAAGTTATGTGACATTAGCGATGTCTGTACTTTCAGAATTAACTTGGTTTTAAAGCCTTTACTTTAAAAAATATATATATAGTCGACCTTAATCTTACAGAGATTGTGATGATTTTGTGGATAATTAAAGTCAGTCATATATCCACAAACACAACAAGCTGAAAGTCAGTGATGCTGCTCGGTTTGCAGTCCTGAATATCACGGCACAAGCAGGATCCACTGCACTGTTAATGTTAGCTCTGCTATATTGCTGCCTCTGTTCGGTGGTGTCGAGCCAAACGGACTTTAACGTGTGTTTGAACGAGCTGACGGTTCACTCGTTAAGCTGAAAGAAAGATGCTTTAATCACAGGAGTCACACATGTGTTCACTGTACCATCTGGGAACTCCTCTTGTTTCATAATAACACAAACACTAAATCCTCCTTCTTTTGTGCTGTTTTGTAGCAGTGTATACACCTGAGACTTTCACCTGTCTGTCTGTCCTGCACTCGCTCTCTGTTTCTTTCTCTCTGATTGTGTAATAAAAGTATGAACATGTGTTTATAAGTCACACTTGTGTTTGAATCCTGCAGTTTATCACACATTTGATTTCCATGTGTGACAACTGCAAGTGTCCAGAGTGAGGACAGACTGAGGGACACACTGCTGCACATCATCTGTGAGGCTTTGCACCCCTGATGATCCACCAGGACAAACTCAACAGTGTGTGAGGAAGAGGAGGAGGAAGAGCCAGCAGCAGCTGACAGATGGAGAGAATAGACAGACTGTTCCCTGTTTGTGAAGGACTGCTAGAAAAGTTTAAAATAACTAATTGTCTGTCCTGAATCAGTCTTATTAGGTAATGTTCAAATCATTGTATCATTCCAGTGTTTTCAGTGTGGGAGAAAGTACTCAAGGGCCTTCAAGTTACACACTATGAAAGGCAGCAACAAGTGTAATATTCAGAAACCTAAAGTATGTATCAGCAGCAGAATGGACCTAAAAATAAATGTTTGTTCCAGTTCTATGAAGCTTTGAGTATTTTGGATTAGTAGCACTGCTGTGTTTGTTGCATCATATTGCTGTAATTGTTTATATGCTTTATATATTCTGAGGTAAGTTGATCTATAGTGTTACATCATATTCTATAAGGATGTTACTGTATGTGTTTGTATACTTTGTGCCCAGTTTGACCCATTTAGCAGAAGCCAGCCTGTTTAAGGCTCTGATATCTATTCTGTATGACTTAAAGCAGTTATGACATGGTCTGATTTTCTCACCCAATAAAGGAATATTTCATATATCAGTCTACTCTTCATTTTATCAGAAACAGTTATCACAGCTTGTACATTTTCTTTTTATAAATATATGTAAGCAATGAGCCAAATTTAGTAATGCCAACATACTGAAGGAACAATATTTGTCTCATATATATGATACACCTATATATGCACTGTCAAAGATACTTGTCTTTGAGTGAAGATTTAAGGTGGTAAGACATATAAATAACTGCAACTTGAATCTGTACTGAAGCTCAGTATTTGACACAGAGTTCATGTTCACTGCTGTAATAGCTAATAATGATTAATATAATAACTATAATATTGGCCATATTATATTTACATTACCAAAGTGATATGACTTTAGTCTCATGAACAACATCAGCTAATTCTTATTTACTAATTAATCTTGAAATAACTGTTCAGTACAGAAATGAAGCCCAAAAATCACTGTCCCGTGGTCTCAGCCTCAGATACTTATCAAATCACACAAAGCTCTTGTAGAAACAAACAAACAAATGAACAAAATATGTTCTCCCTCATTTCTGTCAAACCAAGTTGTATGACACGTTTCCAGCGGTTAGTATCATGGTTGCTAGGCAACCTGGGAAGCGCGACGGAGACTAGACCGTCCCATACAGACAAACTTGCCGTTTATTTTGCAAATCGAGCTCAACACTGCCCCTAGCGTCCTGGAGCACTTCCGTTGTGTTTTGGAATTTGCATGTGTTTTGGAGTTTGCACGTGTTTTGGAGTTTGCACGTGTTTTGGAGTTTGCACGTGTTTTGGAGTTTGCACGTGTTTTGGACTTTGCATGTGCTTTTTAGTTTGCAAGTGTTTTGGATTTTGCAAGTGTTTTGGAGTTTGCAAGTGTTTTGGAGTTTGTACGTGCTTTGTCTCTAGGGGCCACCGTAATATACAACATATTTCTTTCTATTTTCTATGAAGAGGACTAAATGTTGAACTGTAAGTCAAAGCAACATGTGAGATGATGTAACAAATGGTTTTGATCACACACTGTGATCAAAAGAAAATGGGTAAAATATAAATAAAATAAAGCTATGTATTATTAAGTTTCTCATACATGGGCATGTTCTTATGAACCTTTAAAGCACTTTATACAGAGCTGCTATATTTAGGTCATTCCTGAAAGTCCATCACTTGCATCGCAATGCTGTCTGGATCTCTCTCACTGTGTGACCTTTCTGGTTGAATTTAATTTCTTGGAGATATGATGAAATCATAGGGCATCCAATCAGGAGAGCAGGACAGGTTGAAAGTGAAAAAGGTCTTGGTACAGACTCCTGCTTTTTCATCTCTCTGAGGTCTAAGTAGTCAGCTGTTATCAGTTGTCAGTTAAAAACATAAACCATGTTGCAAAAGGCAAAACTGCAGTGCTTTTTGCTTTATATTTTCCACCATTCTACCACCCGTTTTGATCACTTCCCGGTATCTGTGTGCAAACACAGTGACAGTGGTATGCAGCACAGTTCAGGTGGTTTCCACCTAATGTTGTCCATCTTCAAGGCTTCTTGTTGCCATCCACCATGTTTAAGTTTGTTTATCTGTAATTGAATCTGCTTTTTTTCATAACAATAGGACAATCAGTGCACAATTCCTACAGTGATGTACCAGTGTTTTGCTATGATTGTGGGCACAGAGTTTTAAGGTGCAGTTTGCAAGTGGACAGTCAGTACTGATTGGACACAAAGATGTTCTGCATTTTACACCACTATATCAAAAGAAGAGGTGATGATTGCATGTAGAGAAACTCTCAAAAAAGGTTATTAGTAGAAAAGGGTATAAATCATGGTATTGTGCTGAAACTGTTACACTGTTACCTTTCATGGTAAAAATGTGACTTTTTGTTTTAAAGAAATAAAGAACTGCTGAATAAAGAAATGAACCACTGAACTGCCCTTTATAGTAAAACAGTTCACTCTGAGTGGCTACACCTTTAAGTATGCATTTATGTAAGTTTTAATACAATTCCTCTGATGACTGGGAATTGCAGTTACTGGCATTTTAGCACTGGCTTCACTTTCAGCCCCTGAGGTTGCTGCTTGGTGCTGACCTCTTCTTAGATTTTTTTTCCTCATGTTAGACCCACACCAAAGGAGAACCTTTGGGATCCTCCCACAAAAGATCCCAGTCTTAACCCTTCACCTTCTCAAATCACAAGGGCTGAAAATGCGTAACAGAGGAAAGGTCAGAAGACTTTAGTCCTGGTGGAAGAAATCAGGGGAATGTAAGGTTACTGGAGCAGGTTATTAGACCAGAACTTCTTCTACTGTTAATCCACAACCTCTTTGTCTGCCAGAGATTTTTCATGAAGATGTTTACACTCAGAAAAAGATCAAGACTGAAATTTAAATACAGTAAAATGCTAGGAAGACATTTTAAACATTCTAATTTGAATGAGTCTTTAGGGTTGTATTGTCAGCTTGAATGCACAGCTTGAATTCAGTGCTGACTGAATACAGTTTTGCTAAATGGATTTGCATTACTGTAGCATTTCAAATGGCATTACTTAATTTTTTGATCACACAACCAAAGCTGCCTTTTAAAATAATTTCTCAGGGTTTCCATTTTTTCCCCACGTACAAATTTTCCTTGGTTGTGTGCCGTCACTGTTTCTGTTAAAGCAGCTTCATATGATTTTGTTCTAAAAGCGTTACACAAATAAATCAACACGATTCTGATCTCGAAACAAGACTGTTTTTCATGTCCTGTCCCCATGTGATTTAGCTGACATATCCCACTTTGAAAATCACAGGGAAGCGCAAAAAAAAATGCTCATATTACAGTCACATGGAATAGAGAGAAGGTGCCTCATTGGCACAAAGCAATTACAAAACTCATGCATACACCAGCACACACACACACACGCACACGCACGCACACACACACACACACACACACACACACACAAATACTGACAATGCCATAGTCCACAGGCAGCCAAAGAGAGACAAATTACCTCCCTGTCAGATAAAATCAAACTTGACATCATTTAATTAATTTCAGTGCATATTAGCATTTCTTATTGTGGTATTTTTCCCCTTTTTTCTTGCTTTGTCTCTCTGTCCTCCTCCCAGACTTGTCCTGAGGAAAACATCAGTTTGAAAAATGATAAGCCTTCTTTTCCGTCTGTTCTTTTAGGCATTTTTCTTCAATTCTCTCTCGTGTCTTTTAATCTGAACATGGCAGTGGCATACCAGGTGTTGCCAAACTAAGGCTGTTTGTATCTAAACAGCCTTGTATCTCCCTTCACAGTATTAGGGAATTTTTTAAAATAAATTAGCATTTTACTATACCCTTGCCTGATCATCACACAGAGACTGACTAAATAAAGAGACCCAAACTAGTTCTGGAAAAGTAGAATATCAAAAACATAAAAATCAAAGACTTAAATTGCTATTTAGAATTTTCAAACAAACCACAAACAGACTTGAAAACAAAGAGGAAAAAAACAGGACAGCAAGACAGTGGTCAGATGTGCACGAAGAGTTACAATTGGGTTCAAGGTTGGGGTGGGGTTAGAGTATCAGGGATGAGCTCTGAGCCCCTTCTTCTTTGAAGTGATGATGGACAGGGTGACATATCTAGCCAGGCCAGCATCTCCATAGACTTTAATGTTTGCAGATGACATGGTGGCTTGCAGTGAGAGTAGAGGTCATGTGGAAAAGAACTTTGAGAAGTGGAGGTATGCTGCGGATAAATAAGAAATCAAAGTCAGTAGCAAGAGAGAAAACGTGTGTGAATGAGAAACAAGCGCATAGAAAGGTCAGCATGCAAGCAGTAGAGATAGTGAAGGTAGATGAGTTTAAGTACCTGAGGTCAACCACTCAATGCAACAGACAGTCCACACAACAGGTGAAGAGGAAAGTGGAAGCACGGTGGACTGGGAGGAGATGCTTGTCAGGGGTGATTTGTGACAGACGGACAGTAGCAAGAGTGAAATGGAAGGTTCACAAGGTTGTAGTGAGACCATGGCACTAACAAAAACATATGACACAGAGTTTTAGAGCTCCGAGAAGATTCATGGATGTAGTGAAGCAGGACATGCAGAGGGTTGGTGTGACAGAAGTGGATGCTATAGTGCAAGAGGGTGGCTGTAGCTCAGGTGGCAGAGCACGTCAGCCACTAATCAGAAGGTTGGTGGTTCGATCCCAGGCTGCCTCCTGGCTGCATGCCAAATATCCTTGGGCAAGATACTAACCCCATGTTTGCCTACTGGTGGTGGTCAGAGGGCCCGGTGGCCGGCAGACTCGCCTCTGTCAGTGCACCCCAGGGCAGCTGTGGCTATTATTAAATTATTCTGTTATTATATGTTACCTTATATATGTAATCAAAGTAGTTGAATTAGAATACTGCTGTAGATCACATTATACCCTTTAATATAGAGTGTGTGAGCTGTATGTAGTTTAGTTCTCATTATACTTTTGAGTTAACAGAACATATTCACATATTAGTTCATTAGATAAATGTGCATCACTCTGTATCCTTGATCTGCTGGGAATGTGTTACACTGTTTTCTTGACATGCTTAATTGTTGAATCATGAAGAGAAGGTTGTAAGCAGGAGACTCTGTGTCTAAAGACAGGGGAGATAGATAGACCACATTCCACACCCCCACCTTACAGAAAGCAGAGAAACAACTGCCGAGGTCATAACTTAGGCGCTGTAACAGAGAAAAAATGTGATGTTTTGGCTTTTACGACTAGCTGGGGGCCACTAGAGACTATAAAAAGCTGAGCAACCCGTCACCATTTTGAGACATGTGCCTGACCCTCTGGTAGCATCTCTCCCGTCCGGACGTTGTAATGCTCTGACTGTTGAATTGTATGGAAATAAATGATTGTTGATTGAGCATTGATACACCGAGTATTGTCCTTCCTTCAGCCCAAAGATTCAAAGAATTGGGAGAATTCAACAACTTGGTGCCGTGTGACCCGGATCTTTGGTGTGCTGAGGAGGTGCAGATTTGACCTTTGGTGAGATCGTGAGGCGAGGTGAACAGAGGACCGGTCCAAAAATAGAAAGGTAAGCACAGCCTGTTGTATTATAAATACCAAATGTGCATATTGGGCTTTCCAAATTAATCTGTTCACTGAGTTACACGTATTTTCACAGTAAATTTGTCGGTGTCTGGTTTTTGGCGCAAGATACTAACAACATAAGTTGAGGCTGAATTCCAGTGTGTTAAATAAACTGCTTCTACCGAGAAACTAATAACATACTACGTTGGACTAGTTGCAGTAAACTGCTTCTACCGAGATACTAATAACATACTACGTTGGACTAGTTGCAGCCACTTTACCTTCCACATTTAATTTTGTCTAATACTGGCTTCTGTAGCAATAATACATTAGAATTTCTTCTGAAGACACGGCCATTAGTTCAGTACATTGAAGTCGAGGTTTGAAGTTTGTTTATGGTGTCGGTTACGTCCTGGCTCTTGCCGGCTATGAAATAGAAGTTGATTTAAGGAAAAGCAGATGCTGGCTTCACGGTGCGGTTGAACGCTGGCAACGCGAGAGCGAAACACGTCCGTAGGTTTGGTTTATGATACGGCCGTGTTCCGGTGGTGCGGCCGTGAAGTGCAGTAGTGGTTGGTGCTAATTTTAGTACATTGAACAGAGGCTTGACGGTGGTTTGTGGCGTCAGTCGAGTTTTTTTTTTAAGGGCTGCGGTCATAAAACAAAGTAAAATTTTACTTGCCAAGAAGTACATAGAGCAAAACCTGGTTTATGATGTCGGGTATAACTTCGGGGATGCAAGCATCACTTTTATGATGCGACTTTGCCCCGTGGTGGCGGTCATAAGCGCAGAGAAAGGGGTATTTTGGTCTATGGTGCAGTGTGCTTTAAGAAGATCTAATAGTTGAGCTCAGAGGTTTCTGTGTAAAATTCCCGCTGAGGAAAAGTGTTGTGTGTGAGTGTGAAGGCGCGCTCTGAGTGAGAGTGTGTGTGAAGCTGCGAGGCGCGCTCTGGGTGCTGTCTTGTGGGTAAAGCGCGCACTGAGTGAGAGTGTGAGTGAGGCGCGCTCTGAGTGTGTTTTTTGTGTGAAGTGTGAAGCGTGAACACAGTGACAGTGACGGTTGATGTGTTTGATTAGGAGGACATTAGAGCAAATACACATTTTAGGATCAAAGGTTGATGCCTAGTGTACCTGTGGAACATTTTGCCTATGGAGTAGCGACCCTCCTGTCCGTGGACGCGTGGCCAGGACCGGCGTCGTCCGGGTGCCGAGGTGGTGACTTGGGGAGGTGAGGGCCCCCGCATAGCTACGGATATAACACTGGAACGGCCGTGTAATCACGGGTTCACATTTATTCCGGACTAGAACAAGACACATTTTGCGAACAAACGTTGAGTCTAGATTAGTAAAGAAAAATAAAAAGGTTGAATTCCTCGTTTCAGTGGTTGAAATTGTTGTGTGCCTGTCCCCTGACGAGTGTGAAATTAAAATAAAGAGGGAATTTGGAGCCACATAGAGATAGATGGGCATAATTGGGTGTATTACTCTGTGGTGTAATAAAAATAAAAAGGAGAGATAGTAAGAGGTGTGCAGTGGAGAATTATGGAGGAGTACAGGGAGGAATGTGTTGGGAGACTGGCGTACAGTTTACGCTGTCAAGGTAGGCGGGTTGCCTGCTTATCTGTTTAACATGTGATGAAAATGAAATTAAATAAATCTCTTAGTGTGTTAATACAGGAAGCTGCGGACCTGGACCAACTGCCCCCACAAGCACAGCGGTCGAAGCAAAATTATAGGTAATGGGAACCACACCCAGCACGAATCAGCAGCTGTGAAAAAGACAGCAGCGAGGAGAGAATTAGAGGAGAAATTAAGAGAAGTTTTAACACATAAAATTGGGGCCAACGGACTTGTGGAGGTTGGGAAGGCGTCCGGAGCATCACAACAAAAAGGTGAAACAAAAACACACAAGCAGAGAAATCTGAGAGAAAGGCTCCTTTTAAGGTAACGCCTAGTTTGAGAAAAGATAAAATTAACCTGCTTTTATACAAATGCACATACACGCAATGAAGAAACAGCTTACACTCATGAACACGTGAAGATTTTCCAGCAAGGTTAAAGAAAAATTAACATACTTAAATGATGAAGTCTATACATTACTGACAAAGAAACCCTCTGGGTTGCAGGACAACAATTTAACTAAAAAAAAAAAAAAGGAACACTGGTCTAACCAACCAGGCAAGACACAACAAATTTAGTGGTTAAAAGATTCAAATTGTGACATGTTTTCTGTTGATTGATTAATAAAAGTGATTACTGAATGAAAGAAAGTTCCTTTTTTGGGCTTTTAAACATGATCTTAAGAATTTTAACATATACCGGTGTTGTCCTGTCAACTTGGTGGGTTAGGAGTTGATTATATCGGGAGACAAAAAAACAAAAAAAAAAAAGGGGGAGAGAAGGCTGACACAGGGCCTGACCCCATTGTCTCCCCTCTGAATAACACAGCCAACACAACATCATTTTCCTGTTCGTTTGTTTTTGTTTTTTGTTTGTTTTTGTTTTGTTTTGTTTTTGTTTTTTCTATACATATTTAATTACAGGCTGCTTTGCCGGCCCTGAAAGCCGAGGCTGACTGGACTCCTGCTCTCCCCCATACGTGACACTGACCAAATGCTGCAACAGCTGGACCCACAACAACGACCTGAGAATGTCAACAGACCTGCAGGAATGTGATCTCATGCAGCCGAGACGGAGAGCACTAAACCTAAGGCCCGTTTCACTACACGGGGGAAAATTCCCAGACTGCGTCAGCTGACAGAGCTGTGACGAGACGCCCGCCAAGCCCGAATGAAAAGTAAGGCCGAGCGAAAGAATGCTGACCTTGATAACTTTGCATTCACACTGTGCAGGACAGTGATGGACCAACACGGATGATCGGGTGGCGAAAAAGGGCGTGACCGAGACAAGAGGAGTAACTGAGGACAGAAGGCACCTCAGAATGGACAAAAACACAGAAGAAGATGCAGGTTTCACCTGCGGTGAACATCGACACTGGAGAAAGGACTGCCCCAATTGGGGTCAGAACCAGGACGGACTGAATTTTGAGCAGCAGCAGCAGCAGCAATGGTCGCAAACAAACTGAAAAAGGAGGGGGGCAGGACCCCAGGGCATGCTTCAGGCCGTGGTTTACCCAGAACACCAGAACAGGAAAGTGATGAACACAAACACCAACACACACACACACACACACACACACACACACACACACACACACACACACACACACACACACACACGTCTCCAAACACACAGATTCAGAATGAAGTGAAATACACACATGAACACGTGCACTCGTTGAGTGAGTGAGAAATGACACACACACACATATACACACACACACACACACACATACACACACACACACATTGGAATGTTGATTCACTGAGAAGTGATGCACACACATACACATGCACACGCTTGTGCAATGAAGAGTGATCCACACGCACACACACATACACGCTGATGCAATGAAGAATGCTTTGCTTATGCTGATATGCAAAATGCTGCACACAAACATCCCAATGCATAATTTTTATGAGGAGCCATTGATTACCATTAAATACTTAGAATGTGTTATATGTCACCCAGAGGGCATTTATGTAGATTTTAGGAATAAGGTCTAAAAAAGTTTGGTTATGAAAACAATGTCTGTGCGTGATGTCTGTTTATGGCTCAAGGCCTTGACTGAATTCTTTGCTGTGCTTCACACAGCCCTGATGAGGAACAGTGGCACAGAGTGAAATTGATGAATTAATAGTGTAAGTTTAGGTTGGAGTACGGCATTTTCTGTGATTGAGTTTTAATTCAAGGAGGAACAAAAGGTGTTACGACACCTGAGGTTCTCATTCCCACACAATATTGTCCCGGCAGGAAGCAAAATGTTCCTGTGAATTTCTGGTTGATTGTTTGGTTTTGTTTAGCGCTAGCTTGATTTTATCAGTGAGCTTTGGCTTGTGTTCTTTCTCGTAAGCGAGAGAGGGATAGTTTTATGCTTGGACATGTCTGCAACGGGCCCTAGTTTGTGTTATTTTAGTAGTATTTTGTTGGTTATGTCTGTTTTCGTTTTTGTTACAGTGCACTGGAGAAAAAACATCTGAGAGGTGTGATCCACCGGTGGTGATATGTTGATATTTTGTGAGTTCATGATTTAACAATCAGCTCTTTAAACAAGGCCTGAAAGATTGAAATTTAAAGCGCTATAAAATATTATTACTGTAAACAGTTGCAAAGTGTGCTTCTCCATGATTGTAATTGGCTTGGGAGAAATTCACTTATAGGGAACACTGATCTAAAAGGATTGCACCGAGTCAATCCGGCCCAAAAAACAACAAGGAATTGTTTTCCTTTAAAATGATGACGTCATCTTGCTGATGATGGAGGCTCGAATAGGTTGCGCGGGAGACTCCATTATCAGCAACATCTGGTATGAATGTGTATGGAGGTATGCATGCGAATGGACTGTGATGGACTGACGACTAAAAGTTTTGACTGACTTGATACTGAGACAATGACTGCACCCACTTTAGGATTAGTAAATGCCAATAAACAATTAATAAACAATTCACCCAGCCGACAAGAGAACGGTGGATGCTTCGCTTTGTTTTGTTTTGTTTTTTCAGGAGCAGGAGGATAAGAGAGACTGGAGGAGGAGACTCTAGCTTCACATAAGTATGAACTGCAGACTTAACACTGTGGTTGCTGATTTTGAGTTACCGATGTTTGCATTAAGAAAACTGTGCTATATTAGCTGTGTTTTGATTAAGGTATCATGTTATATTATTGGGAATGCCAAATGCTACAGTGGAGAAGACTTTTGATACCACTCATGACTGGAATATGTTATTATTAACCATAGCAGGCCACTGTAAAAAGTCAATTAAATTTTATAGAGGAAAATCGCCAAAATTGAACAATACCTATGAATGACTGGCCACATTCAGAATAGAGATATGCAATAATAAACATTGGTCCACATGAGTTAGGTTCTCACTTGAAATAGTAAGTTATTAGATGTAGAATATAATTGACAGGGACATTTGATAGGATGTGGTACTGAAAAAGAACAAGAGCAAAGTAAATAAAGAAAATATTGTGTTTAGTTTGGATAAATTCAAATTAAAATGTACCATTACACTCAGAGGATCAATATGAAATAAAACATATGCAAAATTTGTAGGAAGTACATGACTGATAACTGTTCTGTCCTGAGCGTTTGTTTCCAGAGCACCCACTTGACCACACCAACAGTTTCTCGCCACCGAGGAGGGGTACTTGTAAAAAGAATAAAATAAAAATCTGAGTTTAACAAAACATTTCAAATGTAAACATCAAGCTTACCTTTCTTTTTCCATGAAATGTGCTTGTGGGCACGCCAGCCATTTTGAAAAGGTGGGCAAAACAATTGGCAAGGCCACACCCCCACACATGTGATATAATTTTAAAGGTACTGTTGCCCTCTCTAAGAAACATCAGGAATTAGAGGAGTGGCAAGTAGAGTATGCGAGCTACAAGCAAAAACTAAAATGTGTACTACAGTGTGCAAAAATGAAATACTGGGTCATCAGGGGGTCATGAGGGACATTTATAAAACTAAAAGTCCCACTAACCTTAAAGTGCACTTGAAAAGCCCACACAAGAAGGTTAACCTAGCTTACCTAGAAGACCTCATCAGGGGGAGCACACTCCCCCTCCTTGAAGAGCTCACCCACTCAACCCGCATCCCCAGAAAACAGCTAACCCCAGATAAGGCAGCGTGATGTATCCCGAGATAACAGGACTGGGACATCTAAATAAAGGTGTGAAACAATCACCTTCAAAAGGTTATCAATTCACTTGAACCAAAATTAGGACCACACGGTGCGGCAAGAGTTAATAGTTATTAGTCTCAACACCCAAGGATAACCAGAAGAGCATGACTGATATGATGGAACTGGGATTTTGTTACACTTAATTTTTGCAAAACACAAACAAAACTAAATTGAAACTAAGGATTTTCAGAAAATAAAAACTAAACTAAACTAGCAAACAATTGGTAAAAAACTGATTAAAACTGATGAAAATTGCAAAACTATTACAACCCTGGTCCAGACTAAGATGGTGTTGGACATCTTCAGGGCAGAAAAGGGTTGGTGTGACCAAGGTGTGGTTTGGCTTGTTGTATGTACATTTCAAAATGTTACAGCTCTGGATGGACCAGTTACCAGATATGATGTCACTAACCTTCTCTTTTAATTGTCTAGCTCCAATGAATTGACACATGGGAGTGTGTCAAAAAGGGGGAGTTGAGTTTGAACATCAAACAATGGTGATATGAAAATTTCTATGAGTTTATTTTTGTGTTTAATAAATTAGCTATGGTAAAACTTAAGCTTATAATGTGTTAGACTTAGAAAGGGTTCACTAATTTTTGATTTCTTTTACACACACATAGATTATGATTAGAATAAGTCCTGAACATAATATTTTGAACCAAATTTGAATCATTAGAAGAACAATGGATAACAATATTAGATTATCAAGGCTAGGGAGAGAGGTGTTTTGGTTTTCTGTCTCTTGCAGAGAAAGGAACAGACACCAGACGGGGACCCGGAGATGTGAGGACCCTTCACAGCAGGGACAGATGTAGGGACTGCCGAGACAGCAACTGGGGTCAAGTGTCATGACGTTTGGGCTCCTGGAGAAGATGGATCCCACAAACACAGCAATAACCATGAAGGGGTTGGCGAAAACCAGGAACACCAGACCAACGAGGTTCAAGAGGCTCTTGGCAAAAAGGGGGACACGCCGGTGAACCCAAAACACACAGATCCTTGTTTGAAATCGGGGCAGAATAATCCCCAGAACTGTGCAATGACTAAAGGGTGGTCTAACCCCGGAGGTCGAAGAAAGAAGCTGAGAATCACCCAACTGGAAGACACTGGTAGCTGCAGCAATAAAAATAAAGGTTAAAAGCTCCTTAGACAGAGGTTCTAGTCTAAGTACATTTGAAAGGTATAAGGGGGCATTAAAATGGGAGTGGAAAACTGGAGCACCAAAATAAAGCTGTGGGAGAATTGGGGAGTGATGGGAGAGTCATCTGTAACTGCTGTTATGGTTGTAAATCTAACTTTGCTTGCATCTGAACTGCATGAACACAGAGGTCATCCCACATATGGTCCACCCGTTAAAGGGGGACAGAGGGCCTCAGGATCAAGAAAACTTGGACCTTGCGACCCTGGAGTGCATGTTGTAAGTGATCTCTTTCAGAGATCAAAAGGGGGAATTATTAAATTATTCTGTTATTATATGTTACCTTATATATGTAATCAAAGTAGTTGAATTAGAATACTGCTGTAGATCACATTATACCCTTTAATATAGAGTGTGTGAGCTGTATGTAGTTTAGTTCTCATTATACTTTTGAGTTAACAGAACATATTCACATATTAGTTCATTAGATAAATGTGCATCACTCTGTATCCTTGATCTGCTGGGAATGTGTTACACTGTTTTCTTGACATGCTTAATTGTTGAATCATGAAGAGAAGGTTGTAAGCAGGAGACTCTGTCTAAAGACAGGGGAGATAGATAGACCACATTCCACACCCCCACCTTACAGAAAGCAGAGAAACAACTGCCGAGGTCATAACTTAGGCGCTGTAACAGAGAAAAAATGTGATGTTTTGGCTTTTACGACTAGCTGGGGGCCACTAGAGACTATAAAAAGCTGAGCAACCCGTCACCATTTTGAGACATGTGCCTGACCCTCTGGTAGCATCTCTCCCGTCCGGACGTTGTAATGCTCTGACTGTTGAATTGTATGGAAATAAATGATTGTTGATTGAGCATTGATACACCGAGTATTGTCCTTCCTTCAGCCCAAAGATTCAAAGAATTGGGAGAATTCAACACTATAATGTAGCTTGCCTGTGTGTGAATGGGTAAAGCGCTTTGGGGTCCTTAGGGACTGAGTAAAGCGCTATACAAATGCAGGCCATTTACCATTTTTACCAAAAGTGTCCAAGTCCAGTCCTCGAGAGCTAATGTCCTGCAGCATTTAGATGCTTTCCTACTCCAGCACAGCTGAATCAAATGGTTAGTTTACCTCTTCAACATGCCATCAAGTTTGGCAAAGGCCTGATAACAAGCCATTTATTTGATTCAGGTGTGTCGGAACGAGAATGCGTCTAAAAGCTGCAGGACGGTAGCTCTCGAGGACTGGAGTTGGACACCCCTGCTATAGAGCTAGGTGAGATAGAGGCAGATGATTTACTGTGGTGATGCCTAAACTGCGAAGCCAAATTTTTTTTTTGCAAAACTCTTCAACCACCTATCAGCAGTAAAGTAGCTCAAAAAAAGACTAAAACAAGCAACTTACCCAAGTCCAAAATCAACCTATTTGGTTGCCATATAGCCGTTTGCAATGACAGTTTCCCCACAGTGGAATACAGGAGATACATCCATGATGCCAACATGAGACATTTGCCTGTGCCTAACTGTGCAGTGAAAGGTACTACTTTCAAACAAATTGTTATAATTTCCAGAACTGGGCAAACATTGTAATCATACAATATGCACACTTGGTGTATAAATTCTGTTTTTGATTTGAGCTATTACCATGCCCTTAGACTCTAAATGTAATGTTGATATTTATGCTGCCTCATGAGAGCCGCTAAAAACAACCAACCTGTTCTGTCATTTAGACAGCAGAAGTTGTTTTCAGTGAGTGCCGTTTGTCTTTCTTTTTTTAACTGTAAGCATGCAGTTACACCATATAACTGCAGAAAAAATTTCTTTCACTTTTGTCTTGCATATTCTGCAATTACAATAATGTCATCATGAATCTCTTGTTTAAATATACGCACAGGCATCTTTCTACCTGTATTATAATTTCTATGTATCTCTACTTTCCTCTTACTCTCAGTATTGTTCTCAGCTAATCCCCTCCTGTGCACACGAAGTCACGACCAGACACTCTCCTAGCCACTCAACACCACCCAGGGATGACACTATCTGATATCTCCCTAGCAGATTAAGACCTTAGATTGCAGCACCATAAACAAGTGCCTGATCAAAGCTCTGTGTCACGGATTACCTCCGTCAGAAACAATGTACGGTAAAATTGACACAGGTAAAGCTGCAAAATGTCAAGGAAGCTTGGTGCTTTATTGGTTTTCAGCTCAATTGCAGTATAAACGTGTAAGAGACATTGTCTGGTATTTCAAAGAAGCATTCAGCACCTGTGATAGAAAAACGTGTGAAGATTTTGAAAAAGCTTAGAGGATGGCGTTATTTGCTGTTACAAGCAAGTTGCCAAATATGGAGCAACTGAGCTTTTCGCTATTCACAATGTCAAAAGGCTGCTGAACTGTCACTCTCTGTGGAACATGTTTTATTGTGCAGACCCTTACCAGTTTCATAAAGTATATGATTGTCAAAGAGTACATACAGTACTTGGGATACTAGACTAGACGATGACTACAGACAATTGTAGATTTCATTTTATTTTTTACATCCTGAATCCCGAAATCATACAAAACAGCAAAACAAAATACAGATATAACACACTCTTATACATTTTCCATAAAGTCCCTTGTGGTCTCTCAAGGACTAGTAAACAATTTGCTATATATCTAATCTACACAGATTTAAAAAAAAAAAAAAAAAAAAAAAAAAAAAAGACCTTAAACACACACCATAGGGTCTAACATAACTTTCATGCATTATCTGCAACACTGTGGACTTAGTATTATACTAGTGTCAACTTACTAGCTTTTTATACTTGCTTACTTGAAAAATCTAGATATTGTTACATGTTTTGCACACACATACATCGCTTGACCTTTGCTAAGTGTACATAGGGATTGGCCTGTCCTTGTTTACTACTACCAGACATGCTCAATTTAGGGGATACTGCCTTTTGTGATGTAACAGAAAAACAACTTCTCTTACAGTATAATGTGTTATGACAGACTGGAGCACAGTATATTGTAAAAAAAATGGTAGACTTTAATACCTGAAGATTGTAATGAAATAAACTAATAGAAATAAACTAATAAAATAGAGCAATGCAGCAAATCTTCAAAAAACAAAAAACAAAAAACAGATTATCAATAATGCCTGCAGTGTTAATTTGGATTAATCTTAGTTGCTGTCACTTTCATCATCCCAGTTCAGTTTGCATGTCTGGATACTAGCAAAACATTACACCCCTCTTTGGAGATGTTTAAAAATCAGACCAAGAAATTACAGGTAGCCTTACATTCTTTGAAGTTTATACATTAAAAAAAAACCAACAACAGTCGAAGTTAAAAATGCTCAGCTTCCACCTTCTTAAATATTCTGTTGTAGGGAAATTATCAGGAGAGAGTTACCCTTCCCCCATCAAATTAAAAGTAGCCATTAAAGTAAAGAAACTATGAGTTACCTTCAATTTTTTTCTCTCTTTGCAAGAGGGGTGTTTCTGGAACTAATTGATGAATAGCTGCCATAACAGGGAGCTGCGTCCTTCAATTGAACTTTAATTCCTATGTGCATCAATCATTTCCCCCCTTTTTATAACATAATGGATACTCACAGCTCTTATTATGGTGCATTTTGTCCTTGTGATGTGACTGTGGTTTTGTACACATGGCTGTGCCTGTTAGTGTGTGTGAGAGAGAGCGAGAGAAGAGGTGTTTTTCAGTGGAAATAGTAAACTAAGCAGGGAAATCTTTTAAATCATGAAAGCAAGTCTGTCTGTCTCTCCCCCCCTCCCTCTGTGGCCCAACACCCTAACATTGATATTTTTTTTGTCCTTCAAACAGACAACCTAAAACAATGTGAAAGATTCTGAAAAAGGGTTGCTCATTGAAGTCCATGCTTCAACGGATGTCTCCCAATTACACTTAAATCGTTATTATATAGTAATAAAATAATCAGGTTACCACTCCCAATTCAAATGCTTTATCCTAGCTCCAGTGGGCTCTGGCTGCCATTCATCTGTAGGGAATACAGACTGTCAGTCTGCTGTTGACCTCAGTTGTTGTCCACGTCCGTTTACTGTGGAGGCTGTGAAGCACTGGGAAAGGAGGCTGATGTGAGTCTGTGAGTCAGTGAAGCTCACACCAGTAACAGCGATACCGAGCTGACATGCTGAACCTTTTTGTCAATAAGCGTTGTTGTTTTTGCTGTTAGCCTCTGTTAACTTTTGTTAGTGAAACTTTCTTTAAAGTGGATCTAACATTATTAGAATGTTTCGTTCTCCCAAGTTTTGATACATATTTAATGCTTTTAGTTTGAACCTATTAAAATTACAATTTTGCAAAGTTTGGTCTAAAAAGGTTTTAAACTGGCAGTTGCATCAAATGACAGTGGAAGCATCAATGCTAGAATTTACCAAAAATCAGCGGTATGGGTATAAAGCCTTATTTCTAACTGAAACGGTAAAAATCATTTTAATTTAAAATGTTTATTTAAATTCATTAAAGCTAATAATACTATCAGATAGACTGTACTTTGGGCTTGTTAGGAGACCTTTTTTTTGTCTCCCCCCCATTGACCAAATTTGTTACATTTGTGAAATAATGAGTAAAGATAACAATGCACCTGGTTTGTGATGGGTAAAATATTGGACGGCTTCTTAGTCACCCTGACGACATCTGTCCGCCTGTCTCCTGATACCCATCTGGTATCTGATTGCTATGTCTTCCAACCTTCTGGCCATCTTCTATCATGCCTGGAAGTCCTGTATCCAGCTATTCCACTTCAGAGGTCCCACCTGTGCAGTTAGCTGCCTGCCCGATCCCCAGAGGGCTTCTGATTTCATTACTAGTCTCTTGCCTGGCCACTGGAAACCGCTACACCAATGGTAAGACATGCCCACTGTCTTGAAACCACCCTGCTCCCTGTCTTGCCAATTTGATTTTCCATCAGATACGAGTAACCTGTCTGATGGAAAGTACTGTCTGACCGTCTAATCCTTGTTTTCACTGACCTGGCATACTTTGCTCATCAACTTTAAAGGCTATATATCATCACCCTTTTACACTTCACATCCAAGATCTTCTACCACATTATTTTGCTCTATTCATTCAAACGTATTTGCACATAGATGTGGAAATTATGTATTTAGCCCACACTTACAAGGCATATTTATTTTTCTGCTTGGGGCTTTTTCTGTTCTGTTTGTGTAGTAACTATTCTTTTATTGGTAATATACAGGCAGCATTATACTACAATTGTCTTGTATCCTTCTGTCCTTCTCTTTTAACTTAATGAATAGGATTTCATCCATAATGGATACATCCATTTTTTTTTTTTTAGGTATGTAGACCTGACCTGTAATTTCTCAAGTTGGGTTTACCAGTATAGTAGGTTTAATAGTGTTATCTCAGTCTTGCATTATAAAGGTTAGGATGAAAGTTGTGGATGATGAACCATTTTCTTATTATGATCTAACGATGCTTTCATTTTTTTTTCAGTAATTGAGATCACATATGTGACAAATTGATTTCATTTCTATGTCTTATGTAAAACCTTCAAAGATGAGCAACAAAGCAGCTTCCAAGTGAAACACCTTCCTGTTCCAGTAACATCCTCATCAGTACTGAAACTAAAGAAGGCACATGTTCTTCAAATGAGATCGCATATCACCTAGTTGCTTGCTAATGAGCTACCTAATTTCATTCATTATTGTGCAATATAAGGATGTGACTAATGAGAGTGACCCTTTGCTGAATACAAAACCTTCATCTTATAGTAGTTGTGGGGCATAACCAGATGAGATATCTCTCTGTTCTTAACACACAAAATCTTTTTAGATCTTTGTTGTATTCACTGAGTAATTAAGATTCATATACTTTTTAAATAATAGGTGCACTCAAAGTGATTGTCATTCTTCTTTAGATTTGGAGTGGCAAACAGCATAACACAGATTTTATCAAAGCAGTAAACTGAGAAGAAATACTGAATACACACTGTAAAAAGTGTATGATAAGTTAAAGACAAACAAAAGTATAATATAACCCATTAAGTCATATACAAACACAAGAGGCAGACCCTGCTCTACCCTGAACTACTGTATAACAGTCAGTCAGTTTATGTCAGACAATGCATGAGCATTATGAGTAGACCCATACCAAACACAGGCTGAGTAGCCTAGAGGACAAGTTAGTCTGACCAGAGATATAGTGACACAGGGGAAAATGGAGAAAAAAAATCAAACCCAAACTGTTCTCTGTTTTTAACAGAAAAAAAACAAATGAAAAAATGAGCTAAAGAGTAGAAAATAAAGAGCAACAGTGAAAGTTGCTTTGGTCAAAAGTGTGCTGGAAAAGTCCAGAGAAAATGTGTATTTCTGAATGCCTAAATAGATCAGACTTGATAAAAATATGTGTAATATGATTGGAGTTGATCGTCATTTAACTGTGTCTCAGTTTGCCAATATGGCAAGGAATAAGTTCCAGTCACGAAAAAGGTGGTACTGCTTCAAATTATGATTGTCCATAGAAAGACCCCAGGAAAATGCCTCAGTTATCCCCCTTTTCCCCCATTTTTCTCTCTCTAAGACCAAATATAGAAAGGAAGCCCTTTCATTATTGAAAGGCACTTTCTTTTTAGCCTGTTGAGGCTGTTGAAGATGGAGAACACATTCATCCACAGCCTCATATGCCCTTTTACATCTCCCTAGTCTATCTCTCTCTGCAAGCACAGAGGCCTGCAAAAAGTCCATTAAGGCCTATCTTAATGAAGAGAGACGGGACACAAAGGCACCTCAGAGAGGTGAGTGGTGATCAGAAAGGTTGATGAGGAGTCCAGCTCGTCTAGTCATTCACCGTGGACGAGACAAGGCTTTGGGCTTCAGTGTGTGCCGATACAGCAGCACGGGGTAATGAATGGAAAGGCTGTACTGCTGGAACCATCAACTAACCAATCTCTCATCACCAAAGCTCCCACCGGTGTTTTGTTAATATACTCCCCCATCTCTTCCCATGGCTCTGTCAAAGGTGTCTCTCCATGCCACAATGGCTTTCACTCGCTCTCGTAGAGAGATGAAGCTTCTTGAAGCCAGAAATGATGAGTAATTGTATCATTCTACTGAGCTCCACTGAAAGAAATGTTTCCAAGCCTGACACCAAGCCTATTGGTTAGATAAAAAGGTTTGTACTCCAACATGTTTTTGGTTTATTCATATATGCACTTTATATATGTATGTACTTGTGAGGTGAATTTGGATATAAAACATATGCAAACAATTTTACAGAATCTGTAAGTTTGTCTATTTTTAACTTTTTATGATTACAATCCACATTCACTACAGTGCAAATCTGAGGTCCAGACATTTGAATGTGGCTGCAAAAAAACGGTTAAATTGATTAATTCAATATAGAGTGATGGCTTGAAATTTGGCACCTTTAAGTTTCCTTATTTTTTCCAGCACTTTCTATGCTTTGAGCATTGAGATCATTGAGTATATCATAGTTTCAGCAGCAACACTCTACAAATTTAATGTTTATAACATATAGTAATGGAAACATTGTTACATTTTATTTTTAATATCGTTATTTTTAACACTCATTAAATGTTGAATTTGACAGTGTGTTTACTCATAGATTTAAACCACGATAATGTCGAGTGAATACTTATGCATGCATACAACATGGACACAAGTGTGGTTTGCAAGTTTAACTTGGATCTTTGGTGATGTTGTTTGCAACAGGGCAAGTCTTGATAGTCACAAGATCAGAAAAATAGAGGTTTTCCAACTAGTCGTCATAAACATGTGACGCTCAGCAAATGTCATAAAATCAGTACTGATGAGAATATTATTTTGAGACATTGTGGCAAAACATCATGGATCAAGAAACCTCTAAAATCTGTGTTTTCACGGAGGATAAATGCCAAAAGAAAAGCTACTCTTGAAATTAACCATGGCTAAAAGGTATGCGATTGAACTGGTGGTTAAATTAAACGCCTTGTAGCCAGAGCCAATTTGCAACAAGCAGCAAACAAACAGTGAGCATATGCTGACTTCACAGCAACTATTTGAGCACATCTCAGAAATTACTCAGTTCTCCATTTCAGCCACTGGTGTTGATGCCAAGAGTGCAAGGTTGAAGGAACCTTTTGAATAAAGAAAGATATTTCAAGAAAACCTGCAGCCATCGCACTTTGTTCCAGTCACTCAGACTAAGCAGAAAACCTGCAGGTTGCTTGGAAAAGAAAGTACAACCATCGTCCAGAAGGTCAGTAGCACTGCAACAACACCAGCAGTGGTACAAGTTAATACTAGCATAGATGTGGATGCTGTGTACAAAAATGCATGGTACCTTGGAATAGTTACAAATGCTGCAAATTAAGACATCTATCTAGATTTCATGAAATCAAAAGGTCGTGCAAAACAATTTTCCTGGCACTACAGAAAAGGCTGGTGTTAAACACTAACTTACAAATAAGTAGAACAAAAACAAAACAGAAGAAAAAGAGCATTTTGGCTCACGATTGTAACACTTGGAGCTGGTTTATAATTTACTTTGTTGCAGTATTTTCTGAGCCAAGATCAGATCAGGGGCGATTCTAGGATCAGCGCTTTGGGGGTGCTGAGCACCCAGAGAGCTGCCCATGCAGGCAAGGTAAACTTTACTCGTCACAATGAGACTTCTTCCCTGTCTCTCTCAGTCCCTACATCCTTAAATGTCTCCGGTTGTCCCGAGTTCCCTCTGACTGTCTCCTTGGTGCATTTAAAACCCTGTTCCTCCCTGTCCTCATCGTCTGTTGTCTTCAACAGTCTCCGTTATCAGTCATCATAGTTTCACCCTCTCTGTGCAAATCTGCAAATTTCCTTATTAAATCATAAGATTCTTAAATTCATCAAGTCTCTCTGTGCCTGGGTCCTCGTCACAAAACATGACGTCACTGTTTTGTACATTCTAACACAATTTAATCCCCACATTTGTGAAAGAAAAGCAAAACACTGAAAAGTCTGTAACAAAACCATCAAATCTGATAAAGGTTATTTAAATGCTGCAAAAGAAGAATGGATTGGAATTTAAAAATATATATATACATATCCTAACCTTAATTACTGCGGGAGAATAATGAATGATGCTCATAGTGAGTAAAAAGTAAACTGAGTGCATTTTTTGGACAGAGATTCCCTTTTAAAGTGTATGTATAATATAATACAGATAAATAAAAATACACTCCAAAAATAGAAGAGTCCTTGAAATTTTTTCTTTTCTTTTAACCTATGTCGCCTCACCTTGAGGTTGGTAAATCTGTCCATCACATTTTGGTGGTCAAGTCTCTCAAGCATCTCTTTCTCAACTGACATCACAGCCAGGTGCTGGAGTCTGCTTTGACCCATGGTCCTTCTCAGCCAGGTATGGAGCTGACTCAAGACACTAAAAGACCTCTCACCGCTACAGCTGCTAACTGGGTTTGTTAGGACAACCCGAATAACAGTTTTCAGTGTGGGGAAGATCTGATTATCCAGAGGATTGTACAATGTTAACATATCTGGAATGGCACCAGCCTCACTCTTGAGCTTGTTATGACCCAGGGTCATTATTTGCGGTACGGTGTTGTTATTGTTTGTATTTGTATTCAGTGTTGCTTGTTTCCAGGTGGAGGCCACCCATTGGTGGAGGAAGGAAAGAGGCCAGCTACAAAAGGGGTTGGACTGGGTCGGCGAGCAGACTTCCTGGTTTCCCGTGAGCTGTGTGTCTGGGGACCGTCGTGGTGTGTGACTGCACGGGGCTGCAATATTAATGCTGAAAAAGGGGTTGTACCTGGGCTTGGTAGCTGTAGGGGTGGGAAGCCGTTTTCTTTTATTCCCCTCTTTTCTCCTGTTTCGGGTAGGGAGACAGGTTAGAGAATTGTATTTTGTTTTGGGATCGTGGGAGGTAAGTTAGCTCTGTTTTTCTTTCTAATGTGTTTTGTTTGTTGTTTTGGCATCGCCCACCCTGAAGCTCGCTACCTGTTCAGTAAATAAATTAACCAACTCTCGTCATTCTGCCGTGGTGTGATTTTTTTTGACGTTATTATGTATCGGGTTTATCTTTTTGTTGTGTTGCACCCCGGCTTCGGGCCGGTGTGTAACAAGCTTCAAAAGGTTTTTGGCAACTGTGACTTCCTCTGACTGAATTTCAATATGGTAATGCAGTGCCAGGGCTGACAACCTAGTTTGTTTTGCAGATTCTGTATAGCAGCTTTAATATAGGGAGAACACAACTTCCAGATTGTATGAGTAAAATTAGGTGTTGTTTTTTCTCTTTGTCAGTTTAACAGTTTCTGTTTTGCCTGTTAGTACTCCCTGTCTGTTTTCTTACCTGGTTCTTCCTGACCTTGTACTTTCTCCTCATGTTCTCCTCTTTCCTCTCTCCCTCTTTGGACTGACAATCATACACAAATAGATTGTATTCAATTAGATTAAAAAAAAATACTATTAAGATCACTAATTAAAAAAAGTCCTCTCTTAGCGTACTTTCAACCAAAAGGCAAATAACCAAACCACATGTACATCTAATAGAGGATATAAATATTGAAACACTGATCCAACATTATCCTTTATTGATGGATCATTTGATCTTACACTGAATGTGTTTGAAAAAAAAACCTTCCTGTCTCTCTGTACACACACACACACACACACACACACACACACACACACACACACACACACACACACACACCAGGAGTTATAAGGTTAATGGGCATCCAGCCAGTTAGCTAGTTAGTACCTTGGGTTCAATATCGGCACATACACATAGGACACAATAACCATTTCAAACAGGGAGGGCTTATCTATACTTTTGTTGTTAAAATGTTCCGAATCAATTACGTACTGTATGCTTTTTATATTTTTAGCAGTGTGTCCCACAAACAGCAAATATTGTCAAAAAAAGTAAGAAATCTTTGGGGGCGCTTTGATTTGAAGCACCCCCAAAAATGGGCTAAAATCGCCCCTGGTTCAGATGAGTCTGGTGAGCTGCTATCTGACTCTGCTTCTTCATCTGCATGCCTCTTTGCAACCACCAAAGATGCTGCTTTTTAAGCTGTATCTGACTTAATCAGTGTCATCACTGTTGTCATTGATGCCTACTTTGCCCTCTACCTTTGCTGCTGTTCTTCTCGCCTCAGGCTTTCCATGTGAAGGGCAGAAAGGTCCCAGCAAAGATCCATACTAGCAAATATTATTCCATCCACAGTAATTTATAATTTACTCAGAATAAAGTGGCCCTGACTGAACTGAAATTACATTTTTCATCTAGTGGCTTTCCAAAAGATTGCTGTTTGTGGGAAGTAGATCAAAAATTCCTTCACATAGCATATTCAGCATTTGGAGAGCAAATCCTCTATACTTCATTTGGAATTATTATATTTTTATACTTTTTTTGTTAATATTTGCTCATGATGCTCCCCAGTGCATTGTAGGCCATGAATGGCCTTTTGATAAGAAATGTTGACAGATTAAACAACTTGCCCGCTATGGCATCATGGTTAGGAGGAGTATCACCTCCCTCTCATGATGCCTTGCCGGAATTGTAAGCCTTATTCAGAGAAAAGAGAAGTTATTTAGTGGCGGGGGATGTTCCCATTAGTGTGATGAATAGCCTAATTACTGGAAGTAAACAGTCCCTTGGAGATAAAAGACGAACTGGGGCCTACAAGGAGGGATGAGTCGCTGTATTGCAGGCTCCATCCAGCCTGGATTAGGACAGGGTGCACTGCTTGATTCTTCTGTCTGTGTTTTGGTGTCCTTTGCAAGCACATTTTTCTTGATGTTTTTTCTGGCAATCACTGCGTTGTTTTAGGAGGCCCAAATCCTTTGTTTAACATTTTCTCACATATTTGAACTTAGTAGGCCTCTTGTCTAGAGTTTACAACCTTTGCTTACATGGTTCGTCCCCAGTTTCTCCCACCATAGAGGCATTTTCACAAAAGAGATTTGAAAAACTCAAAGTTGTAATATGTTGTAATATGAATCTTATCTGTTTGTATTTCTTTTTAAATTCAAAACTTGGTTTATTTTAAATGCAATGTGAAATTAATTTGGAAATAGGCGATAGGAACCAGCGGACAAGAAAAGACATCATCCCTCGAATATCTTGATGCATGCTCAATATCCAGGTAAGGAAATCCCCAAAAATTTATTCTGTTCATCTGGGCATCCCTTGAATACTTAATTACTTTAAAATAGCTTGAATGCTTTGGTTAAATTCTTACCTATAATCTAAACAACATTATATCAGTAGCCCTAACTGAACACAGCGTTTTTTTAAAAGAATCTTTTAAATTAACTCTGATTTTTCATTGTTTTCCACTGTGGTTTTGCTTGTGGATATATGCAACCCAACTGGGCCCAACTAAACTGAAGGTGACTTTTAATGACTTCCAATAATGTCTAGTACTTCATCATTTTGTTGGAGACTGTTTGCATTAAGCATTATTATACCGTGACTGTATTTCACACTTCCAACAGTCTTAAACTGTTTGAGTATAAAGGGTGTTGCATGTTGTGCATAATGTGCAGCTGCTTGTGGCAAATTCATAGTTTCTAATATTGGGCTGTAAAAGTAACACCGTTGACTAGACTTGATGGTTCAGAAAACAAGATCTTTGTTGTGCATGCAAGAGATGCAACTGTTGGCTTCATCTTCAGCAACGCTAATGAATGAATAATCCTAAGGTATTCCTTTGAGCTTCAAAAATTCATGCTTATGTGGTTCAGGGTCTGCATGCAATCACATAATGAAAGCAAGGCACAAATCAATAGCTCTGATATCTAAATTGGCCATTGAGTAAAAAAAAGGATGGATATGATTCAACAAAAGTATAATTTATTTTAACCCAATACAAATTAGAATTTTATCCAATAAACTAGCCCAGTGTGACTGAGTTCATACATTGATCATAAAATAGCCTGTGCACCGGCCATCACATAAACCATCATTAACTCAGTCAATGTCCCTTGTACACGACTGCCTTCTTGTCTCTTGTCCACACTGAGCTAATCAGCAGTTTTTATGATCGATTACACAGTTATTCAGGGGAAGCCACTGGGCCTTTGGGGACCGGCACAGACACACACACACACACACACACACACACACACACACACACACACCAACGCCTATGCTGCAGAACATGTTTAAAATCCTCCTTTAACCTTGATCATGAACGATGAAGAACATGACACCTAATAAGTGTTTTTCATTGTTCACTGTCCCTGTAAATACATAAATCACTCCCACCTTGTACAGTCAAGGGTACAGTGGACAGTGCAGAACCATGTGCAAATGTGTGTGCGCTGAGGGGAAACAGTCCAGTCCAGCTGGGATCGACACAAATGGAAAAAGAAAACAAAAGGAAAAAAAAATCTATGCGAAATATTTTTTAAAAATGTAATTACTTTTATGTTTTTAGCAGACAAAGTGGGACAGAGAAAACATATCTGTAAATATTTGAGCAGATATAAATGCATACGTGTGAATGTGTATGTTAGGATAACATACCCCCTGGTGAGAACAACAGTAAGGTCACAGGTAACAGGAGAGTCAAACCAGGGGGTGGAAGGAGTTAGTCGTCGCCATGGTATGTGGAATGGAAGTACAAGGAGAATGGACACCAGCTGCCATGGGAGAGAGTGCCAGGGCATACGGGAAATCAGCATGCGGCATTCTGGGATACTGTTGATGAAGTACAAACACAGTATGGTGGGTAAGACTCAGTATCCCCTCCCCCTCCTACTGTTTCAGCCCAGTTTCCTCACCTTCCCAGTCTCACCCACCTCCTCACAGTATGGACTGTTTTATCCCAGAGGAGGGGCTACATCTTTCTTTGTCTCACTCCATCTTGGTGGGTTTTTCTTATCTTTTTTTCTTTTACTAGAGAGTCATTTTTACTGTAGTTTTTGTTCCTCAAATACATAGTAGGCAGAAATGAACACACCTCTTGGGAATAAAATGATGACAACTGAGTGACTGTGACGAGCAATGAGTCCATTTCTCATTGCACATTCCTTGTGACAGAACTCCCTTTGGGTGGGAAATTAGCTCTATTCAGTGAGACAAAAGTGTTGAGATGTTCCGACGACACAAGCCTGAGGTGACAGTACACATGAGTATAAAACACAATGCTGACACAGACGGCACACACTCCGTTTGCCCTGGCAACATTTGCTTGGCTTCACTTTCCGTTAGTGTTCTCTCATTGTGAAGAGGAGGCTATCCTTCCTTGTTTCTTCCAATGAGGAATCTGTTTATTTCAACAAGCTCACTACACACAAACACACACCTCTTCACTCCAACTCTGAAGTGTGGATCATAGGAGATGAAAAGGCTAAGGCAAGTAAAGCTCTCCTCTTCCCCTCACCGCACATTTGTGGTAGTTATTCATTCATGACAAAACCCATTCATGCTCTGACAGCCTATGTCCTCACTGATGTATGGTGTCGTCTCCTGCCATGATCCCTGCAATGTGCAACTGGGTCCTTGCTGCCTTGCACCCACCCCACCTCCGCATATCACTTTAGCTCAGGCTGGATATGAAGCTGGGTTTCGGGGTTTATTCATATACACGACAGCTTTGATACATGACAGCAAAAATGCGCTGATGGGGGTGAGCGCCAAAAAATCTGTTTAAGATCACACGTCTGAGAGCGATGGCCCCACCATGTGAATATGAATGAAGGTGGGAAATTAATGCTTTTGCCTGTTCTTCCTCCCTCTCTCTCTCTCGCTGTTCTTTATTCACATTTCATTCCGTGAGCACACAACCCCTGCAGTTTCTGTCAGACCAGGCAAATGCAGAGGGAGGGTGGCTACAGATGAATATGATTGCCCTCTCTGTCTTCCCAGATTCCCGTGTAGAAGGAAATCAGAGCTGTTTGTAATGCCGTTTGAGATGGTAAGGGTCAATTTGTAAATCAACCTGTTTTTTGCCCTTAGAATTCATTAGCATATGTAGCAGGGAAACACAAGGTTTGCCTCCAAGGAACAGACTGCTTCCTGTAGTAGCAGCATGCAAAACTCCTGCATTAGCTGTATTAATCAAGCATGCAGCTCCCCAAAGCTTTAAAGACTGTTTTTAATATCCATCAGCTCATTGTTATGTTGTTATGAGCCTCAAATTTACTGTCTAGTTAGTCTCACGGACTAACTGAAAGTAAGCTACCTAGCAACCAAGCCGGCCAGAGGAATCTGTGCAGCATTTAGCAGCTATGAAGCCCTTATAAGCTGGTGGACATGAAAACTGTTAGATCATCACAGGATTGTCTTGATGCATGCTCAATAATCCAGGTAAGTAAATCCCAAAAGTTGATTCTGTTCATCTGGACGTAGCGTTTTCAATAGTCATAGCCCACTGATCAAAGACCATTAATCAATTGCCATGAGTACCATTCAGAGAGAGTTGGAGAATGGCTGCAATCACAGCATTGTAAGATGGTGAAAGATGTACCCTTAGGTCCCCTCCTTGATTCAGAGATGTTCTTTCCCTTTTCACGTAAATGGCCTCCTTGACTCCCCGCTCAAACCAGCGTTCCTCTGTCCAGAATGTGTACATCCTCATCACTGGACTACAAAGTCCTGGTCTGATGAGTTAGCTCTTCTGTGTTGTGCCATCTGCTTCGCCAAAAGTTGTTTGGTTTCCCCAATGTATAAATCATGGGAATCCTCCTGGCACTTAACAGCATACACGACATTACTCTGTTTGTGTCGGGGGACCCGATCCTTGCGGTGGAACAGTTTTTGGAGCAGCGTGTTTTGGGGTTTAAAAGCCACAGAGACGCAGTGTTTGGAGAAAAATGTGTGTCAACTGTTCCGATACTCCTGACACATATTGGATCACTAAGCCTAGGCAGCAGTTGCCCCTCTTTCCTGGATCAGCTGAAGCTTTTTTTAGGTGCCTTCCCAGCTTTGAGAAACATCCAGCTGGGATAACCACATTTACTCAGGACCTTCTTGACGTGATGTTCTTCTGCTTCCCTGGCCGCTGTGTCTGTGGGAATGGTTTTTCGCTCTATGTTGTAGCGTCCTGATGACACCCAGTTTGTGCTCCAGTGGATGATGAGAGTCAAACCTTCACTCATCATCCACTGGAGCACAAACTGAGTGTCATCAGGAAAAGGAAACTGACCTCACGGTTTCAGTTATTGTGCAAATGTACTGTTTGTAAGTTTGGGGAAACCTGCAGTCAGCTGAGACGGAAGAAGTCACTTGGATGAGTGACGAAACGTGTCTCCCACTGAAAACGCTACGTCCAGATGAACAGAATCAACTTTTTTTGTCAATCCTTTCACAGGATTGACAGAGGGAAAAAAATATGCAAATTTGTGTTTTCAAAGTTGATCAGTTTAAACATGAGAGTTTGCATCTACTTTAAAGTGATAATCACAGGATGAGTAATAATAATAATAATAATACATTTTATTTAAATAGCGCCTTTCAAAGCACCCAAGGACACTGTACAACAGATAAAAACTGGAAATATACACAATGGTAAAAATAGAAGATAAAAGTTAAAACATACAGAAATTTAAGAATAGGCAATTTTAAACAGATGAGTTTTGAGGGTGGACTTAAAAAGAGAGAATGAACTAATATTTCTGAGGTCCGGGGGTAGGGAATTCCAAAGTCGAGGGGCAGAGCAGCTAAAGGCCCTCCCTCCCATTGTGATCGGACGAGCAGAGGGAACAGAGAGAGAAAGAGAAGATGAAGATCTGAGGCAGCGGGATGGGAGCTTCATCTGTAATAAGTCAGAGAGGTACGGTGGAGAGAGAGAATGAATAGCCTTGAATGTATACAGAATTATTTTAAAATGGATGCGAAATTTGACCGGGAGCCAGTGAAGTTGCTTCAGGATTGGGGAGATGTGGTGGGTAGAAGAAGTCCTAGTAATAATACGGGCAGCAGAGTTCTGGACACGTTGGAGCTTGTTGATAGATTTTTGTGTGAGGCCAAATAATAATGAGTTGCAGTAGTCAATTCTAGAGATAACAAGATTATGGATGAGAATGGCAGTGGCGTGAGGTGTGAGGAAGGGGCGGAGGCGATTAATGTTACGGAGTTGGAAATATGCTGCACGTGTAATATTATTGATATGTGAGTTAAAGGATAATGTGCTATCGAGAATGACACCCAAGCTTTTCACAGAGGGAGAGATAGGGACCAGCGAGTTATTGATGGTGAGAGAGAAATTGTTAATTCTGGATAGCAGTCGTTTAGTGCCAACCAGAAGAAGTTCCGATTTATTGCTGTTGAGTTTAAGAAAGTTGGAGGAGAACCAAGAATTAAGTTCAGCTAGACAGAGGATGAGGGAGGGTGGAGGAAGAGTAGAGTCAGGTTTGGTAGAGAGATAGAGCTGGGTGTCATCGGCGTAGCAGTGGAACTGAATATTATATTTACGAAAAATATGTCCGAGTGGAAGAAGGTAGATGATGAAAAGAAGGGGCCCGAGGACAGATCCCTGGGGCACCCCAGTGGATAAAGGAGAAAGCTGAGAAGTGAAGGATTTTAATTGAATGAACTGAGTGCGGTCAGATAGGTATGATTTAAACCAGGCTAGTGGAGTGTGAGAGAGACCAATAGAAGCTAATCTGCTAAGGAGAATGGGATGAGAGATGGTGTCAAAAGCTGCACTCAGATCAAGAAGGATAAGGATGGAGAGGAGACCAGAATCAGCTGCTATAAGAAGGTCGTTTGTTATTTTTATAAGAGCAGTTTCAGTGCTATGTAGAGGACGAAAGCCAGACTGGAACTGTTCATAAAGGTTATTATCAGTTAGGTGAAGATGGACTTGTGAAGCAACTATTTTTTCAAGGATTTTTGAGAGAAATGGTAGATTGGAGATAGGACGAAAATTATTAAAGTTGTTGGGATCTAGACCAGTTTTTTTCAGAATTGGGGTAATAGCAGCAACTTTGAAGGAAGCAGGAACAGTTCCAGTGGTGAGTGAAGAGTGAATAATAGCAGATATGAGGGGAAGGAGAGGGAGTAAGCAGGCTTTGACGAGGACAGTGGGGATAGGATCGAGCTGGCAGGTAGAAGGCTTTGATTTATGGATGAGATCAGCAATATCAACTAAGGATGGAAGTTGAAAAACAGAGAGGAAGTGAGAAGGGGGAGAAGTTAGGACAGAGAAGCTACATTGAGCATTAGGGTCGAGGTCTAAGTGTATTTTATGAATTTTATCAATAAAGAATAGCATTAGAGCATCACAGAAGTTAGATGAATAGAGATGAGCAGGGAGAGAATCAGGTGGCCTGTTAAAAGAGTTGAATAGTGAGAAAAGGGTCTTGGTAGAGTTCTCACTTGAGTAGACAATAGCAGAGTAATAAGCAGATTTGGTTTGACTAATACATTCCTGGTAAAACAGAACGTGGTTATTAAACATATCCTTATGAATAGTAAGGCCAGTTTTCTTATAGAGACGTTCAAGCTGTCGGCCTTTAGCTTTCAGTAGCCGGAGTTCAGGGGTGTACCAGGGTGCAGAGCGAGAAAAAAGTACAGTTCTGGTTTTTTGTGGAGCCAGGGAATTTAAAATACTACTAAGGCTATGATTATAAAAAAGTACCAGGTCCTCTTGAATAGCTAAGTTGTTAGAAGACAAGCAGCTAGAAAAAGCAGAGGAAAGGATATCAAGATTTATATTCTTGATATTCCGGAAAGAGATAATACGGGGATTGTTAATTACAGAGAGGGTCATGTGAACATTAAAGGAGAGAAGTAGATGATCCGAAATTAGCAGTTCGTCAGCTGTACAGATGGAGGGGGTAAGTCCAGAACAGCAGACTAGGTCCAAAGTGTGGCCCTTAATGTGGGTAGGGAAGTTTATGTATTGTTTAAGGCTGAAACTATCAAGGCAGGATAGAAGGTCCTTGGTAAGAGGATGGTCGCAGTTATCCACGTGAACGTTAAAGTCACCCAGCAATATTATATTAGGGGAGACAGTAGCTAGATTGGTCAGCAGATCGGCAAAGTCACTGATAAAAACAGAATTAAATTTTGGGGGGCGGTAGATGACAGCTATTACAGTTGGGGTAGGTCCTGAAAGTTGACAAACAACAGATTCAAAGGAGCTGTACGTAGGGGCGGACAGCGGCGAGACTTTCCAGTTCTCGCGATAGATTATCGCGAGGCCACCACCACGGCCGGACTCGCGAGGTTGGCAGGTGTAAACAAACCCCGGGGGGGGGGGGGGGGTGGAGTCGTTGAGTTGCGAAAAGTCATTGGGCTGTTGCCATGTCTCAGTCAAGCAGAAAAAGTCAAACTTACGGTCTGTTAGGAGATCCTGGATGAGATGTCCTTTGTTCGTAAGCGAACGGATATTAAGCAGGCCGAAGTTGACAGAAATACTGTCGGACTGGATAAGAGTGTTAGCCGACCTAGGCAGACCAGTCAGAACATTGTGGTCAATAGACCTGCAGGGGTTCCGTTGAGAGCGACCAGAGGTGGACCAGAAGGACTGAATTGGTTTGGAATTATCCTGATGGAAATACCGACGGGAGCCTCGATGTACGTACTTTCGACGAGGGAGGAAGGCAATGTCCGTGTGGAAATGAAGAGCAGCCAGCGGCGGAGCAGCTAAAGAGAAGCGGAGCCGGAGGAGCTCATCAGCTGTATATTGATGAAGTCCAGTGCCGAGTCGGTAGATCGATGACATAAGGATCCAGACCCACACTGAGAGTACATAGATCCTGAAAGGCCACATCATGGACAGGAACAGCCGGGTAGGGACACCGGTGGGCCTTAGAAACAGGAGTAGGACAGAAGTCCAGAGTCCAGTAGCGTTAACGTTTAGCGATAGTGGTGAGTGGCGGCCGGTGAGTAGCGGCAGCCAGTCGCGCCAGCGTTCACTCAACCTAGTGTTTTTAAGTGGTATTATAATTGGCCCGGTAGTTGCAAAGATTGGTGTACTGATACTTTCTATCAGTTTCAGTCTTCCTTGTAAATCTAGCAAACACTATCATGTGAAATGTGAAGTAAAATTGTCAGTAGATATAAATATTAGAATTTCATTTCCTTCAATGGTGCCCCATAACTACAGCATTATGGTGGAGTACTGTAAACACTGCATCAATTATCTAATATCTTATGACAAAAGGAAAACAGGTGTTTTTTGAGAAATTTGTAGTTGTGAAAGTCACAAAAGAAAATAAAGCTATACTTGCTATTAGCATTTTTTTCTGAATGACTGCTGTGTTACTACAATGTAATGTAGTCCAAATGTGTTAACTAAGGATAATATCGGCTTCTAGGTTTATTTGAGCAGTTGCTGATTTAACACTTTGACATAAATCTGACTTAGTGCTGGAAATGTTTCTTTTACTGCTGCCTGGAGCAGAATGTTTGTGGCAATAATATAATCATTTAGAGCCAATTGCCCCCAAAACACTGATGAGAATAAGCAGGTTTAAACTTTTCACTCATTAACTTGTCAATATAAACTAAATGTTTGTCTGGAGTCTGGAGTCAGACTACTTTTTAAGTCCATTTGTGCAAGGTGTAGCATCCCCATGGTATAAGTTTGTGGTTGTGACTTTATCATAAACTGCTGCGTTGGCCAATAAGACCAATAGGTGCCTATATCTACACAAATTCCTCATTATTTGAATTAACGTTAATTTCAGTGGTGACTGACACATAAAATCTGCATTTGCATTTTTTAAAGAGTTTGAGCTTTCTCTACATGGCATCCTTTAATCATTTTCTTCTGTTTCCTCTTTTTCTAAAAACTAAACGAACACAAAACAACACAGATCATTATTTTCTCATTCACTGAGCATGCATACATTTCAAAGTAGCCTGGATCAACCTTAACACTGAGTGAAGTAACATTATTCCTCAGAACAAGTTAGAATACAATGCTAATATACTTATACGTGTAATATATAATTACACAGCCACACAGCTTATCAAACAAACTAGCAACTTAATGTACTCATGTTATACATGCATCACAAATCAAATAAAGTAAATTAGAATATTAGGCAGCATGCAAACTTACAGGAATAAACCCGCTACTGCGCCTATGCGGAGCACTGAAATAGTTAGGTATAACAAAGGCTCCAGTATACCAACTGTGGCCAATAGAGGTCACCATACCACAAAACAAAAGAATATTAATAACGTTCAAGCTACCAACAGGTTTTCCGCTTATAGATAAGTAAACAAACAAGTACGACAATAATAAAAATGACTTATTATTTAAAAACTAGCATAGTGTTTTTGTTCAATTAAACAAGAACAGACAAACAGCAAGTGAAACCAGAAGTAAGCACCAAATGTGGACTTTATCACTTTGTCAAAGAGCAAGCACTACAATTTGGCAGTTCGTGTCCATGAACACAAACTAGAGGATCAAATTTCCTGAGTATTTCATGCACTGCCCTCAAACTGTGCGGCAGCTGCTTTAACACCAACAAAAGGACAATTTTTGTCAGTGAGCAAGAATCAGTGAAACCAATTTTGTGACTATGTCACAAACTGGCAGGAGACTGTATTATCACAGCACTGTCATCACTCATTTGTAACTGTATATTCCTCATGTATTCATGTCAAGGTATTGTTTATGCCGTTTATGGTTAGCATAGATTACTTACGATTGAGGTCACGTGAGCCCATTTTACCTATTTTTTCTAAGACCATCCTGTCGTCATGTGTTAATTATCATTATAGTTTGTAAAACTCACACCCCGTGTAAAGCCATCTTGTGTGTAGAAAAGAAAGTCAGTTGGCAAACAAACAGCGTCTGCACGTCAGTCTATTCTAAGCTTTGCGTCTCAGATTGAAAATTGGCTTGTGCCCCACTCTGTTATACTCCCACTGATTCTATCTATTGTGAAGCGTCTGTTCTTCTATTGCAATACCCCACTGGTTTGGTTGAAGTGGATTACACATCATTAGTTCTGTATTTTATTGCATTCTCAAACTAACATGTAAAAAGAAAATACAATTCTAGTTTTTAACAAGAAGCAGCCAATAAATTTTGAGAAGAAATCTGGGGGGGGGAGTATTAACAAGTATTTAAAAACTCCATCAAATATACTGAACCTGAAAAATATCACAGTTTTAGAACTGAATCTTTACGTCAAAATAAATTAAAAGAATCTTTCAAGTAAAATAAGCCTACATTGGTGACAGTTTGGTTTTATCAAGATCAAAATCAATTGCCTTGGGGTGTTTAAAAGCAAAAGCGACAAAATATTTCTCAAGTGGAATACAAGAAATTGAAAATACAGATTTATTTTTCGTTGTGTCATTTGTATCATTGTATCCATTACAAACACCATGCAGAAAAGCAATCTCATTTCCTTTGCTAAGTGACATATTTTTCTGCTTTAACACTGAATATAAAAGTCTAGGTTTGCACAACAGTAAAATCTTAAATGAAAACAAGCTTTCTGAAGGACCTGATGGAGAAAAGGACAATCTCAGTTTTCTCACTTTTCCTCCTTCATTCATCCATGGTTAATACCACTCTCAACTGGAGTCGCTTTCAGTCTGGCACTTAACAAAACCACAGTTCTTCATCCATATTAGTGCCAGCAAGGCAATCGCTCACTGAACCCTAACAAAATAGTTTGGCTAAGAGGATTTGGCTAATATCTCATTAGCTTAAAGGCAACAGCTCATTCTGCCCTCGCTTTTATTTGGACAGCACTGCTGTGGATTAACACTCTCTAAATAACAAATGCCACCAAGCCAATTTATCTGGCTTTGTTCAATTTAATTTAATTTCCATTACTCCTCAAAACATCTTCAGACCGGTTTTATTAGGACTGTGAAAACTTGTCAGGTTCAGGATGAGAGTAGAGGTTGACAGCAGTTTGGTTGAACAATCAACATGCAAAGTGGAGGAGACAAGAGTTGCCAACATCCCAGTATCAGTATAGCACCAGCTCCAGGTACAATAATGTGTTACATGCCACGCTGACACAAGCTAGCAATTTCTGTCATACTTATTTGTTAAGCTTTACCAAAGAAGGCTACACCATGCTCGTGTATGTTTCCATAAATCTTCACAATATGACATAACATAAAAGGAGGGGAAATTCTTTCAGCTCCTTTTCAGTAGCTGTAACACTGTATGTGTCAGAGCTGTTTCTACTCATGGACATTACCCTGCAGATTTGTGTGGGGAGTTACTGTCTGCTCTGCTTTGCTCGGCTGATTTTTCAGCTTCTCAGCTCAAGCGGCTGTCTTGTCCTCATTCCCCCATCTTTTCCTATATCTTAGAGTATGATAGGTTTGTGCTAATGAAGCTCCTTTGGAACATATAAGGACACAAACTTGATGTTTTAGACATCTTTTTCATCCACTCTGAGCACAAGCTCACATATTGGAGTGTCTGCATATAAATTCTAAATCTATATTTGTAGTTTCAACAGGACTCTGTGAAGAAAATAAGCAGATCCTTACTGCATCCATAGGAAATGAACTTGAATAATTGATCCTCAGCAAGTGTTACCACCTGTGTAAAAACAGAGCTTTTGGCAGTTTGCTGGTCTGGAGCATTACGGTGTGTGTTCGCAGGAGTGGTGGACGTCCCTAATTTACTAATTCATCCCAAGGTCAGATAATACAATGTCAGAGGCCTCAGTTAACGAGTTAAATGTTAAAGTAGATGACAGTACAATTCGAAAAAGACCAAACTAATATAGCTTGTTTGGAAATGTTGCCACAAACAGGACTTTAATATCACCAACCATTCCCATTTTATTACGGTGTATCCATACAAATGGCCCGCCCTGTACAGTGGAGGACTCAAGTGCAGATAAAACCCAAACGATGATAGCGGTTTTAAAGTCTTTATTTAACTCGAAAGGAAAACCGGGCAGGATTTGTTCACTAGAGTGATGGGGACTGTTTAAGCTGTGGTCTTTAGATAGGTCCACTAGGAGAGAGGAAAGTGGTGCAAGTGTAAGGAAGACTGTCAGAGAAAATGTTCTGACTTACTTGGGAAAGTGGGAGAGGCGGCTGGTGAAAGGCTGGCAGGTTCTAGGGGGGCAGGCAAATAGGCAGGTAGTGAGAGCTGTTGATCCTGGGATGCTTTCTGTGCACGTGGGACTGGATTCATGGATGGAAGGAAGTGGCACAGGTGAATAATCCATCCTTTTCCTCAGAATGCAGTCGCTGGTAACAGGAAGGCAGAAGCGTTAGAAAAAGGGACCAAGAAATTCTCAGAAGAAACATTAGTTCCTTAAATACAGGAAAACAGGTGAGCCACAGGACCTGTAGAGTCATCTTTCCAACAGCCCTTACTATTTACACCTCTAAGAAATATTTCAAATGAATTAGCAAAATAGTAAACTGAGGAAGAAAGATGTTTTTGTATTATAAGAACTGAGAATGGTCCAAATTGTACTGTCAAATCTGATTTTTTTTTCCATGTTCAGTAAAAGTAATGTTACATTTTTTGAGTGATCTGAGTGTTCTGGTGCCCTAGATAACTGCTTACCTTCATCCACTGTGCGCACACACACGTATGCAGGGCTTACTTGTTTATCTCCCAGGAATTTCTCTAATATGTACCTATATGTCACCTTTGAGTTAAGTGTTCAACATGGTTGCCTGTCTGTATCACCGTTTCAGAAAGGCAAAGTGGGCCAGCACTAACATTTCAGAGCATTTCAGCATACAGTACCTACACCCTGAGGGAACGGAGAGCTCACGCCAGCACATTGTCATCTCCCTTAGTCTTTCTCTAGTTTGAGACATTTGCTATGCTGCCACTTCATTCCTCTCGCTGCTTTTTGCCTGACACATCTGTGTTGCTCATTTCTTATACATGCCATCTTCCCCCAGCTTACTGTAGCTCTTTCCAACCAGCTGAGCCAATTAAATTGGTGTTTACCAGCAGCAGAGATTATGTCCCAGTCTGAAGCAGGACCACCAAAAAACACTCCTTCTACATGAATAAAGGATGTATGCGAGATCACACGCACAGCACTCCTGGGACCCCAAAAAAACCCAGGGAGGTTTATGTGGGAGGTGGTATTGTTGAGGTGGTGATGGAAGTGAGTGAATGTTTAGCGAGACAACTTTTATAAGTGCGTTGACTCAGCCTACTGGAGTCATATACCAAAAATAGATAGATGCATCGCTTTGCATCCCTTTGTGAAATACAGTTCAAGAGTTCAAACAAAGAAGGAAGCAATGATTTTATCCAAGAAATACCTTTAGTATGATGATTACTAAGTGGAAAGTTACTAGTTAGTTCTTCTGGGAATAAGATAAACGACACTTAGAAAAGCTCATCACTGAATTGGCACCTTATGGTGGACTGGTGATCCCATGAGCTATGTTTTTGAGCATTATGTTGTTCTGCCTCATGGTAACCTCTCAGTTGGCTATGCCTGAAAGTTCGTGTAAGGAGGCATCTATGTTTCATCCCAGTGAAACCACTCCAGCTGGCTCCAGCAGTGTGAAGCAGTAGAATTACTTACTCTGAGTAGAAAATCATTTCAGCCGCCCGTGTTTACATTATTGTATTTTGCACAACTCTGTTGCTTGTGAAGCTCGCACACAAGAATTTCACTCACATGTGCTGTACCAATGTACCTGCACATGTGATGTGACAATAAAAGTGATTTGATTTGATTTGTTTGCCATCATAGTTGATATGGGGTGCCGTTTGTAAAGTGAAACATGCTGAAATTAACGGCAACATTTTTCCACATTTAGCTCAAAACCTTACAAAAACATGTGTTTTCGAGTAATTTTTTACAACATTTAGTAAAATATTTGTAACTTTTCATCAAATGTTAAATCTAAATGTTAAATGTTAAATCTAAATGTTAAATGTTAAATCTAAATATTATATTTAAATCTAAATGTTAAATGTTAAATCTAAATGTTAAATCTAAATGTTAAATGTTAAATCTAAATATTATATTTAAATCTAAATGTTAAATGTTAAATCTAAATGTTAAATCTAAATGTTACAGAAAACTAAATATTTAGGCTAACATGCAAATTTATTGTACGGATCAACGGAAATACCAAAATAAAAGCTTCCCGAAAACCTCCGGTGCAAAATTGTGTCTGCTCTCCTCCTCACCTCTCCCAGCCATGTGCTGCTTCACTTCTTGCCTACGAGCATGTCCAGCGATTTTGCTGGACATGTGCTGCAGCGATTGTGAAGTGGAGACTGCAGCTGCTAAGAGTGCACTACTGCTAAACCTTTGGATGGCCGACAAAACGGATCTTCCGATGTTTTCAGCTAAATCGCCGGACGTGCTTTCTCATGGTCCGCGCCTGGTTATGGCTGAATTTCAGTGGAATGACGGTCCCGCCATAATAGACGTTCCAGCCATGTGTTCCAGCCCTAAACCTAACCTTATCCCTAACATTAACTAGCAGTTAAATGACATAAAATAGTGTTTTCCAAAGCGATTTTTAGAAAATGATCGAACATGTGTAGATTGAGTCCAAACGGTTCTCATGTGCTCTCCTTTTTCCGATGCTGTCATTTAGGAACGTGTTGGGTACCCGAAAGCATAACATGTTGACAATTTGTCACTTAGCGAAAATTATTATGCTTAGGGAGTGAGAACGTGTCTGACCACTACCAGCACACTTTTGCACCGGAGGTTTTCGGAAAGCTTTTATTTTGGTATTTCCGCTGATCCGTGCAATAAATTTGCATGTTAGCCTAAACATTTAGATTTAACATTTAGATTTAACATGTATATTTAGATTTAAATATAATATTTAGATTTAGCATTTAGATTTAAATATAATATATAGATTTAACATTTAACATTTAGATTTAGATTTAAATATAATATTTAGATTGAATATTTAACATTTAAAATTCTGTTTTAAATATGAAAGGTTACAAATATTTTACTAAATGTTGTAAAAAAAGGACTTGTTTTGAGCTAAATGTGGAAAAATGTTGCCGTTAATTTCAGCATGTTTCACTTTACAAACGGCGCCCCATAAGTTGAAGATGGGATTATAGATCAATTGATAAAAATAAGAATTTTGCTTTGAGACTCTTTTCCACCCCTTTTTTCTTCATCACAACACACTAGTCAAAACCACTGCACACATACAGCCGCTCCAGCCAGCCTGACAGGCATGACAGCCAAGTCGAACTGTAGATGACACAGGAACTAAATCGCAGGTTATCATGGATCCTTAACTAGTATCAATGAGTGAAAAAAAAATATTTTCATCATGTCAATTTGGATTCAAGATTCATTTTGAAAGTAGTTTGTTAATAGTATCAGTGGTTTTATACTATATTCTGTAAAATTATCTGAAACAACATTTAGGTAATTAATTCTGAAATTATATGATACAATATGTGTTTAATATTGGTACTTTTTTCTCTCTTCTATACTATGCCAACAATATTACAATACTGCAATGCCAAATTAATGGGAAAGAGTACTCTTTCAGTTTTCCCCTACGTACAACACAGATCACCTGATGTAAACAGTTTTTAACAGATGAATTAAAATCATGCTGCACTATAGTTAAAGTAATAAGACTTACAATACTCATATTACAGTTGGTTTTTTTCCTGTACTTTTGTCTACTGCACTGTATTGCTTTTTTTGTGCATGGAAAATGTTTGCCATGCTGCAAAATTCAAAGTCCACACCAAACTGAATTACTACTTCCCACTGCAGCTGAACTGCTCGGATCGCCTCGTTTGTAGTCAAGGCTTTCCTTCCGTGACTTATCTAAGTCGCTACATAACACATTTGCATAATAAAGACCTAAAATGGTGAGTTTCAGACAGATGTGAAAAAAGGTGCTGCAGCTCGGTCAAAATGAGTTTGTCAGTGAGCATGATATTAGCTCCCATAGTTTCTTCCCTTAGTATTACTTTGTAAGTACTGATGGCATTTAAGAATTTTATTTCCTTCTAAAAATGTAAAAAATTATAATAATGATTAAAAAAAAAAATTTGATAAAATTGTTTGTTTTGCTGTGCGGATATGATATTTTTCACCTGATGGTGCTCTGGACCTCTGAAAAAGTTGCACAGCACCTAAATGAGTCAGTTGTGACTCTTCTGTAATGGGTTTTTACTAACAGTGACAAGATTTTCTAAGCACTTTGCCTAATATGCATCTGTGGCACCAGGTAAATAATAGCAAAGGGTCTTGTCAGTGAGGAATTGAAGCGGGGACATAGTGATTGGTGCATTTGCACCCAAAGCACCTAACTATAGGGTCAGCTTCATGCTTTTTCCCAGCTGGTATTTTATAATCTGCATTTTTCAAGGAAAGCATTTTGAAATAGGAAAGGCTGATATGCATATTTTTCAACCTCTGCGGGTACTTGAAATCTGAGCATCTGTTTAGACCGGCATCAGAAAAATCCTATCAGAGAATTTTCTCTCTTGCTCTTACAGAAAGCATACACTTTATTTCATTACAGCAAAAAAAGCATTTTTTTCCGTGTGTACCCTAACCCTACACACCCTGCACCAAAAATGCTTGCACATCCAATTTACTGACATACCTTGCTTCCACGCACTAGTTCCTCTCCAAAAGTACATGTATCTCTGATATCTATACCCTAGTGTCAACCACCTAAATGAGTTTTGCACTTCCACAATAAAAAATTGTCAGAAGGCTGAGACTTTTTCTTTTTTCAAGTTAGAGTGAGTAGAGCTATAATGTGCCTGCAAATGAGCTCACAAATCTCTTAGGCCACAATCCTGTATCTGTGAGATTGCATAGGAATAGTTTCTTTGCAGAATATGTCTGTGTGTGTGCCAGTATCGGATATAAAGAGTGGGTTTCCGGCATGTAGAGATGTAAAATGTGACTAACTGTGTGATGTATTATAAGTAGAATCCTTTGAGCTTTTGCTCAATTACAGCCAACAACCAGCACCATTTGTGACCATATTTCAAGCCTGATATTGTTTGATTTGACTTTTTCATCACAGTTCTCTGATAAAATGAGCTTCTGCAGGCTTGCTTTTAACTCACTTGAACCTCTGTCATAGTGAAGGACAACAAGGGAAATTAAGTAATAGGCTTGGCAGAGGCAAAGTGAAGGGGTAATGACAGAGGCACAAGCAGATGTACCTTCCTCTACTTTTCTTCCTCTTTGGGGTCTTTTTAACCACTTCACATCTATGCTCTCCTACCTATGCTCAGTGCTGACAAAATGCTGCGGAGCTCTTTATGTGTGAGAGAGAGCTCCATTCTGAGCCATTATTTCACTCCGTTGTTTAACTCCATCCTTTTTTGTCATAGCTTCCGATCTCTGTCCTTCTTTCCTCTAGCATATACTGAAAAAGACTGCTCATTTCTTCAAAGTCACACGCATAGCTAACATGTTAAAATATTAATAACGGTTCATTTCAAACAGAGGATGAGGCATATTTGCTTTTCTTGCAATGGCTCTTGTTGTTGCCTTTCTACCTATGCCCCTTCAACGAAAATATCTTCTGTCTTACGACTAGATCGTGTGCGTTTTCCACATTTTTCCAATCATTTTCCCATCTTTGAGATAACCGTCAGCAGGAATGTCCTATCTGCCAATAAATCACTTTGATTTCGCTTTTAAGAAAGCAAGAAAGGAGCAGGGTGTACAACCGCGCTATCCACACTTGTTTTGCAGTACGCCCTCCATTTTTCATCTTCTTAGCAGTGACAGGTGGTTAAGAGTGAAATAGAGATTCTACTATAGCATTCAGAGAACAAGTGCAGCAAAAAGTGGCTAATTACCATAAATATCCTCTTCAGAAAAGAAGACTGAAGAAGAAAAGAAGCACCTGAAGCTCAGATGTGTATGTGACTTTGTGTTTACCAACAAAATGTTCATTATCACTCTTGTTCCAATGATGAGAACACACTTTATCCTCTTGTCCCTCATCTTCATCACCACAGCTACCTTATGTTAATTTGAATTTTTGTGTTGCTTTTTTTAAGGACATCCACAGTAATGAGTAAGCACTCTCTCTTTAATAAACAACTTTCAGCTGCAGATTTTTTTTAGACCGAATGTCCTTCCTAACACAATCCCACAGGGATTTGTCACCACACCAGGGATCTTTCACTTCTCAGGCGATTATGTAAACCACTACACTACGGAGCCGCTCTCCTTAATACAAGCCTTTATCGACTAGAACCAAGTTAGAAATCCACTATTATAACTGCATGCACAGCACAATTCATGTGTTATCTAATTACCTTTTAAAGGGCATCATAACCCCATAGTTTCAAATAAGTCATTGATGAGTTCCCAGCTTTGTGCAAATGTACCACTAACATTGTCAGAGCTTCTTCATTGCTATTTCAGTTATTAATTCAATTCAGATTTCATTAACATAGCTTTATACAAAACCAGGTTTTATTTCTGTCTTCTGTTGGCTGCTTGCATGTCAAAAGAGCTTTGTGAAAAGATTTTCCTCTAAGCCTACTAATGTGCCAATATTTTCAAAGTGGTCATTGTTTTCCAAATTTCTCATGGAATATATTCCCAGCTCGTTTTTGGGTTTTTTTAATCAGACATTTTAAAGTACTATTGCATTTTGCTGCTGATTTGGAAAACTGCATACAAAATATTGGAAATGAAAACAAATTAAAAACACGCCCACATAAAAAGTTACCATACTTGTAAAGTTGACGTAGAAGTTGTGTCATATGTGGCTGAGACTCACTGAACATGCATATATGATCAAAATATTTCCAACCTTTTGGGACCGCTTATTCATCTCTACGGAGATACTGATAGTAAATAAAATCATGATCAAAAAACAGTATTTGAATAAATTAAGTAATGAAGCATGCTTGCATAAATATCTATACAAATTCAGCCGATGTTGGATGTAATGAGTTACAAAGACACTATAATCATATTGCATTTTTAAGTAACGCAGTAATAACACATTACTGTACTAAACTGAGTGACTGCATTAGGGTTACAATTATTTTCTTACTTTCACTACAAAGGTTTTTCAGTTATCTGCATGCAGGGCAGAACAAGAACCCAGAGCGACTTTAAAGCTGAGTGAATGCTGACCACAGCCCAGCAGCCGGACCCTGATCTCCAAAAGGTAAACTGATGAGCTGTCACTCTGCAGCCTCCATTTCTACCTGTCCATGTTTCTAAAGTAGAATCAGTGTGTCCATCACTTCAAAGCCACTTTGTTCTGGTTTTCATCTTTGCTTTGTGTTGTTGGATTTGTGTTCAAACGTAAAAACGAAAACACAGATTTTATGCGTGTTCTCATGAGGGTAGTCATTTGTGTTAGTGTGTGTGACTGTAGCCTATTGGTTCAAATTGTTAACTGGTAATTGAGTGACAATGAGTTACAAAAAAGTAACAAGTAGTGTAACTAATTACTTTCTTTGGTGAGTAATTAAGCAACATACTGCATTACTTTTAAGAAAAGAAACAATGTGCAACAGATTACTTTTTTTGAGTAACAACCTTAACGCTGGATTCAGCTTACCTTAAAATAATAGCCATGTAGCTAAACTTGTTGAATTTATTTCCAGGACAGTATGCATACACACACCTACAGCAAATACTGGACCAGACAGGGTTCTGCTGCTGTCAGTTGTCATAGCTGACAGCTTTGTAGAAGAGAACAGCAGACTATGGAGCCTGATTGACAAGCAACGTCCATACAGCTCTTTTTATCCCATCAAGTTGTGAAATGTTATTATTGATTGACTCTGAAGTAGGTTTTCTCCTCTCTTTTGTCAACTTATAATGCATGCATCTGTATGAGGACAGACTTATCAAACAAAGCCCGGAGCTATTATTTGTGAAATTGGATTCCAAGTGTGGATACAGAAAATAGTAAAATTAATTTTTGTTCCTCTTATAAAGTCTTACTGCAACATGGAAAAGCAAATTTCAAACAAGCAAGCAGCTTTGGGGCAAAAATGGGAACGGGTCAGTCTGCTGGGCTCTTTTCTTTGACTTAATCAGTCTACAAAATTACTTGCTGCTCTGTTTCTAGTTCAGTTCAGTTCCTTTTTATTTCAAACATATGCATTCACCAACGTTTCATAAAATCATTCCATACAGTTGTTTGAAAAGGAGTAGGCAGAAGTATATACTTATTTAGCCCTACCCCCTCAGGTTTACATCCTCATCATCTAAATTTGAACAGCAAAAACGTATACAATGCCTTCAACTTAGAACATAACATCTCACAAAAATATTTTCACATGTTCAACTAAAACTATATTTAGATTTGCTAATTTACAGAAGAAAATAAACATGAGTTTGACTGCTGTCTTGGGTTTCTAGAAAAGAGAATTTCAAATATTAACATTTATGAAGTTACCAAGTTCTCTAAACTGCATTCTCAAATAACTGGGTTGTAATTGTCAAAATGATATGCATGAGTGCTTCCTGAGCTGTTGTGCTTAATACAAGATGACATTTTTGGTCTGCACCACCAAACCGAAGTTTGACTGTAAAGCCTAATTTTGACCTCTGTGGGAAATCTACGGCGTGACCTGTAACGTAAAGCATAATTCAGGTATCAGAAGCTTTTGGGACACTCTACATGTAATTACTTCACTCTAACTTATGTGGAATTTAGTTATAAATGCAAAAAAAAAAAAAAAAAAAAAGCTTTATTTAACACAACGTGATGATTGGCATGTGATCTTTACAGCTATGATTTGGCAAAATGATTTAAATACAGTTTTAGGTCTATTTATTAATGTGGTTGAAGTGCAGGCTTTAAATTTGTTTAGGAGTTACAGCTTTTTTTTTTTTTTTAATACAGTGTCCCTCATTTTTCAGAGGTTCTTAAGTAACTGGACATCTACAGTATGCTTTGGCTCACTATCCAGCTACACTGTGAAGCACTGTCCAATCAGTTTTGCAGAATTTGGCTGACATTATCAGTCACATCATCAATAAACACTAGCGGGCGGTTTTCACTGATAGCCATATATGTCCATGCCATAACATTGCCTCCACCAAGTTTGCCAGCTCATGTGGTGTGTTTCAGATGTTAGGCGTTTCCCTCCTTCTCCATACTTTTCTCTTCCCATCATTCTGACAGAAGTTAATATTTATTGTCTTCTGTTCAAATTTTTTTTTCCAGAACTATACAGCCTCTTTTTAGATGTTTTCTAACAAGGTTTAATCTGGCCTTCCTGTTTTTGAGTGTAACCAGTGGTTTGGTCAAGCCTGTATATTTACTTTCACAACAGTGTCTCTTAAACCTAAAAGTGTGCATTTTAATCAAATTTTGATCGTTTTAAATCCAGTGAGGTGGTGTTCAGAGGCAACATTACGTTTTCCATGTGCTCATTGACATAACAAAAAAATGTCTCCTGGCCAATAGAAGGGAATTGGAAATCAATAAGCAAAGAATATATTATGTTCCTGTATGAAGCAATGACTGATCGTACCCCGATGACAGAATATGGCTATTAATTGCTTTAATACAGGTGTGAGGATTAGGATACAAACAAGCAGAGATCACATTATAACAGTTTGCCTCCCATTAAGCATTTATCATATGTTTACTAAATATGACTATGGGAAGAAGCACTATCCTCTGGCTCATCATTGTCACAGCAGGTAGGTAGATGATGAGGAGCACTCATAATTGTGAATTCATTTAATCATCTGTGGTGGATACCCGGAGTTGACTTTTGGAACGAGGCACAACAGAGACCGATGTTTTCAGACTGCTCATCATCCTTGTTCTCTTTTAAATACTATTTTTTTCTGGACACCGTTGATACATATCTTACATGATTTGGTTACTGTTGACTGTGATATATACTATATATAATTATGCAACACCAGATGGTTCCATAGACAAAGCTCCATCCTTTGAAATCCTTCATCTAACTATGCTTCTCTGAAGCCGTTTACTCAACTATACATGTACTGTATGTATGAAGGGGTGGGTGTGTTCAGACTTTTGACTGGTACTGTGTGTGCCTGGATTTTCCAGATTGATGGACTACACACAGATAATAAAAAAAATGTTCTCAGTCTTTAACATGCAATGCATAAATTAAGATAGTTCACATAATGTTTTTAAAGTGGGGTGTTACGAGACTAAATTTGGTACCATCCACTGCATCTATGTTTGTTTGTTTGTTTATTATCATTATTATTAAAATGCTTTCTTGTACCCAGGTGTGTCACTAGTGAATCTTACACAACTGTTACTCAACTCCTGTACCAGGGGGTAAACATTGACTCTGGGTAAGCTGCAATACCTCCCCCTGCTGGATGTAAGGCAAATTAAACATTTTTTCCCCTCTTTGAGGGGTGCTTTCAAGCCTTTGGTGTTTTGGCGTGGTGGGTCAAATCAGATGTGAGAAATAAACTACATAAAACTTTAAATGTCACAAAGTGAAAGGAAGAAGGAAAAATGGAGAGCTTGTGCCTTAAATTCATTTTAAGTATATATACTCGGGAGGCAATTTATGAAAATAACATATTATCCTATTATATACTAAAACTAGGAAAACTGAAACTGATATGTTAGACAGCTGATATTCACGTACTGTATATACACGTGTGTTTAGTAGTTTGTTAGTTTTTTTTGGGGGGGCTTTGAATTTGTAAGTAGTCTCATCTATTAGTTTGTATAGCTAACAACACCTTGACATGTAAATATGTATTTAGAGAACCAAAAGTTTTCAGTTTAAAGGCTGTTACACAATGGATGTGTTGCTCAAATTGTGAAAAAAAGAATAAATAAAGTTGACATGAAGTGAGGATGAGCTGGTCCTGATAGTCCTAAATGAAAAAGGAAGAAAGGAGACGTTGGCTTCATCCAGTTCTCAGAGGAGGCAGCAGCAGGGAGAATATTATGATTTGATCCAGGAGTTGACGCTGAATCACAACCGCTTTTGTGCATATTTCAGGATGTCAGTGGGGCAGTTTTAACTGTTGTTAGGACAAATGGGACCACACTCGACGAGGCAGAGAAATCATTTCAGAGAGCCAAGTGAGCCAGAGCAGTGTTTAGCTGAGTATCTGAGGCAAAATAGTATCATTTTACCATTTCCATATCATTGTACATTCGGTAGAGGTGTGTGATTTGAGCTACGAGTGCGCTTGTTGCACAGCGATGTGATTGGTCAGATCTGTTTATTCGATTCTGAAAAATCTGAAGAAAAAAAAAATCAAGTTCGGTCTGAAAAAAATAAATGCCAAAAATTTGTCCAGTGAAATTATGCAGTAAGTATGAACGGCTGCATTAAGTGCAATAGGTGAGTCGGAATAATATTTTTAACGCACAGAATATTCACAGGTACAGTATGAAAGGGCCTTAAGAGTATATACATGAGATGCTGCTGTCTGAAAGCAAATCAGTAGAATGTTCAAGTGATTATGAAGAGATCAGCATTTGTGCTCTCGCTCTCCTCTGGAGAACAGAACGACTTGCCTGACTGCTACCACTGGACGTCTTCCTGCCAGTGGAGGTTAGAATAGCAGGTATACTGGGAGTTTTGTGATCACACTCAACACTGATCAGCTCCATTGGGCATACCATTGAGCATCTGGCGGTCCGTCATTATGCACTGCATCTGAAGTGCCACTTCCTCGGTTGTGACTCACACAAGGGATAGCAGACGAGTTTTATGATTATTAAAATCATAGACATGCATCGTTTGGTTAAGCTCCCAATACCATAGCGCACAATCTTCCTGCTGTTATTTGTGTGATTGTGACTGCATTTATATGTATGTGTGTGGGCGAATCCTTGTTTGTATATGTGGATACCTGCGCGACAACATCTGTTGATGCACATACGGTGGTTTTTAGGTGACCTGCTCTGCTTGGATGTTTCTGGGATTGTGTCTGGGTGGGTTTCCTTGTGTGTAGGTGTGCACATAATGCTGGCGAGTTGCAGGTGTGTAGTACTTTTTGTGCATGTATGAATGGAAGGGTAGGGACATAGGTAGACAGAGGGATGCTCTGCTGCGTTCACATAAGTACGGCAGGGGTGCGGAAATATGGTTCTTGGCAACACACATGTAACATGTGTGCCTGGCAGGTGGTTCGTGACACACCAATAGTGTGTGCCAGTTAGTAGCACCAGGCACTAGAGGGGAGCTGTGCCAATCTCATGCCAACACTATGGGGCACTTTCAGGGCAGAGAAACAGCTACTAATAGGCAGAAGTGAATGTCCTTCACTTATCCCGACAGACTTTTTTGAAGCATATTTAATCAAACCAAACCAAAACATAGTGACGTTTTGTTTTTCTGAAAGTTTGTGTGCCTTAACATATCAGGTCAGTGTGTTTGCTTTTTTTCAGTTGGCTACTAAGGTTTAGTAAAGTACAACTCAACAGTGTTATAACACAACACTGAAGCCTTGTCCTTGTGTCAGGATATGCAAGTCTCTCTATTTTGACGATGTGTGTGTGTATGTGTGTTTTGTAGTTTCCTGTGGTGCATTGGGAGGCGAAGCGGTGTCTAGTTTGGTGCACGTACCGTGTTCTCATTACTGCTAACAGCCTTGAGCCGGCCTCGTCATTAGAGGGAATTATTCTCAATCCAATCACCTATCAGTTACGCTACGCTACAGAGGCCCACAATCTGTCCTCATCCGATGGCTGAGATTTCTACGTGATGTCTCCTGAATTGCAAAGGACGAACAGTGAGACACAAGAGGAACAAGGGGAGCAGAGAGTGCGAGAATGGTACATAATAGCTGCTTGTGCTATTGGTCAGGGAGCAAATTTTAAAATCAAACCCATCAAATTCTGTTTGTGGAATACTAAAAAAAAATCATTTGTAACACCGCTGCAGGGCGTTGGTATTGGTCACTGGTCAGAAAAACAAACAAACAAGCAAACAAACAAAAACAATCCCACTGCGTTTCTTGAAGCAATAATGTATATATAACATATATGTAACATGTACCATATTAAGGCTTTCATTAATGTAGAAACTCATATCACCCTAATTGTTTAGAGATCTAAACAAGACTTAAAAATAGTCCTTATAAGGATGATACCTAAATGAACAGTAACATAATTTCTTTGGCAGCAGAAAATCACAAATTGCCTATAATAAGAAATGTGACTGTGATGATTTCTTTGTTGTTGACTTATTGGAGGAATTTAGAGGATATATTGCACCCACTGGCCAGATGCCTGTCTCACAAAAGGCAATTTACAAAAGTTGCACCAAAATAATACACTGCCAGTCTACTCAGTCATCTAAGAGGAAAATGGTGCTTATGCTGACTGACTTTAAAAAACAATGTCTTAGAAAGTTATTCTGCTGGGCAGTTTTTCAGTAATTCGAAAAACAAAATAAACAAAGTTAACTGGTGGTGTTGCTGTTGGTGCAGATGCTATTTTACCCTTGGTTCTCATTACTTTAACCAGCCATAGTAATTGAAAGTTGATTTAAGCACCAAATCGCAGCAAAGTTGTGTTTGCAGCAACATTATGCATTATACAATATAGGGCTCAATACGGTATACTTGGGTATCAGAAAAAAAAACTTCTGCTAGATATTCAGGAAATGTTGCATAAATGCAAGGGTGTATCCTGGAGTTAAGGGACAGAATACCCTCAAGGTCAGACTTCTGCAACACCCGCGGAGTACAAAAGATATAACAGGTAGTAAGAATGGGATGGGTCAGATATGATTTTCTGTGTTTTTAATATGTGTTGTTGTACAGTCCTTCAGGGAATTGGAAGGAAGGAGTTGTGGATAATTTGTTGACAATGGTGGTGAGGTTTGGCACAGAGAAAACAGTGAGCAGATTGGCAATGCAAGGATGAAATAAAATAAAGAAAGCCATCACTATTGTTATTTTCTCATTCATATTACCCTCTTATATGAAAATATTGCTTCTGACCATTGATTTCCATCTGTGTTTTAGTATATCTCCAAATCTCTCTATTCTTCGTACCTCCCAGTGCTTTTCTATTCTCCTACCATCCCATCTCTGCATGTCAGTTTCCTTGTGTCAGTGGTGGTGGTGGCTGTGCAGGTAGGGAATATGAATTACCTTGCAGGCAGGCGGTGTTCTGCTTGGAAGACTGCTGTCAGCATGGTGAGAATGGATGAGGAGAGACAGGAGAGAGATGAGACTGACAGCTCCAGCCAACCTTCATCCACTCCCCCTCCTCCCCCGTTTCCTCTTTTGCATGCTCCTTCCACGCCTCCCTTAAACTCCACCACTTTTCTGGTTAAAAATAGAATACAAAAACCAAAGCCTAAAGTGCCGCGTGGGAAAACTGATCAGACATGTCAAATTCCAACTACAGGATAATATCTCATCTTAAAGCACCTAATCAAATATGAACCAAATATGGGTCTCTAGAGAACTTGAAAGTGGTGCTCAATCTTCTGAACCTATGTTAAAAAAAAGAAAAAAGAAATTGTTGGTGTTTTACACTAAATGGTCATACGTGTTGTTATCTGGGTCTTTCCTTACTGTGAGGTTTTTGGTACTGTTGACTACCCACAATACATCCTGAACTATATTTTTTCTTTAAAACTGGGGAGATATTAAAAAAAATCTTTTGACATTTTAATAAAGAATATGAGTGCAAACTTGACAGTATATTTTCTGGACCGTTAATCAACTTAATGATGCAAAGATTCGCCCGTATTAGTTGTTGATGCAACACAGCATACATCAGTCTGCAATAGGAGTGCGTTTGCCAGATTTTACAAAGATTTTCTTTGTGCCTGTTCTAGCTGGCCTTTATCACTTTCTGCAGACAAAAAAGAACTTACTGTGAAGGTTTTACATCCCCCAATCCAGTCACATAGTGAAGGGATTTGGAGGAAATTGCTGGGGAAAACAACAATTGTTACCACAGACACGACATGAAGTTGAACACATTAAAAGAATGAAAGTTTTTTTTTTTTTTAAAGAGGCCAAGATCCAGACAGTAATGCACACTGATTTACCGTATCTGTAGAGTGACTTTAACAATGCTGAAATCCTTACAGTATATGCCTTATCTAATGACTCTGAGTTTTATAGAAGATGGTGCTGGTTCATCCAGAGATTCGTGCCATTCTTATCTCACATAATATGGCATGACTTCCAGTGTTATTCTGCACTGTGCAACCTCAGTCTCATTAACCATCTGACTAATCTGCAGGATTGTGTAAAAGAGAAGAATGTAGAATGTAGAGGAGGTTGTTGAAGTTAAAATAAAGTGGCTTATTGATTTATACTCAGATTGGGGTTAAGCATTAATATTACACAGTCCATGAATCCACTGAAAGAATGAAAGCATTTCATGTTAACCATTAAAGGCTAGGCTGAAACTAGTCCAAGTTCTTTACAAAAATTACAAAATTTTTAAACTTTTTAGGTCTTGGTCCATTTTCATTTGTCCCTCTTCCAGTTTGTTTCTGTGTCCTCAATGTGACTCTGGTGCCAATAAGCTGAAGCTGAGGTATCAGACGGAGCACCCATGCAGGGATCCATTAGGCAAAAACCAATTTCACACAGAGCCAATTTCATAAATATGGAGTATGGGCCCACCTTTAGCTGTGCTTGACTAGCTTTCAGTGGAATACACAAAACCATAAACAACAAGCCTGCGCCTGAGCACTCCTTTTAAATGATAGCTGGAGTGTGGCGTAGATCTAAGCACATTATGTTGTAATTTTAACAGTTTAATGAGGAACACAATGAATAACTCTTTCATTCAAAACCCAAACAACCCTAATGGAGGACTTGTGATTAGTTAGAGCAATTTACAACTGCCCAATAATTATATTAATCCAATGTGTTTGGTGTAAATTGTGATAAAAGCACCAATTTAATCACATCCCTTTTAAGTCTGGTTACGATTTAAAACCTTTACATCAGCGCTGGCTGTTTTTTGTTTTGTTTTCATTCTTCTGTACAGCTCTTGTTGATTATATCTTAAAACACAATACTCATAAGAGTCACAAATGTCATACTGTACATACCGTACTACCTGTAAATAAGCTTTGCCTCCTAACCAACCTGGCTAGCCGTTATCTCTCCACACTCTTGCATATCTATCAATAAAATATACTTTATGGACTGCATTCACCTGGCCATGCACTCATTAATACATTTATATACCAGAGGTGGCAGAGGTGCTGTGCAAAACTTTATCACTTTACTCATTGTTGAATATATACATCTTTCTCTATACTTGGTCAACTTCCTAGTAAATCACAGAGAGACGCATGCTTGCATTTCCCATTTTTTGTTAATATATCCTTCCCATAATGACAAAACTCATTTTAAAATTGCCATTCACTAAAAAGGTGACAATCCAAAAGTTATAGATTATGTTTTAAGTGAGCCAGAGATTAGAGTGGGGTGATGAGGTAAATAGAAGAGCTCATCAAGGGGGGACATGGATCTCACGCTCTCTTTTATGGAGGGACCTTCAGCACAGAAAGGGTAATTTAGAGGATTAACATAGATAAGTGGGAGAAATAAGCTATAGCCATGGACAGGCAGATCTAAGACTTAGACTGGCAATCAGCCAGCGCATTGAGGAACGTGAAGAAATTCTATAAAATGCATATAATGTGGCTGTTACAACTTTTGGGTAACAGTTTAATCTGAGCAATGAACTATAAGCCACAATGTACAGTACGTAAAATTGACTGCAAGCTAACAGATAATCATGAGTGCTTAAGTAGTAATACACTCACCAACTACTGCACCTTCATTATCCAATTAGCCATTCACATGGCAGCAACTCAATGCATTTAGGCTTGTAGACATGGTCAAGATAACCTGATGACGTTAAAATTAAGCATTTCTGAATACACACTGCATCAAACCTTAAAGCAGGTGTGTTACAGCAACAGAAGACCACACTGCATGTCACTTCTGTCGACTAAAAACAGGAAACTGAGGCGACAATTTGCGAAGGCTTGCCAAACATGGACTAGAAGATTAGACAGAAAATGCTGTCTGGTCTGATGTATCTTGATTTCTGCTGGGGCATTCAGAAGGTAGAGTCTGAATTTGGTATTGAACAACATGAAAGCACAGGTCCTCAGTGAACTAGAGGACCTCTGGGATGTGGTGGAACAAGAGATTTGAAGCACAGCAGTTCAGCCAACAAATACGCAGCAACTGTGCAACGCCATCATGTCGATATGGAACGAATTCTTGGAGGTGTATCTGCATTAAACCCCCCCTCTCAAGCTGTGCCTAAAACAAAGAGAGAATGACTAAGTTTTTAAAAAAAAAGTGTTTTCCAAAAATTGATTTTGCTTAATATTTAATGAAATGAATGTCATCCTTGTTTTGAATGCCAGGTATTTTTATTACATGACATTACATTTATACATTTAATACCCTGAAGACAATGGAAATGCCATAATATGAAATGTGTTGATGAAATCAGTTGAATAATGTCCATTTAATTTACTTAATACAAAGAATAATTTGTTACTCTAGCTCTGACATTTTGATTTGATAGAAGTAAAAAAAAAAAAAAAAACTGGTGAAATGACTATACTGTGCATAAACATCCACATCATACGCCACCATTCACTGAGTTATGTGATGAGCTCTGTGTGTGTGTTTGATGTTGCTTTTATTATACCATCCTTTTGATCTTATACCAAGGTTGCCATTATCAACAGCAGTACACCAACGTGTACAAAAGCTTAATGTGATCAGAGAAGCGGGCTACACCCAGGATATCACAAGATACTAAATTTATCAGGTATCTTCTGATTGTCACCGTTCTACCCACCTAACAAAATATATACATATATATACATATATACATATATACATACACACACACGAAACTTTTTTTTTTCCACAACCTACGCACAATCCAATCCAGCTCAGCTCTGTCTTTACTCATATGCCAGGAAAATGTTCTGAATCTTTAGTTTCACAGTCCAGGAACTATTTCCTTCTTCTGAGTCCTCAAAAGAATAAGAATGTGTGAAATTGTAACAGTGCAAGGATTCCTTATGACTGTTGTGTATCGCAGAGTGCAACATCAAGGTAAGCTGGAACAGTTGGGAAAACTTCTTGTTTGAAGCTTGCAGCCTCTCAGGCCGACCTTACTGGTTTCCATTCTCCTTTAAACATAAACTGCAATATATTTCTGTGTGAACCTGAAGCCATCCCTTTTTGCCAGTTATTGAACCTTCAAATAGGCTGCTTTCCTCCACAAAATACTTCTGTGTTTAGTATGGTCTGCCGGTCAGTCTCAGCTTGAATAAACTCAGTTAATATCCAAAGCTCTTCAGGGGCATTCAAAGGTGATTGCCACTGTATGGGATTATCACTTTAAATGACACTGCCATACTGATACACAAAATTAGCACATCTTATCTATCCATCATTTTTTTTTCTTTTTTCATTTATCCATTTCGGTAACAAAGGGACTGCAGCCCATCCCAGCTGTCACAGGACTAGAGGACAGGTCACCAACCCGTTGCAGGGCTAACACAGACACACACAACCATCCACAGTCCCATTCCTACCTACGAACAACTTGAAATTACCCTGGATTGATTGAGGAAGACTGAGTACCCAGAGAGAAACTCCAAACTTCACATAGAAAGGCCCCAGGCTGGATTCAGACCCTTCTTGTTGTGAGGTGACAGTGTCAACTACCTCACCACTCGTCTTACAAGATAGATTAAATAATGACGGGGTACAGTGAGTTACATGGTCATAGAGGTGACACAGGGCTATTTACACCACGCTGTTGACCTGTGAATTAATTAACCCACAGAAAGGCAATGTAGCCGTATTTATTGAGCATTTGGAGGTTGGTAAATATTAATGGAGGCTGTAAACAGCACGGGAAATAGTTTTATGTAAATATTGCATAGTTTTTGTATGCGTAGCCCTTTTTTGTTCTAGTAATTGTATGCACAGTGTGTTAGTCTGATTGCTTCTCCTGAATTTAAATCTACTGGTATATTAGGACCTGGTGTTACGTCCCTGTGCAGCTTCTAATAGTCTCAGTGTTTTCAGCTGGTGCTAATTGGCCACACCTAGTCAGGTGTGGATAAAAGCATACCTGAGGCAAGCTTCCCGGCAGTGCACTAGTCTTTGCCTTGGTGGCACCAGCCATTTTAGCCAACCTGGTTTTCCATTTTAGGATGAAACCTCTTCTCGTCCGGGATCTTTGGACATTTTAGTGGAGACTGAATATCAGTCTTTTGTTTTGCTTTTAAGTGGGTGAGTGATGGTGTTCAGTGTAATTGTGCAAACTCCCTTTAGTAGTGATGGCCAAATGAAGCTTTCCGAAGCACTGAAGCTTGTATTGAAAAACGGTTCATTACTCGAAGCTTTTCAACACAGTCCTCTCCGGTGACATCTGGTGGTGAAAATTTTGAAGAGCAGCTTGAATCTGCAAAATAAAACGGACTGCTCAATTATCACTGCTCACTCAAGAGTGGAGTTCTCTCTGATATTGGGCCACCGTTCCGTTGCTTTGAACATGTAATTGGTTTTGTTTTCTCGATTGGGGGGCTGAAAAAAATGTAGTGCGTATTTGCGTAATACATTTTGATCAATAAACTTTCCCTATTTAAACATGCACTATGGTGGCCTTTCTTTGCTCATAACTCCTTGATGTTGGTAAATACAATAAGTGAGCAATATATATAATATACATATGATAATGCACAGCACATTATGGAGTATGTCCCTGCTGTGAAGTCCTGCCTCCATCTACTTGTCGTTTAATCACTGGACAGCTGGACAGGTTCATACAAAATATTAGATTAGGCCAATTGTCCTATACATATTTTTGACCTAGGGGTGGGATTGATTGTGAACTGGTATTAGATTATTCTGTTATTATATGTTACCTTATATATGTAATCAAAGTAGTTGAATTAGAATACTGCTGTAGATCACATTATACCCTTTAATATAGAGTGTGTGAGCTGTATGTAGTTTAGTTCTCATTATACTTTTGAGTTAACAGAACATATTCACATATTAGTTCATTAGATAAATGTGCATCACTCTGTATCCTTGATCTGCTGGGAATGTGTTACACTGTTTTCTTGACATGCTTAATTGTTGAATCATGAAGAGAAGGTTGTAAGCAGGAGACTCTGTGTCTAAAGACAGGGGAGATAGATAGACCACATTCCACACCCCCACCTTACAGAAAGCAGAGAAACAACTGCCGAGGTCATAACTTAGGCGCTGTAACAGAGAAAAAATGTGATGTTTTGGCTTTTACGACTAGCTGGGGGCCACTAGAGACTATAAAAAGCTGAGCAACCCGTCACCATTTTGAGACATGTGCCTGACCCTCTGGTAGCATCTCTCCCGTCCGGACGTTGTAATGCTCTGACTGTTGAATTGTGTGGAAATAAATGATTGTTGATTGAGCATTGATACACCGAGTATTGTCCCTCCTTCAGCCCAAAGATTCAAAGAATTGGGAGATTTCAACACTGGAAAGGGAAAATGCTTAGGAAGCTGAGTACGGCTGCATCGTCACTGATTTGTAGAATCATTTTGATTCGATACAGGATCCGATTCAATTTGATTGGAATCTGGAAAGTTTTGCCTCAGTCAGAAATATTACAAGTCTGATCATTTAACAGTATATATCCACAATTTCGTATCTATTAAAAGAAAGCTGACACATGTGAGACTTAATTAGAGATGTAAACAGAGAGTTATGAAACCTGCAGCTGCAGAAGCCAGCGAAAAAAAAAGAGGCAAACACAGCGCGGACCCGCCGACACATCAAAATGACGCGTCGGGTCCGCGCTCTGTGTTCACGTTTGTATGCAGAATCCGTAAACCTGCTCCCAGTTACTGTTTTAGCTGCATGGTGTTTGACGACATGTTGTGAGGTTTAACCTGAGATGCTGGCGTTTCAGGCATAATAACGTTAATTTACAAATCGACACGGGATTTTAATGAATCAATATCACTTTATTCAATTTAGCATGGATTGTAATCAGAAAGGCGATAATCAAAACCCATCCCTAATCAAGAACTTGCAAAGTAAAAACATGATCAATGTAAGGTAGCCCTTTTGTTATTTACAGTTAACAAGAGGATTAGTGTTACTGTGCGCTGGCTGAGTCTGTTTCTTTTCTTAGAAATAGTTTCTCCTGCCCTGGAGAAAATCCACTTGCATGGAACAGAAGAGGCTGTGGAGTGCAGGAACTACACTGCAAGTTGGTAGATATGCAGGTATTCCTGGGTCCTGCAGACTATCACCTAAAAACAATAAACAAAATGATTTTCTAAACTGTGTAGCAATGTCATGTACGTATAGTGTCAAATACATTTTTGTAGTCTTCATCAGCTTTAATTCACATGGAAGTGTTCCTAAAGTCATATGCTGTAATGATATTTACATTATGAAAACATGATTTTGGACATTTCAAGTTTTTCACTTCGGCAGATAAAATGAATTGAGCAAAATCAACTCAAAATATTCCCACACGCCAGAACGTCCTCTCTTCCTCGCTGGCTCCATATCTGTCAGTGGAATGATCACCTCGTCGCTATCTGTCACCATCAACACACTCCACGAATCCCGTGGATGATTCACTTCCTTATATCTGTTTGAATCAGGTACCGAAGCAGTTACGTGCGTAATGAAGCTTCGGACGTCACTGGTCACGTGACTTTTGCCAAACGAAGCAAGCCTCGACACAGTGCTTCTGAACCAGTGTGTTGTTTTTTTCGACACACGCTCCGGAGCGTCAGCTTCAAGCGGGCCATCACTACCCTTTAGTAAGTGTGTTTCAGCTGGGTGACTGTGCTGCCCTTCCATCGAAGCACTTGTTTGTTGTTTTGCTTTATTGTTTTAGTTTATTGTGTTTGGTGGCTATCCTGGGTGGGGGTACGCTTCAGAGTTTGGTAGGAGACTGTATCTCTGGTCTGCTGCCTGCTCTCGAGTTCGCGTTTAAAGTTGCCTCGAGCCTGGTACACCACTGAAGACTAGGGTAGGGAAAGTAAGGGTTTTGTTGTTTTTAGTGTTTTAGGCTGGGAGTTGCACATAGTGAATCAGTGGCACCAAACTTGGTAGGTTTGAGACCATTCATGATTATGGTCTGTAGCTGAGGCAGGTAGGCTGTTTTTAAGTTGGCATTGTGTGCACACCCTGTGTGTGCATATGTCAGTGTGGATGGATGCTAATGAGATCCTTGTGAGGTGAGTGTTTTGTGCTGTGACCTTTAGTGTTGTGGGGAATATGGCTATTTTGTTGGATCACTTGTGAGTGTTGTTGGCCAGGTGATGGCAATAACACTGTGGGGTGCTGAGCCACCCTTGATGTGATCATTGTGTGGCCATAGCTCTCCAGTTTGTGGTTGGTCACTAGTGTGCTTGATTTACTGAACTTCTTGGATTAAAGTAACTTGTTGTGGTATAGGGCCACTTGTATGTGACTGTGTGGTGGAGACAACAGATCACTTGTGATTATTTGTTGCTACTTTTGGTTTTGTGTTGTAGCAGGTCAGGTAATCATTTTGGGTTTGACTGTTGTGCTCCTTTGTGTTGGTCACATGTTACTTTTTGTGTGTTCAGTGTGGCAACTTCAGATCCTCATGTAGGGGCATCCATGCTTAAAGATGCCAAGTTACTTTTGAGGGATCAAGGCTTCAGAGGGACTTTTAATTTGTTTAGGGGTCCTAGAGGAACCCTTTTAAGGGAGGAGGTGTTACGTCCCTGTGCAGCTTCTAATAGTCTCAGTGTTTTCAGCTGGTGCTAATTGGCCACACCTAGTCAGGTGTGGATAAAAGCATACCTGAGGCAAGCTTCCCGGCAGTGCACTAGTCTTTGCCTTGGTGGCACCAGCCATTTTAGCCAACCTGGTTTTCCATTTTAGGATGAACCCTCTTCTCACCCACACTCTGTTGTTCGTCTCCTTTTTTTTATGTTGCGGCTTTTGAGCCGGGTCGTAACACCTGGTCATAGCTGTGTTCTCGTTCTACTTGACTAAGGGCACAGGAGCACCCAGTGGCGTGTCCTGGAAAGAAAATGTGAAACAACCTCACAACAATTACGAAAGAGTTTTTTTTGAATTACGCCAAGATGAGCTTCGGTAACTAAGTGCTCACTGTGTTGAAATAGCAGATGAAAAAAGTAAAATAAAAAACAATTTCAGGGATATAAATGAACCTTTAAAGTATTCTTCATGTTCATGCAAGGTTACCAGTTAAAAGGAGGAGCGTTGCCTAATTGCCTGTAGAGCAGGTAATCAATACTACATACTAGTACAACATCAATACCCAAGATTACTCCTAGAAAATACTCCAGATTTTTCCTGTAACACTCAACTAAAACATCTGTTTTTGTGAAACCAAACTGGGATGTTGCTGCACGATCTTAACTTACAGTTGCAATGGGGAAATGCCACTTTTTTAATTACGTGAGATTTAATTCAATTTTAAATGATTTAATTGCTGATTCATAAATGCTTCAGTGAAATAGTGCAACAACTTTATTGCATATGGGTCCAAGGATGAAATAACACAGCTTTCTGGAACTCAAATGATGCAGCTAGATATGTGAAAAAAGAAAAACACTCGAATGCACCTGACAAAGGTAAGGCCATATGCAAAACAGGTGAACAGGTAAGTAAAGATTTGATGCCAGCTCAACAGTAGGAATAAGATCTTATCTGTCATTACATCCGTCCTAGTGGTCATCTCATAGCTGGAATAATAAGCTGGCCAAAAGAGACGATAGATGACGACTGATGACAAATGATGTCAAGACATGAAAACTCCTCATGTTGCTTGAAGAGTTCTGTGAGGCTCTTTTGACTGTTTACTAAGATTTTCATGTTTAGATAAGAGTTCTGACATCTTTCTTGTTCACCTAATTTCAATATTCCTCTGAGGTTAACAGTAAAATTCAAGCTGTTGGTCCCTGAGGGGATATGGGGGAATCACCAAAAATACAAAAATCCTTGCTGCATGCACAAAAAAGAAATCTGCCTTAGCAAATGAATTTGGTTTGGACTGTCAGTGGGTGTACACTAACATGCACTAGCTGCAACTCAAAAATCATTTCTATAAACTTATTACTTTGCAAGTCTTTAATTTTGATCCACCTGAAAACTTCACAGAGACAACAATTGCTAGTTTTTGCTTCATCTGTGCATGACCCAAGATAAAGTAAGAAGCATCCATGAACACATGGATACATGAATGCATTGCAAGCTGGGACAGCTGAGGGGCATAACCAAGTGGTTGGGATAGTGCATTATATGTATTAGAAGTCAGCATATCCCAATGGGAGACATCTCCAAAGGTTGTATAGAACAACCGGTCCTGTGGGACCGTAAGTTGCAGATAGAGAAGCAGCTGCAGGGCACCTAACAAGACATTCAGTCATAGTTGTGGTTAACAAGGAGCAGAAGGCTACAGCTGTGATAGATGTGGCAATCCCACCTGACAGTAACATTAGAAAGGAAGGAGCACAGGAAAAGAAAGAAGTACCAACAGCTGAAGGAACAACTGGAGCAGATGTGGAAGGTAAAGTCCCAGCAGTAATAGGAGTGTTAGGAGGTGCAACCTTCAAACTGGAAGAGTGGCTCCAGCAGATACAAGGGATAACAAAGGTGCAGATTCCACAAAAATAACAATATGTATATGTATGTGTTATAGGTAAATATTTCTATGCGGCTATGAGCACTCGTATCAGTGTATAGGCTGAAAGTTATTTATCTTGACCGGTGTAGGTCTCTCACAAAACTATGGAGTTTAAGTGTTCCACCATTTGAATGCTGCTCATCACTCTGCTTTGGAGACTGAGGCTTGGATGACTGATAAAGCTGCTCAAACGTTCTGCAAAGAGTTCGATTTACTTTGTTTGTAATAATTTCCAATGCATCGTGTATTGTGACACCTTTCTATCAGAACCAAAAATCACTTTTTCAGCAATTTGGGTGAAATTAATTTGGACGGATTGGACCACAGGCAGCAATCTTCGCTCCCCCTGTCACTGGTTGACCACTGTTCCTTCCTTCGACCACATTGGATAGATGATCACTGAAACTGCAGACTGAGAACATCCCACAAGCGCTGCAGTTTTGGAGATGCCTTTGTCAACCTCTTATTTATGTCATGCTTTGTATCCCCAACAGCATTAATGACATGCAACTGTGTCTCCGCCCTCTGTGTGTGTGTGTGTGTGTGTATATATATATATAACTTTTAACACCCAGCACGCCCCTGCGGGCGGTTTATCCTTCAAGCTCGGGTCCTCTACCAGAGGCCTGGCAGCTTGAGGGTCCTGCGCAGTATCTTAGCTGTTCCCAGGACTGCGCTCTTCTGGACAGAGATCTCCGATGTTATTCCCGGGATCTGCTGGAGCCACTCACCTAGCTTGGGAGTCACCGCACCTAGTGCTCCGATTACCACGGGGACCACCGTTACCTTCACCCTCCACATCCTCTCGAGCTCTTCTCTGAGCCCTTGGTATTTCTCCTGCTTCTCGTGTTCCTTCTTCCTGATATTGCTGTCATTCGGAACCGCTACATCGATCACTACGGCCGTCTTCTTCTGTTTGTCTACCACCACTATGTCCGGTTGGTTAGCCACCACCATTTTGTCCGTCTGTATCTGGAAGTCCCACAGGATCTTAGCTCGGTCATTCTCCACCACCCTTGGGGGCATCTCCCATTTTGACCTCGGGACTTCCAGGTTATACTCGGCACAGATGTTCCTGTACACTATGCCGGCCACTTGGTTATGGCGTTCCATGTATGCCTTGCTTGCTAGCATCTTGCACCCTGCTGTTATGTGCTGGATTGTCTCTGGGGCATCTTTACACAGCCTGCACCTGGGGTCTTGCCTGGTGTGATAGACCCCAGCCTCTATGGATCTTGTACTCAGAGCTTGTTCTTGTGCTGCCATGATTAGTGCCTCTGTGCTGTCTTTCAGTCCAGCTTTGTCCAGCCACTGGTAGGATTTCTGGATATCAGCCACCTCCTCTATCTGCCGGTGGTACATACCGTGCAGGGGCCTGTCCTTCCATGATGGTTCCTCGTTTCCCTCCTCTTTCTTGGGTTTCTGCTGCCTGAGGTATTCACTGAGCACTCGGTCAGTTGGGGCCATCTTCCACAATGTATTCTTGGATGTTCCTTGTCTCATCCTGGACTGTGGTGCTGACACTCACCAGTCCCCGGCCCCCTTCCTTCCGCTTAGCGTACAGCCTCAGGGTGCTGGACTTGGGGTGAAACCCTCCATGCATGGTAAGGAGCTTTCTTGTCTTTATGTCAGTGGCTTCTATCTCCTCCTTTGGCCAGCCTATTACCCCAGCAGGGTACCTGATCACGGGCAGGGCGTACATGTTGATGGCCCGGATCTTGTTCTTACCATTCAGCTGACTCCTCAGGACTTGCCTGACCCTCTGCAGGTACTTGGTGGTTGCAGCCTTTCTAGCGGCCTCTTCATGGTTCCCATTCGCCTGCGGGATCCCCAGGTACTTGTAACTGCCCTCTATGTCTGCAATGTTGCCTTCTGGTAGTTCAATCCCCTCAGTTCTGACTACCTTCCCTCTCTTTGATACCATCCGACTACACTTCTCCGAACGACATTCCAATGTCATTGCTGTATAGCCTGGTAGTGTGGATCAGTGAATCGATGTCTCGTTCACTCTTGGCATACAGCTTGATGTCATCCATGTACAGGAGGTGGCTGACAACTGCTCCGTTCCGTAGTCGGTATCCGTAGCCAGTCTTGTTAATGATCTCACTGAGGGGGTTCAGGCCTATGCAGAACAGCAGTGGGGACAGAGCATCTCCTTGGTAGATCCCGCACTTGATGGTGACTTGTGCTATGGGCTTGGAGTTGGCCTCTAGTGTTGTACGCCACATCCCCATTGAGTTCCTGATGAAGGCTCTTAGGGTCCCATTGATCTCGTACAATTCTAGGCATTCCAGTATCCAGCTGTGGGGCATTGAGTCATAGGCCTTCTTGTAATCAATCCAGGCAGTGCACAGGTTGGTCAGTCTGGTCTTGCAGTCTCGGCTGATTGTTCTGTCTACCAGTAGCTGGTGTTTTGCACCTCTGGTATTCTTGCCAATTCCTTTCTGTGTCCCGCTCATGTATTGACCCATGTGCCTGTTCAATCTTAGCCGATATGATGCCTGACAGGAGCTTCCATGCAGTACTGAGGCAGGTTATTGGTCGGTAGTTGGAGGGGACCGGTCCCTTCTTGGGGTCCTTGGGGATCAGGACCGTCCGGCCTTCAGTTAGCCATTCCGGGTGTCTCTCGTTAACTAGCAGCTGGTTCATTTGTGCTGCCAGACGCTCGTGGAGTGCAGTCAGCTTCTTCAGCCAGTAGGCGTAAACCATGTCGGGCCCTGGTGCTGTCCAACTCTTCATACTGGAGACCCTTTCTTGGATATCTGCCACTGTGATGGTTACTGGACCCTGTTCAGGGAGGTCGCTGTGGTCTGCTCTCAGATCCTCTAGCCACTGAGCATTACCGTTATGGGTTGCATCCTTCTCCCATATGCTCTTCCAGTATTGCTCCGTCTCCAGCCTTGGTGGTGCTGTTCTCTTATTGTTCCCTTGCCACTGAGAGTACACCTTTGCTGGTTCTGTGGAGAACAGCTGGTTTATTCTCCTGCCTTCTATCTCTCTGGTGTACCTCCTCAAGCGGCTGGCCAAGGCTGTGAGTCTTTGCTTGGCAGTTTCCAAGGCCTCAGGTATGGACAGCTTGCTGTATTTCTTAGGCACCTTATTTGTCGCACCTTGCTGCAACTCCGTTAGTTGGCTAACCTCCCTCCGTGCTACTTTGATCTTGCCCTCTAGCCTCCTTCTCCATGGAGGGTACTGTCCCTTGTCGCTGTTCAACTTGTAGCCAAGCATCTCACTGATCACTGCTGCCGTATTGTAGATCAGCTTGTTAGTGTCGGTAATCGTGGTTGTAGGTATTGCCCGTAGTGCTGCATTAACATCATCTAGCAGACCTTCTGAGGGTACTTCACGTAATCTTGGTAACCGGCTACGGGGGATCCAGGTTTCAAGCTTGGCCATGAAGGGGCCCAAGCGAGCCCCAGGCTCCAGGCCCCGATAAGCGGCCGCCAAGGAGTGAGCCGGTGTGTACCTGGACGCCCACCCCCAGACACAAAGAACCACCAACGCACCGACACCTGAGGGAGTCCACCACTGGCAGGGGAAGTGGTGGTGGGCGGAGATAGGCCTCCAAAACTTGGAGAGGTGGCGTCTGATACCCAACCTGACATATAGACACAGACATACAGGCACACACAGACACAAACATCCATTCCCCCCCCTGCTCCCCAGCAGGTTTACGCTTACGGCTCTGTTGCTATGACAGCAAGTCCCGGATGGGCTTCGGGGAACCGAACGATCCAGGATCACGCGAAATCGTCAACAATCTCATCCAGCTAACTCACTTAGCGCGGTACGAAGAACAGGCCCCAGAAGAGCGCAGTCCTGGGAACAGCTAAGATACTGCGCAGGACCCTCAAGCTCCCAGGCCTCTGGTAGAGGACCCGAGCTTGAAGGATAAACCGCCCGCAGGGGCGTGCTGGGTGTTTTTGTTTTTTTTAAATTAAAAAAAAAAAAAAAAAAATATATATATATATATATATATATATATATATATATATTTTTTTTTTTTTATTTTTTTTTATTTTGAATGATTCCATCCAGTGTTCTGAATCTGCTAGTACCTTCATAGCACAGTAATGTGGTTATACTTAGCAATTGAGCTTCAAATCTTAGTTTTATTTATGACTTGAATTGATGGTATAACTCTAATGGTAAGAGTTGTCCAGTGAGAGTTCTATGTGAAACTGTAACACTAGTCATGTTAAACCAATTCTTAGAAACTCTAAGTAGAGACATTACCTAGAATTGACCACATGACTATAACTCAAAACTGCCATTATCCAGGAAACTCGCTGCAGTTACAACTCATCCAAAATTCAACAGTCTGGCTTATGTGTACTGACTAAGAATTGGCTTTACTTTCTGGCTTACCTCCAGCCTGGATTTCAGTTGCTTTATTATTTTATAGCTAGAAGATTTGTCTGCATCTGCATCCACTCACACAGTATCACATGTGATCATATGATCTTCCCACATCTAAACTAGGAACATGGTGGGCTGCCTCTGAAACATAATTAAAGGATGCAATCAACTGTATTGAGAGCTAATCAATAAGTGATATTATACTCCTTCTTTCAACCATTAGTAACTTATCACCCAACCACCACCTCATACCCTTGCTGTAGTAGATGTTATTGTTCCCCTTTGCCAGGTAGTGTCAAATTGAAAATGGCTGACACAAGCTGCCAGGCATCGGATCACAGAGCAGACCTCTCTCATCATTTAGTTAGCTTAGTACAAGAAAATACTGTGGCTGTCATGTGCTGAGACTGCTAAGGAGCCAAAAGAGAAAAAATAAATCAGAAAACGTTGCAAATCAGCTATAATAAACTTTAAAGATGCTTAACATGATCTGATTTAAAAATGGCAACAGCTTGGGTTTTTAGACTGCAGACTGCAAGCTTCATCAAAAGAGGTTGAGGGATACTCTCAGTGTGCCTCAGAAAACAGAGGAGAGGCTAGGGATCAGACTTAACAGTAGCCTATGGTGAAATATTTACATGGCCTAGATTCATATCTAATGAGCTTAAAGAAAACCAGTTATGCAACATAGCCAAAGTTAAATGTTTTATGTTGTGTTGTTGTGAAAACACTGAAGAGACCTACACTCATCTTTAAATGGGTTCATCTCTCTGGTTTCATACAAGAATTTTGCAGGGTTTAAAATGAGCTGCGCAAGTTTCCTTCTTATGCAACACTCAGTCATCCTCTGGTATGACGTGACTTAATAATCAATGGTTCATATTCAGACTTTTGCTTATTCACTAATATAACATCTACTAAATGACTTCAAGTGTTTTACAGTGTTGTTGCTATTACTAATTATGCAATGTCAGTTGAACTTCTATAGTTCCCTGATAAGTTAGAAGTTTTCCTCCATATGTCTATGAAGAGTGTCTCAGTGGGAGCCGTTTGGTGATATGAGCAGCACTGAGCCATTGTTCCTACACTTCTCTAATTAGCTGTGAATGTACCAGCTCTATTCATGTAGCTTGTTTTAAAGTCCCACACTTTACAGGACCCATCCAGCACTCATCTGTGCAGATCTGTACCCCAGGGCCACAGAAAGAAAGCAAGGATAAAACAGAGACCCAGCTGGTGGCAGAGCTTTTGATGAGGATAATAATCCAACAAAATGTGTCATTTTCATGAAAGGTCTTTTTGATTCTGTTTGTGAGGCCTTTTTTTTGCCTGGGCCATGTGTCTGTGTCACTAAAGGCAAACTGGCAGAAGATGAGGTGCTTTGAGACTAATAAAGCCCTATGGTTCCTCAGGAAATGTAGCTAAAGTGATTCTGTTTTGTGAAATTTGCTTTTGTTGTGTCAGTCTCTGTTTCGAGTCTGACTTTGCTAACCTTCTTCAACTATAAAGCACTAACTTATACAAAATCTAATCAGACTACATTTTTTGGCTTCGGATCATCTGCCATGTGATAATAATATGCAGGGCTTAAATAGACTAATTCTTACCTAAACTTAACTTTGCCCTGATCAAAAACATGGATGATACAGCTGCCACAGGTACATGGAGCCATGGCCTTAGACTTGGAGGTGCTATACCCAAAAAGTTACCCTCTTGCCTTTTGCCTTGAAATTTTGTACATCAGTATTAGAAACATGAGTGGAGACAAAGGACAACCCTGGCTTATATGAATCACACAAACATAAATATGTAGCTGGGATGGTTGCTGCTAGGAGTGTTGATTAATTTGAAATTCCAGGAGAAGATGTTGTCAGGACAAGCACTCAGTTGACATTGGTGGATGTACAAAACAGTGCCAAAACTTTACTCATTATCCTGACTATTTAGAGCTGAACTCGAAATATTTCTGCTCCTTAATGATAAGGGCATTTTGATGTAATGGAGCAGAAATTAGGTGACATTAACTTAATGTGGAGCATCAGCAGGAGAGAGAGAATCCCAAAAAGTGTCTTGTGTTCTGTATTTCAGAAAGCCAATATATTTTTTATACTTAATTTTTCAGCCTACAGTGGTAAAAAAAAAAAAAACAGTGGAAAAAAAAAAGCATGTGCTGCACTATATCTGTCTATCTATATAAATTAAAAATAGATAGGTATCCATATTATATACACACATTATTTATAGATATAGATAAAAAATACACTCATACATAAATTTACCACAGAGGGACTCCAATCAAGTTGTAGAAACACCTAAGGTTGTAACATGACAAAATGTGGAACAAGTGAAGCATTGCAGATACTCAATGCACAACTCAAAATGAAGGCTCCAACACACGAAAACATCCATAAACAATATTATAGCCAATATTGTCCTATATTAATAGACATAAAACCTTCCCATCTCCAGTAAGCTGACTAAACAACAACAGGTGGTTATGAGCTATATCAGTTAATATATATTGCTTCCCCCCCTTGTATATTGTTTTCTTTTCTTTACTTTGCACCTTTGTGGTCCAGCTACCCAATTTCGCTGTGCAAGAAACCGCACAATGACAATAAAAAGCTCTAAGTCTAAGTCTCTAAGTCTAATGTTAGAAAGTCTCACTTATGTCAGCTGTGGTGGCAAGCCACACATAGTAAGCTCCACACCTCACCACTAGTTGCTTCACTTTAGTTTACTTTGCAGTCACTACTTTAAATATATTTTTCTTATTGTCAAATATATTGTTTCTTTATTAAATTAGTTTAATGTTTATCTATCACACCTTCCAATGTTTAAATGGAGTACACACATATCTACAGTGCAAGGTCAAACTTCTGTTCTATGTTATATTAACAGATCTTTTTTTGGTTGAGTTACCTGGTGGGTCTGGCTTCTCCTTCCTGGTTAGCAAAAGGTGTGGCAAAGGGCCGGGGGATCTGAAGTACTGCTTGCTCACAGCCTCATTGGACTAAACCACATGCTTCATTGCCTGCCTGGGGGGTGTTTGGGAGTTTGTTTAATTGTTTTGTGTCAGTTGATTATATGGCAGCCATTTTGTTTTCCCCTTGTGTGTCATATGGTTTAGCTAAGCCATTATTTAAGTTCCCACATGTCAGTTGACCTCTTTTCTTTTTTTTAGTCTGCCTGTTTAGGTTTTAGCTTTGTTAATTATTTTTCATATTTTTGGGTCAATAAAACCCCCATTTTTGAATTAAACAACTGTGTCCTCTATGCTTTAATGCTTGGTCCCTGACATCCGCTAACAGTGGCAAAGACAGCAATGCTAGCCAACAGAAAAGTTCAGGATATCCTCAGCAACTCACCTCAGTATCGCTGTGAACAGAAAAAAGATGAGCTTCACTGATTCATCGTATCTGACTCCTTTCACAAAGTTATATTGCCTCCAGAGTAAGTACATATTAGGCTAGCGTCACCTAACAGCCTACACTCACAACAGATGAACAGCGACCAGAGTTGTTTGCAGTGTTGCCAACTCCTCAGTAAGGAAAATCGCTATTGGTTGTCCTAAAAGTCGCTAGAAGTCGCTAAATGACGTCATCGCCTAATTTGCATAATTGGTCATGCTAATCTAATTGTAACCTATGTTGTTGGAGAGAGAAATAACATCTTGGAAGAGACATAAAGTGAGTAAAAAACGTCCTAAATGCATTTAGAGTTTATTTAGAACTACATATTGTGGCGTGTTGGGGGAGCGGCTAGTTCTCTCCCATCATGCCTTGGGACTGCTGTTTGGATGTTCTTGTTTTGTTGTTTATGGTTACACTGCTTTTAACTGTTATCTTGAATGTTGTGTTTGTACTGCGGTTCAAAGGCACTTACAGTTGTTGTTTTATAGAATGAATGCAACCATGGGTGAGTTCTGTTATGCTGTTGATGACCCTCGAAGCACAGTGTAGCATCAGTGTGTGTTGTAATAAAGAGCTCCCCCTACCAGCTTGGGGTTGAATAACAATCTCTGTGAGCTTCTTTGTAAAGATTCCTCTGCATGCCACATTGGTGTCAGAAGTGGGATTCCAAGAGCATGGCCACTATTCTGAAAGAGGAAGAGGAGCTGAGGAAGATTGAGGAGCTTATCACTCACCTGGAAGCAGTGAATGGAGCACAATCGAAGAAGTGGGGAGAGCCCCGGGCAGCAGCAAGCCAGCCAGGGGAAGATCTGTGGGGCTTACCAGATGGAGCCTCACACCCCCGCCCACTGGGGAGCTGTCGGAGCCGCCAAGGCATGCTGCAGGCTCCAAGACCACGAGCGACCAGCCAGCCTCCACTCAGGGTGATGCCTGGGAGCAGCACACCCTCATCGTTGGCAGCCGAGGGGGACAACGCCAACTGTCTCCAGGACCAAGTGCAGCCGCCACTGCCATCAGGGGCTCCTGTCCGGGGGAGCATGAAGCTGCCACGCTATAATGGGGAGGCACCTCCAGAGACCTACCTTATCCAGGTACAGCTGGCTGCTCAGCTAAACGGTTGGTCAACAGAGGAGACAGCTGTCCAAGTTGCCCTCGCCTTGGAAGGCAGGGCCCTGCAGATACTCACAGATCTTCAGCCAGAAGAGCGTTTAAGTTTGCCTGCTGTTGCCAGAGCAATGCAGAGCAGGTTTGGCCTCCGTACACATGCAGATGATGCCCGAGATAAACTTGCTAGCCGCCCACGGAGACAAGAGGAGAGTCTGGGTGGCCTATGCTGCTGACCTACGTCTTTATGCACGTAGAGGGTACCCTGCTTTTGATGCTGCAGCACAAGAAGAGCTTGCTCTCCAGGCTTTTGTCCGGGGTCTCCAGCCAAACAGACTACAAGAGCACATCCGTCTGCATGCACCAGAAACCCTGGCGGCAGCTCTAACTGAGGCCGAAAGAGTGGAGCATGTGCTCAGCCCAGGTGCACGCAGCCCTGGCATAAGTCACCAAGTGCGCCAAACGGACTACGAAAGGAGCGACCAGGAGGAGGAGGCCTGCCAAACCACCAACACACCACCCTGGCGATCTCGGCGAGGGAATAGGCGAGCAGGAGGCCAATCCAGGGGTAACTGCCATTGGTGCGGAGAACCAGGCCACATCGCACGCTACTGTCCAGCACCAAGCCCACAAAGCTTGGCACCCCAGCAGCCATTAAACTAAGGCGGGGTGGCACAACGGAGGAACTGCCCCCTGCCACCACTCTGTCCTCCGAATCACACTTGCGGGTTGGCCGGCTCGGCCAGACACGGGGACTGTATCTGGACTGTGACCTTGCCGGCACCACCTGTAGAGCCCTGATAGACACTGGATCCACGCTCTCCTTAGTACAGGCTGGAGTCCTCCCTGGTTCTGATGGCCCAATACCGCAGGGTTGGCAGCCTACTCAGCTCCACATCACCACAGTCACGGGGGAGCGTGCCAAACTTAAGGGGGAAAGATCCCTCCCGGTGACTGTTGCTAACTGCACCGTGGACCACCAGTTCTGGCTAGCCAGCATCCAGGACCAATGCATCATTGGCCTGGACCTGCTAGCCAAATGGGAGGCCACAGTGGATGTGTCCCGAGCAATCCTTTACCTGGGCACGGAGGCTGTGAAGCTCCACACCACAATGGAAGTCCCGCTGTCTGCCTCCACTTTTTCAGCCAGCGTCAGGAAGCCTGAGGACGTGTCACCGCTGGCGGGGGAAGGGGCCTCGCCTTCACCAGCAGTACCGCAACTGTCTGCAGAGACCAAGCAAGCTGTCGAGGACCTACACCAGAGGAGCTGCGAGGGTCTCCAGGCTGATCAGCGACGGCAGCTGCGAGAGATACTAGACTTGTTTGCCGACATCTTTGCAGCCAAGGATGAGGACTGCATGCAAACCAGCCTGGTACAACACGACATTGACACTGGGGATGCACGGCCCATCCGCCTCCACCCTCGTCGCCTTCCCCTTGCCAAGCGTGCCGCAGCAGAGCAGAAGATCAGGGAAATGGCAGAGGCGGGCATCATCGAACCCTCAAACAGCCCCTGGGCAGCCCCGGCTGTACTGGTTCGGAAAAAGGATGGTACCTGGCGGTTTTGTGTCGACTATCGTCTACTCAACAGCATCACACGCAAGGACTCCTACCCATTGCCCCGGATTGACGATGCCCTCGACGACATTGCTGGGTCCTGCTGGTTCAGTTCCCTCGATTTGCGCAGTGGCTACTGGCAGGTGGAGCTGACACCAGAGGCCCGCCCAAAGACTGCTTTCTCCATTGGCCAGGGACTGTGGCAGTTTAAGGTGATGTCCTTCGGCCTCTGCAATGCCCCAGCCACATTCGAGCGCCTAATGGAGAGGGTTCTGGCTGACATCCCCCGCAACCGCTGTGTGGTCTACCTGGATGACCTCCTCGTCCACGCGACAGACTTCGAGAAAGCCTTGGCTAACCTGACTGCTGTTTTCCACGCTATCCGCCAGGCTGGCCTTCGCCTCCACCCCAAAAAGTGCCATCTCTTCCGAAAGGAGACGACCTTCTTGGGTCACGTTGTGAGCGGAGCAGGGGTTTCCACTGACCCTGCGAAGGTGGCCGCTGTGAAAGACTGGCCCATTCCGGGCAACACCGCTGAGTTGCGGAGTTTCCTTGGCCTGGCATCATACTACCGGCGTTTCGTCAAGGACTTTGCTACCATTGCAAGCCCCCTGCACTGGCTCACACAGAAGGGCCGGGAGTTCCATTGGAGTCAGGACAGTGCCGTGGCATTTGATTGGCTCCGATCTGCACTGGTTGAGGCACCGGTGCTAGCCTACCCAGACCTGCAGCTCCCTTTTGTCGTGGACACCGATGCCAGCAACACAGGGGTGGGGGCTGTACTGTCGCAGGAAGGCCCTGAGGGGGAGCGGGTCATCTCCTACTACAGCCATTCCCTCAGCAGACCGGAGAGGAACTATTGTGTCACCCGTCGAGAGCTGCTGGCCATCATCCTGGGTCTCCGCCATTTCAGACCCTACCTCTACGGGAAGAAGTTCCTCCTGCGCACAGACCATGCGTCCCTCACTTGGCTGCTCAGCTTTAAAGAACCGGAGGGACAGCTAGCCCGGTGGTTGGAGACGTTGCAAGATTACCACTTTGAGGTCCATCACCGGGCGGGACGTCTCCACACCAATGCAGATGCCCTCCCCCGACGCCCTTGTGAGGAAAAACAGTGCAGGTACTGCCAACGCTTGGAGGACCGGGAGGGCATGACTTCAGTGATCGCGTCACCACAGGGCGGCCCTGAGAATGACTCTGTTCCAGGTGGGCATTGTAGCAGTCTTCAGGTTCAGTCCGCCGCAGGGGATACTGAGGGTCTGGAGGCCATGGATCCCTAACAGCTGCAACACGACCAGAACCAGGACCCTGCCATTTCCCAGGTTCAGTGTTGGATTGGAGCCGGTCAGAGACCATCATGGCCAGAGGTATCTGCACTGGACCTCGAGACCAAGGCTCTCTACTCCCAATGGGCCAACCTCACAAACCGAAACGGCCTCCTCTATCGCCGCTGGCAGGCTCCCGGGGATCACCGAGAGGTCTTCCAGCTCGTGGTACCTCAACAGTTGCGGTCCAGGGTGCTCCAGCTGGTTCATGGTGCAGCGGGGGCAGGACACTTTGGAGTTACCAAGACTCTGCGGCGACTCCGGTCTCGGTTCTACTGGCCCGGGTGTCGCCAGGACGTAGAGCTCCATGTCCATCGGTGTGATGCCTGCACGGCTCAGAAAGGGCCTTCCCAACGCTCTCATGCCCCCTTGCAGCAGTATCAGGTGGGGGCTCCCATTGAGCGGGTTGGTGTGGACATCCTGGGACCCTTCCCCACCACTGACCAGGGGAACCGCTACGTCCTGGTTGCCATGGACTACTTCACTAAGTGGCCTGAGGCCTATGCAGTCCCTGACCAGAGTGCTGTTACCACTGCTGAGCGTCTGGTCAACGAGATGTTCTGCCGGTTCGGGGTACCAGAGGAACTGCACAGCGACCAGGGCCGGAATTTTGAGGCTGCGGTGTTCAAGGAGGTCTGTCAGCGGCTGGGTATCAGGAAGACCCGGACGACGCCACTGCACCCCCAAAGCGATGGGTTGGTGGAACGCTTCAACCGCACCCTGGCCACCCAGCTTGCTATCCTGACCTCCCACCAGCAGCGTGACTGGGATCAACACCTTCCCCTGGTCCTAATGGCCTACCGTTCTGCAGTCCAGGAGTCTACTAAGTGCACTCCAGCGGCCTTGATGTTTGGTCATGAGCTTCGTACCCCAGTGGACTTGGTGTTTGGATCTCCCCCCAGGCAGGAAGTGTGCGGGGATCCCGGGTTGGACTACCTCCACAACCTCCTCGCCCGGCTCCGAGAGGTGCATCAGTTGACCAGGCAGGCTCTCCGAGATGCAGGCTCCCGGCAAAAGCGAGCTTATGATACCCGCTGCAAGGGGGAAGGACTTTCGCCCAGTCAGCATGTGTGGGTCTACAGCCCGGAGAGGAAGAAAGGGCTTTCTCCCAAACTAATGAGCCAGTGGGTTGGACCCTGCACTGTTCTTGAGAGGCTGTCTGACGTGGTCTACAGGGTGCGGCTGGTCAAACGGAACAGGGTGGTCGTACTCCATCGCGATCGCCTGGCACCCTATCAGCCCTTGAGTCCATCCAGGGAGACGTCAGGGTCCCAGCTTCAACTGCAGGCCCCCAACCTGGCCTCGGAGGCAGCTGGGGGACCCACGGAACGTCCTCAACGAAGCCGTCGCCTTCCCCAACACCTCAGAGACTTTGCTATGGACATGCCGGTTGCTGGGGACAGCTAACCACTCAGGTGGGGGCTGTGTGGCATGTTGGGGGAGCGGCTAGTTCTCTCCCATCATGCCTTGGGACTGCTGTTTGGATGTTCTTGTTTTGTTGTTTATGGTTACACTGCTTTTAACTGTTATCTTGAATGTTGTGTTTGTACTGCGGTTCAAAGGCACTTACAGTTGTTGTTTTATAGAATGAATGCAACCATGGGTGAGTTCTGTTATGCTGTTGATGACCCTCGAAGCACAGTGTAGCATCAGTGTGTGTTGTAATAAAGAGCTCCCCCTACCAGCTTGGGGTTGAATAACAATCTCTCTCTGTGAGCTTCTTTGTAAAGATTCCTCTGCATGCCACAATATTAAATTTCTTTTAGCAATTATTGTTTTTTTTTAATGTCACAATTACACAAACCTGCTCCTTTACCCGGGCTTGGACCGGCAAAAGTGACCCGAAATAGGCACTCTGGTGGAGTTACTTTGTGTGTGTGTGTTTATAAGTAGTTTTAAACCTTGTGATCCACAAAACAGCATATGAGTAAAAGAAGAACTGACTGCGTTACAGCACCTGCTGCTTGTTGAGAGTAAAAGCGATACGCGCTTTCACGTCTTTTTTTTAGCGACTAAGGGGTCTGAAAACTCGCTAAATATAGCGACAAAGTCGCTAAGTTTGTAACACTGGTTGTTTGTCCTATAGTTGGGAGGGGTTAAAAAAAAACAAAATAGAATTCAGTTCATCGCAGTCTGCGAACTACTGACATCTAGTGGTGAGATTTTACACAGTGTACCTTATGTGACACCAGATGTAATATTGACTAAAAAAATACCTCCACCCTAAAGACACACAAGAAAAACAAAAAATTTAAAAGGATGGTGTGTACATTTACACTCTTAGTGCAGTAAAAGTAAAACATACAATGTTTTGTACTGCTCTTCTACAAACCCTATAGGTCACCTGTTGCACACGCAATCCAGGTTTGTTTGGTAGAAGAGTGTGCTGTAGAACTACCTTCCTCTGGATAGATGTTGTGCTTCTCCTGAGCTTTCAGATCCAGGGAACTACCGTCTAACATTCATACAGTCCCCAGCTATTGCTAAAGGAGTTCTGCCTTGTTTCAAAAACATTAATTTTCCTTCAGGTGCTTCATGGATCTAAAATTTCATATGGTTTCCAAAGAGAATCCAATGCATAAAGCCTCCACTAATGCATTACTCACTTATCAGGTCTGGTAATTCCTGAAAAAATTAAGTGGTTTAGTCTTTGTAAAATCATACATTGTTAATACATTACCCACAGAACTTTGTGCAACTGCAACCTCATGCTAATTTGCTCTGCTTAATATATCTGGCCCTAAGACACCTACTCATTCCTAAAATCACATTTCCATTCACTTGTTTTGGATGAAAGTTCCTCCATAGTTTGCACAACTGTAACAGCTTAATGTACAAGTAAACCCATGCTTGAGTGCAGAATAGTTAGAGGCTTGGAAAGATAATCCTATGATACTTTGAGTAGAGCTTCCCTGGGAGCATGTTACAGAGGTTGGCTGTGAGTTTTTAGCAGACTACACAGGTTTCCTCGAGTTGCACGGTTGCATGTACATTTGGGGGAGTGTGTGTGTTGAACAGCACACACCTCGTCTTTGACATTCCAGACAAAGCCTCAGTTACAACCTTCACAGACTGTGCAGGGAAATCTCCTCTCTACCACTAGAATACCAACACCCTTCCACATTGACATTTAATTGCCACCCTCTTTCACTAAACAAGGGGCGTGATTGAGCTTAGAGGAAGTTCTGTAATACTGATTGCAAAACATACTCGTTAAAGAACTCAAAGTCCTCCCTTGAAACCTGCAAGGTGGGAAAAAAAATTAACAAAAGGGAGTTTGCCATCACTGCCGTTTCTCTTCCAAAGTGTTTCTAATTGTGTGTTAACAAGGAAGTAATCTAAACGTGGGCTCATCGGGGAAGCTTACAAATACAGGGATCTGATGTGATTCAGGGCTAGAGTAATTAGTTTTTTAGGCTTGCGATACATGTGCATGTCAAAACAATGAAGAAGAATGTACAATTTACAACAGACACCTTCTGCTAATCAAGATTTAAGAGATAGTCACACTGAACCGACTCAAAACACCTTAGTTGTATGAAATCACTTGACAGTATTACACTACTTAGTTGCACCACACTTATAGGTGTGACAAATTGTGCTTATTTGCTGGGACTTGCCATTGCTAAGATAACATTGCTTCACTTATTATCCTGGGTTTTTCTGTATTCAAAACATCAAAACAACTGAGCACGTTAAAGCGAACAGACAATCAACTGTTACTTTTATTTTCTTGCAGGTTTAAATCCTGTTTGTTTCTTTGTCTATACGTACTTCTGTTTTCTTGTTCTGAGGTTCCACGCAGGTCAACAGTTTATGAAGTGACCTGTCCAGCTTTTCTTGACTTTCATGGTGCTGGTGATGTCATGTTCAACATCACTGGGCTAAACCAAGCAGGTGAGTTTTCTTTCTGGAAATGTCCTCTCTTTTTTGTTTTTATGGATTTTGAAATAATTTTATGTAAGTGTTTGTCTTTATAAGGAGCCTTTTAACTATATAAAAGAACTAGTGATGCATTGGTAAGTTTTACTGGCTTGAGCCAATAATTGGGTGTGAATTGGGTGAACTGGGTGTGAATTGACAGCCCTATAGTCAGTCAGAGGTTGCTTCAGGTAAAGAACCACTGGTAGCCAGGACAGGCTCCAGTCCACCCAATCACCCTGGATTTGTAAAGTGGAAGAAAGTGGATGGATGCATTATTGTAAGCAGGACTTATGTGCTGTAGTTGGTTAAAAGTGAAACTAAGATTAATTGCTGTATATGGGGATTAACTAACTATCTAAACAGAAAAAACTTTGACTTTGTCCTAGTAAAGTCCATCCATTATTGGAGGCATGGCAAGCGATTTAAACTCTCATGAGATGAACAGAGGCTGTTAAACAATAGGTGACTATGCTGTCGCAGTGTGGGAACACATTATGACAATCGTGTACTTACAGATGGCAACTCGAACTGTTTGATGGCCTGGGAAACAATTAAGCTGCACAATCACAATTGAATTTAAAAGCTACTACAGCTAATGGGGTGGTGTCTTGCTGACAGAATGGTATTTAACACTCATCAAAAGAGAGCAGTTGAAGAAATTAGACTCTGCAAAGCATTAAGAAGACTTTCTGGGCTGATTTGACATCATTATTTGTATTATACGATTGAAAGTTTGTATATTTGTGTTAGAGAAAGATAGAGGAGGTGAGGGTGGAGAGCTTATGTGTATTTTAATAGATAAAAGTTGTCAGCATTTGCTAAATGGTGTGTTAAAACTACAAAATGTAATGCAAGAGAAATCTAAAGAAGAAAAATGTCTTTTTTTTAAAAAAACAAACAAAACAAAAAAAAAAACTATTGCTGTGATTTATCTAATCAGAACAACTGAGTCCCTTGCAAATCTTTTGTGCACACTTGGCATGCATGGCTCTGTCTCCAACTACTATATGACTTATCCCACTGTGATGCACTGTCTTCTAAGCCCTGCTTGCTCCTCACCTCCATAAATTATTCATTTAGCACAGCATGAAAAACGCATGTCAATTAGCCAGGTTTATTTTTTTTTCCTCCAATGAAAAACAGCGGGTTTCTCCTCATGCCAGCTAGAAGAATTATGTAGTGAAACAGTGCATTATTTATCATTTTTGGACATGACTGCTCAGGCTACATACCCTCATTCTTCTTTAAAAGAAAGGAACAAAGTCTGACAATGTCAGTTATTCTGTTTGATTTGAGCAGACATATATCTATATGTTTGCAGATAGATACAGTAGATGGACAGATAGATGGATTTTTTCTTAAGTTGGAGTAGTTTTTAATTTTGCCTGTTGTATTAATGCTGTGATTGATTGAAATCAATGCTGGCTGATGAACGCTATGACTGAAGATCTTTGATGAACTTCCTCATTTCGTCCTTGTCCGCCTAAGCATGCGGTAAAACTGAGAATACATCACAGGATCCTTTTAGTCAATGTAGAAATGTGTATATAGTACCAAAAATCCACTATATGGAGGAGTACACCCAAAATACTTGTCAGTTTATCCCCATCCTAGCTGAAACTATATCTGTACACAGTGAGATATTTAAATAAGCCATAGAGCCCTATGCACAACTGCTAAGCAGTAATATTTAGTTGCCAAAATCTAAAAATGTTTTAATTTCAATATGTTCATGTATGTTTACATAATTTGCATTTTTATGCTTTGATTCAGGTTATAATAACCCGAAGATCCAACAAAATACAATGCTATTTCATCTTTAATTAAATCATCAATTAATATCAGCTGCAATTTTACCTGCAGGTCAACTTACTATTTAAATTACACATAGCAGAATTTCCCCAAAATATTAAACCTTTCATTTGAAACAGCTATAAATCATTAAAGAATTTAAAAACATTATTCAAGCATTGGAACAATGGCATGCTCAACAGTGTGATCTAGCAAACTTTCATGAGTTTAAATTTAAATTAAACCTCATTATTTATAATATTTAAATACTAAATTAGCTATGTAAAATATGCCTAGTTTAATATGTATTAATATGTGGTATGTCTAACACCATTCCCAGGTAATTAGAAAAATAGAAGTTTCAAAATCTGGCTGGAAAATATTTTCTCTCAGTTTGTAAAGTGGAAAAATACAACCTTCATGACGCTTAAATCTAAGTTTTAACCTTCCAAAGAACATTTTTGTTTATGGTCTTCATTTGCTGTCTTTTCTTTCATTTTGTGCACTCAAGGAAGCACTTGGCCACATATAGAAACGAACACCTTGATACGCTCGTGGATGATTCAGAGTCAGCAGACCCAACACAAAACAACCATGTTTCAAATAACAGAGTGAGGTTAAATTTAGCAACACTATATTTTAATCAAAGCAGGATTTGGTGAAATACTCCTGAAGACACAGGGGTCTGTGTGGAAGTTATTGTCAGCAATGAGCACCACGCGCAGTCCTGTTGCTTAGATACTGTACCTGCAGTGATTCATGACTCTGATGGCTCTGGGCTGCTAAGGTAGTATTAGCTCAGCTGAATCAGAATTGAGATTTTGCTTATAAAGACCGAGGTATTTTTTTTATGTGAGACCCAAGTGTCGTTGGGTTTTTGTTTTTGCTGTTTTTACCCCCGAGAGTCAAAAACATATTCTCCCCATTTCACCTTTTCTCTCCCACACCAAAGCAAATAAAAGTAAAACTATAGCCCTGACATTGCACTAAACCAAATGTTCAGCATAGGGTGACACTATAAAGCATATGTTAAACCCCAGATGTGCTTCTCCATCAGCAGTAAAAAAACAAACAAAAACAAATAAATGCTTTTCCCCCCCTCTCTTCTAATGGACAAATTTGGTTGTGCATTTTTCCCCCCATACTCTCTCCACTGACTGCCAGCTATGGGACATTTTACAACTGCACTATAAACAAACACAATATGCCCCAGGCTGCATTTATGAATACAATTCTTAAAGTGTTTGCTTATTTGTGGATATTACAGTGCTGTAGGCAGATGAACAGAATGGTACTTAAAGAAAAATGGTGAGGTATTTTAGTCACCTGTAGAAGCAGAGGCACAGGAGAAAAAAAAAACAGTGTGGGTCAAACTGCAGGAGGAAGAATATGTAGCAGATCAATATTAGCACTCTTTAGAGAGTTTAGTCTAGAGACGAAATCTGTAGCAGTTAACCTCTTAAGCCCCAAGCCTAACTGATCTCCTGCCTTTTGCCCCCGTATCATGGGGCGTTGGGGTTTAAGAGATTAAGCTATAGGGGTACAAAATAAAAAAATAAAAAACTGCATAGTCCAAGTGTGTAGGCCCTATAATAGCATTATTGTGTGAGTCTTTTGGACTTGATGTGCAGGTTACCTCTTTGTTCAGCTGTGCTCTTGTGTGGAAGAAAACCTGGAGGGTCTCAATAGGTGGTAAATGCAGGTGTGGCAGCTATTCATACATTTACAAATACATTAGTCTATATTTGCAATATTTTCTCTCCTGCGAAAGTGGAGGAAAAAAGTTTGGAGGTGTTTATTATAATTGTTATACCTTGTGGCCCTTAAGGAGAACACACACACACACACACACACACACACACACACACACACACACAGTACAAATGCAGTTCTCATCCACCTTCATGTACCCGTCAGTGATTTTTCCCCACCAGTCTCAAGGGGTAATAATGAGCACATTATGGCTTGGCACTGCACAATGAACAACACGGCACAAGAAAACCCATTTAGGAAAGTTGACACTAAAGAAAGATTTATACTTTTTTAAATTGCGTTTTATTTTTACAAGAGAAAAGACCATAACAAAGCTCCTTCCCTGAGCTTTTCTGCGGGGATGATGAACTGCACTAAACCTTTTGTTGTTCCTTACTTCACTGAAATAGTTACACTCCGACTCACAGCTGTGATCAAAAGTTTGCATACACTCCTCATGGCATGAATGCCATGATAATTTAGGGGTTTTAATAATTTGTTTATTATTTATCACTTATTTATAACTATTCTTATTCCAGGGTGCAATGACTTTTTCAGCATACATCTTTAATGACAAGAATTGCATTTTCTTCTCATTTAAAATTGCACATCGAGTCAAAATTACACATAAAAGGTTCAATTATATGCATACACCCCCACTAATATTTGGTTAAATGTTTAACAACTTCCATCTTGACCAAATGTTTTGGTAGCCATCACGTTTTTGGCATAAGTCCTGTTGGAACACCCAATTATGTCCAAGTTTCAACCATCTAGCTGTTGACATGAGGTGAAGTTGAAGAATTTCGAGGTACTACTTGTTAGATTTGTATTGTTGATTGTCATTTATGCTTAGAAATATTTACTTATATATGCTTAGAGTTTTGTAATTAGTTGTAGATTGGTAGAGGTTTTGATCCTTGATAGTCTGCAAACTTTGTGTGTATTAGACAGCACTTTGGGAGCATGAGAGGTCATACCGTGTCTTATTGTTTTATGGTAGGATTAACGTAGCTACGTCTGTTCTAGTCTAAGTGCTCTTTGTTTAGATGAACTGCAGGACTTCCTCACCGTGTTATCTAGGATGAACCATCTAGGGTGAGGGGGAGGCTACCCTCTTCCTGACCAAGGATGTTTAACCCTTTGATCAGCAACACACACACACACACGCATACACACAGGCAAGGTACTCTTTGTTTGTATGTAGACGTCGTATGTTAATGAACCTATGCATATTCATGTAACCTCAATAAAAGGGCAGTGTTACAGGAGGACGGACGAGACCAACTGGAGTCAAGCGGTTGTCCGGTTCTCTCCCGTGCACGAGTAACATGAAGAACTTTGCCTATTTGTGTCTTGCTTAGCAGTGTAATTATATTGTCTTAACGTTCCAGCGAATAGGTTTATGCTACAAACCTAACAGACTAAAACACTAATCCACTTTGTGCAATATTATCAGTCAACAGGTGGAAAAACAATGCAGAGTACAATGAATCCATGGCTATGTTGTACAGTGTTTTTAGGTTTGAAAGTCTCACCTTTACTCCTTCAAACACACTTTGTGGGCAAATACCTCAATCTTTCTATTATCCGACAGCAAAACTTTTCTTTTCAGAAGACATTTAGCTTGTCTGTGTGAGCTTGTGTATTTATTCTGGAGCAGGGGCGTCTTTCTTGATTGGATGGATTGAGAGGATGCCAACGTATTGTAAAACTCATTTTATTGTAGTCATCTTTCCTAACCAACTTATTCTCATCTGAGGGTGACAGAGAGGGGGAGAAATGCAGCAAAGGGCCACGAGTCACACTGGAACCCGGGCCGGCCACTCTCAGCCGTGCGGCATATGGTCGACTGCATATCCAACCAGCGCGCTTCAGCATCACTTCATGTATGCATGTCTAATTTTGAGCCTGTGTGGATGAAAGAAAATCCCAAATAAATCCAAACTTGTACATGACATTCTGACATTAAAAGTCATCTTAATTGTCCATGTATGAACTGTATTAACACATATAATAGTATTAAACAAATTTAACATGTAGTGTACAGTGCCACAGATATCAAGCCTTGTTATAAAGTTGGGATTTTTGCTTTTACGTCATACACATTTGCAGTAAATATGACTTAGATGATCTGATCACAAGCTAACAACTGGCCTTAGAATTAACTGTCGCCATTATTAGTCTTTCTCAATTTGACGTTTTAGTGCCAAATTAATTTGTGTGTGTCTGTGTCCGACGGGGCTCTTAAAAGCATCTACACTGATGTTAGAGTGACAGTCATTTTAATGCACGACCATCACAAGCGCACTGAAAAACACCAACACAAAGAGCATCCATTATGTGAAATAAGTCTTTATTGTGTTTCACTGATTGTTAAAACAACTATTACCAAAAGCACGTAACAAAATATGAGACTATTTCAACACAACGTCTGGTTGAATGCGTTTTCACTTTGATGCATTAAAATGCACAGCAGGTTCACATGCAGACTGAATTTGAAACATATGGCATATACAGAGATCGATCCAAATATATAAACAGGGAGGTTGCCATCTTCTTCAAACTTCAAAGTTTGTGTTCCAGACCGATGCCCTTGAAAATAACAGTGATTTCTTACCAAAATGGGGGAAAGTCTATTATTTCAGTTTGTTTATCTACACTTATGTTGAAAGTTATGGATATAGTACATGCTTTACATACAGTACATCTTTAGCACCATCCAAACTACAATAAAATGCCTCAACAAGAGCAAATTAGTAAAGTCTTTTGGCCAAGCCAGTAGCCTTAAAATTTACTGAGGGGAGCTGAGAAATTGAAAATTTTCATTTCATTACATCCAGCGAGAGCCATAAATGAAACAACAAAAGAACATAAACTCTCCTTAGGGATTTACATAATTGAAAATCCAGTGTAATTACCTTCGCTGGTACCCCTTTATAAGTCACCCTTTAGAATTGGTTTTGCGCTCCAACGAAAGGGCTTTAATTATTAGTAATTAGTTCTATAATGCTTTTTAGCTTGCTAGCTATTAATATTAACAGTTTTTGAATTGCCAGGTTATGAAGAAACTCGATGGCTGATGTTTATCCTAATTCAGTACAACACTCATCTCTTTCCTAGTTCGGGACATTTATTCTAATGACCCGTCTGACCTTTTGGGAAAGGCAGAGTTTAATTATTGTAAAAGCCCTGACTTTAGGAGAATTCTGGTTTATTTAAAATGGGCTTATTTCCCCATTAATGTGGAAAGCTTGGCTCCAAGTGTTATAAGAAAATAGTACAAAATATTGCTCTCACTTCATATTGCTGTTTGGCAACAGGACTGGAGAGGAAATTCTAACCCTGCTGGCCAGACCCTCTTTGTTGGCTTTCTTTCTGTCGGTAGTGGAAAAGACTTGTAGTGTCCAGCTGAGCTGCATAGTGGATCGCCTCAGCAAATAGCTTTACCACCTAACGCAGAAAGAAAAAAAATGAAACAGAAGTCAGTCAGTTGTCACAGTGAGTCAGATTGTAAATAAAACCACAAGTTTTAGTTGGCAGCATAGTACTGACCTGAAAATTGGTAATGAGTGGGACTCCATGGTCAATGGCCATTCTGCGGATGAGGAAGTTATCCTTCACGTGTCGAGTATTGTTATTGGGCAAGTTGACCACCAGGTCGATATGACCCTCACTGATCAATCTATAAACAAAAAAAAAAAAAAAAAAAAAAACACACATGCAAAAAAAAAAAATTAAAAGAAATCATTCAATTTAAACCCAAAGCACAGAGTAAACTTTGACTCAAACAAAATGTGATGGGGTGGATGCAGCTCAGGTGGTGGAGCAGACTCGACTATCTGTAGGTTTGAAGGTTTGAGCCCTGAACCTTATGTGCCAAAGTTTCCTTGGAAAATGCAGCAAATATTTCTACACCCACAACTGATGTGTGTGAGAGTGAGTGTGTCAATCTGTCAATGAGTTAACTCCTTTGCATTAACTCTTAAGAAAATTAAATGTTAAGATTCTGAGCTGCTACATGTAAGAATATTATGAAATTTTTTTATAATTTAACTCAGAAAAGATTTTAACCTATTTTTATTTATGTAAAATGAAATATTTCATTCATTTTGTGTTTTAACTTTGGTTATGGATTATAGAGGACTAAAATCAATAATTAATCTCAGATTATTAGAATATTAAATTTTAAATTTGATTAAATTACTATTCAAACATTAAGAAATGATATTTACAGTCTAGTTCAGTCTTGCACATTGAAACAGTCACTGGGAAGACAAATGAAACCTTCAACAAGGAGGATTAAGCCACAGAAAGTCCACAGATTGGAGAGTTCACTGGAACAGGAAAGTGTTGTTGGGAAGGTGCACAAGCAACCAGTGACCATTTGATTCAAGAACTTGGGTTTCACAACTGGTGTCAGTGTATCACAAGCCACCATGAACAGATGTTTTCAGGAAAGGAGCTACAACCGTCACATTCTTAATATTAAGCCACTCCTAAATCAGAGATGTGAGAAGCTTCTTACTTGGGGTAAAGAAAAAAAAGAAGAAAAAAAAAAGAACTAGAGTGTTGTTCACTGGTTCAAAAATCCCCCTTTCAAATAAAAGTAAATTCTGATTTGATTTGGAAATCCAGGACCTAGAGTGTGGGGGGAGAGTACAAGAAACAAGAGTTGAAGATCATTCAAGTTTGAATTGTCCACAGTCCGATTATTTGAGGTGCCTGCAAATGGCAGGTCGTCTGCCAGGAAGTTGTAGAGCTTCCAGCTGCTGACGAGCTTTATGGAAATACCCATTTTTGTTTTCTAGCAGCCCTTAGTACCTGCCCATAGTGACAAAACATCTACCAAATGGTTTGTTATTACTGTGCTTGATTGGCAGCCAACTCGCCTGACCAGAACCGCATAGCTTTAGGCCATATACCCCACAGATTCTCTACAGTGGAAACAGATTCTTGAAAATCAGATTAGACAAGATGACTTGACTTTACATTCTAAGCAAAAAAGACAAAAAAAAGGAATCAGTGAAGGACGAAGACAATTATACAGAGATGCAGCAAGTTGAAATGACACAGATACTTTACAACTAGGAAAAGAACAGAAAGAACAAAGAGCTATGAAGAATTAAAAAAAAAATGAAATAACTAAAATCAGGTTTGACCATGTTGCTGACAATGGCATTTTCTCCTGCCTGACTGATCAGTCTGCTTCAGATAATCATTATATCAGCTCTTGATTGATAAAACCATAGTTTAACAAATATTCAAACACAAACACAAGTCCACATTGATCACACAACTGAAATACTCATAATGCAAGTAGAAAATTACAGCTAAAATTATAATCATCAGCAAAAGCTGAGTTACAAACTTGCAAACATAAAGCCCAATCATCAATGAAATCAGCTTGAAGTTGTGGGAAGATCTAAGATCTCAAAGTTGTATTTGCTGTTGTAATTGCTGACTTGTATGAAGCTGGAACAGTTGATGAAGAAAGTCTCAGTCATCAGTTTACAGGTGGATGTAAAGACAATTTAGCAGAGTCTACTCTGTGGGAATGGTCACCCAACTATAATACAATATTTTTAACAACTTAAAACAAGAATCAGAGACAAAAAGTTGGAGATGAAGAGGAATCAATACAGGAATATTTTTCAGTGATTGAGCTTTCTGTACTGTATGCAAGTTAACCATAGTGTAAAAGAGGGCTGCTGCCAAAATGAAATCATTCACCCAAAAGTCAAACACAGTGGAAAGAGGATTTGGGGTTGGTTTGCTCCTTCTAGACAGCTCAAGAGCATTTTACAGGATAATATCAGAGTGGCTTCTCCACTAGCTGAAGCTGTTGTAGAAATTGGTGATGCCGCAGAAAAAAAAAAAAAAAAAAAGGACTTTAAACATAAAAGTAAATACACTGTGAAAAGAAAGAGACGCTGAATTTGCACATTGGCCAGACAGAACCCAGACCTTGAGACTAGAAATGTTACGGAGCTCAGGTCAGTTGTTCACTCAAGAAATCTTAACAATGTGGCCGAGATATAGGAACGCTGTAAAAAAAAAAAAAAAAAGTCTAAAATACCTTCTGAGAGCATAACAGGCCTGATGTGAAGCTACTGAAAACACTTATTTGAAGTTACTGCTGCAAAAGGATGTCCCGCCAGTTATTAAATCCAAGTGTTAGATTTTTCCTGCCAATAATCCAAATGTTGGACAAGAATGTTCAGAAAAGACAAAAAAACAAAAAACAAACAAACAAATATTATAATTATGACCAAATAAGCAAATTGTGTTTGTATACTTCCAACATAAACAAAGATCAGACCAAATTTTCTCTGTCCCCACACACACACAGCCCCAGTCTCTTTTTACATTTTCACCTGAAGGCCTTCGACAGACTGCATAGAAATAAGGCTGAATTCTAAATGAACGTGTGTGACAGACAGTGACAACAAAGGTTGAGTTTTTTTCCTTCTATAAAGAATTGGCCTCTATGCCACCTTGCACAGATGATGCCAAATAGTGTTGTGTACATCTGTATGTGTTTGTTAGTGTTGGTCTAGGCTTATTACATTTTTCGTACCTTCTTTTTCACTAGCTGACTTCCGAACATATGGTCCAGATGGCTTCATTGTGGCATGATCATTACCCGTTTGTGGAATCGTTACCTGAACACCGTCACAGTCACGGCTACTGTGCTACAATAATTCTCTCTATGTAGAACTTTCTTAACAGGTTGTACTACTGGCAACTGAGCAATTCAATAAAAAAAACAGACCAATGTTAAAACAATGTACAGCAATTCGTCGCCAGACCTGTCCTGGTTAAGATACCAAGAAAGTGAAATGCTATTAAAGAATGCAATCTATAATGTTCAAAGTTTTGCAACTCTAATTAAGCTTCCACTGCAAGTTTCCCTACAATGTTTCACAGGAGTGGCCAACAGCAAAATATATCACTATCTACCTAATTTGTGCTATTTTTGATTTTCTTTGGTTGTGATAGTTTCTCTCTGTGACCAGACTTCAGTGTCAGTATTTTACAGTGTGCTGTGTGTCTAGAAAGTGGAGCAGTAGTACACGAGAAAATGATAATTCAATGACAAGTCATTAGTGTCGACCAACCAAAATCAACTTAGGAGACACGCTATAGGACCGTAACAAAGTGTCAAAAAGTGGAAGAGTAGCAGTGCCATTTATGGAAGTTGTGCAAAATATTTGTTCAATTTTTGTACTTTATTATTGCCCATAACTGCTTTAACTTTATGTTACCCTTATAAATAATTTCATCATTCTCCCTATTCAAGTCTTATACTGGTCAATGTAATGACTCTGGACTTCAGAGTCTGCTAAATCTTCTTTGATCTTTTCACATCTTACAACGATAATGAAGAGGCTTTAGATCTTAAGGCAGCATACTATGCTGATTAGACATCTTGTTTTTAATCTAATATGTTACAATTCATTTAATGCTTAAACACTTCCTCTGAAAACCACAAGCTTGGCTTCAAAGTTTAAAGGCCAAAGTTTCACATGAGCCACTTCAATAAATGTGCCAGAAGGGTTTAACATCAATTTAGTAATCTAAATGAACATTTACTCACCTCTTAATACTGGGCAAGCTGTTGTCTCCACCCATCCCAGTGGGCCAGGCTACTGGAATGGCAGGAACGTCATTGGCACACAACCAAGCGGAAGTGGCTTCAGTAGCATAGAGCTAGAAGAGCAATATACAGGGAGTGCAGAATTATTAGGCAAATGAGTATTTTGTCCACATCATCCTCTTCATGCATGTTGTCTTACTCCAAGCTGTATAGGCTCGAAAGCCTACTACCAATTAAGGTGATGTGCATCTCTGTAATGAGAAGGGGTGTGGTCTAATGACATCAACACCCTATATCAGGTGTGCATAATTATTAGGCAACGTCCTTTCCTTTGGCAAAATGGGTCAAAAGAAGGACTTGACAGGCTCAGAAAAGTCAAAAATAGTGAGATATCTTGCAGAGGGATGCAGCAGTCTCAAAATTGCAAAGCTTCTGAAGCGTGATCATCAAACAATCAAGCGTTTCATTCAAAATAGTCAACAGGGTCGCAAGAAGCGTGTGGAAAAACCAAGGCGCAAAATAACTGCCCATGAACTGAGAAAAGTCAAGCGTGCAGCTGCCAAGATGCCACTTGCCACCAGTTTGGCCATATTTCAGAGCTGCAACATCACTGGAGTGCCCAAAAGCACAAGGTGTGCAATACTCAGAGACATGGCCAAGGTAAGAAAGGCTGAAAGACGACCACCACTGAACAAGACACACAAGCTGAAACGTCAAGACTGGGCCAAGAAATATCTCAAGACTGATTTTCTAAGGTTTTATGGACTGATGAAATGAGAGTGAGTCTTGATGGGCCAGATGGATGGGCCCGTGGCTGGATTGGTAAAGGGCAGAGAGCTCCAGTCCAACTCAGACGCCAGCAAGGTGGAGGTGGAGTACTGGTTTGGGCTGGTATCATCAAAGATGAGCTTGTGGGGCCTTTTCGGGTTGAGGATGGAGTCAAGCTCAACTCCCAGTCCTACTGCCAGTTTCTGGAAGACACCTTCTTCAAGCAGTGGTACAGGAAGAAGTCTGCATCCTTCAAGAAAAACATGATTTTCATGCAGGACAATGCTCCATCACACGCGTCCAAGTACTCCACAGCGTGGCTGGCAAGAAAGGGTATAAAAGAAGAAAAACTAATGACATGGCCACCTTGTTCACCTGATCTGAACCCCACTGAGAACCTGTGGTCCATCATCAAATGTGAGATTTACAAGGAGGGAAAACAGTACACCTCTCTGAACAGTGTCTGGGAGGCTGTGGTTGCTGCTGCACGCAATGTTGATGGTGAACAGATCAAAACACTGACAGAATCCATGGATGGCAGGCTTTTGAGTGTCCTTGCAAAGAAAGGTGGCTATATTGGTCGCTGATTTGTTTTTGTTTTGTTTTTGAATGTCAGAAATGTATATTTGTGAATGTGGAGATGTTATATTGGTTTCACTGGTGAAAATAAATAATTGAAATGGGTATATATTTGTTTTTTGTTAAGTTGCCTAATAATTATGCACAGTAATAGTCACCTGCACACACAGATATCCCCCTAAAACAGCTAAAACTAAAAACAAACTAAAAACTACTTCCACAAACATTCAGCTTTGATATTAATGAGTTTTTTGGGTTCATTGAGAACATGGTTGTTGTTCAATAATAAAATTATTCCTCAAAAATACAACTTGCCTAATAATTCTGCACTCCCTGTAATGCAGCATTACAAACGCATACATATATAGAATGTAAAAATACTGAAGGAAAGAAATTCTTAGTTCTTTTCAGTAAATCTAAAGAGCAGGAATCAGAAGAGCTTCATTAACCGAAGATCATAAAAAGGAAGCCATTTCTGATTTTCAATGACCGAAAATCACAAAAAGGAAAATATTTCTGATTTTCAATAACACGTCTTGTCTCTTATGTTTGAAATTGCAGTCACCTTGAAGCCTTCCTCTTTCAGCTGGTTTGCTGTAGCCAAGAAACTGGGTCGGAACGAATGCTGGAAGGGAGGGAAGCAGACGGATATTTGAAAAACTGATACTGATACTGTATGAGACAAATTCAGCACTGTATCATTGAAGGTTTGTTCTTTTCTGTCTCACTTTCCCTTTCAAATCACAATCACACTGTATTCATGATACTTCCCTACAGAAAAGCGGTTACAAAATAAGGCACAACTTGTAAAATAATTGAATTTTTAGATGCCCAATTAGGACTATATAAATATTCAACAATAATACAAATATTGTCATCCCTTTGGAATACCCACATTCTCCCCCCCCCCCAAATTCATTTAACATTTACAAAGGCAATAAAGGGTTGTTCCAAATTAAGACAACATAATGACATTCTGGTTTGGTAGGTAGGTGTGTTATATCAGTCAATTTGAAGTTAAAAAAGAAAAGAAAAAAGGCAGCATTGCAATATCTAGACAACAGAAATCTAAACAACAGATTCTCTGATAAGGAATATGATAACTGAGGCAAGCTAAGGAGCAGTTTTGTTTTTTTCTTTTAAAGTGTGACAGTCTATTTACTTCCTCACTCTGGTGGGATGACTTTGCCATCTGTCTTTTGGCAACAGTCAACCAATGGAAGATTTCTCAGAGAGTACATGTGTTTGCTATGACAACAGACACTGACTGCATAATTTATTTTCAAGCTTACCAGGAACTTCAGTTGTGCTTAAAAAATAAATAAAAAATACTGAGAAACCATTGTTTTAAAAAAAGAAAAGAAAGAAAGAGACAAAACACAAAAACAACAATACATATTTCTTGAGGTATCCTTCTAGATTCAGAACCCTTGATAATGCGAATCTATAATAATCTATAAAACAAGGTATGAGCAGGACAACTACATCTAAATAGACCAAACTGCTCTGATCTTAAGGATGTGATTGTAACTAGGTGTTCTTTTTCCTTCAGGTCAATGGAGGGTAGGTCATATTGTGCCAATCTTGGAACAGTCTGACACCACTGATGCTAAAAAAAGACTTCAAGGTTACATCTTCTAGAGCTATAAAAGGAAGACACAAACCAGCCCTGAAACGAGGTATTCAGTTAAGTATTAAAAGGGTTACTCTTGTTGTCTGCAGATGCTTGTTTGATTGTAACTGTGGTAGTTAAGACTGTTCTGTCAGAGGATTATAAACATGTTCAACCATACAAGCAGTTTACATGATGTCAGTTTTGTTATGCAGTACACATTCATTCTTGTGTGTTGCTCGAGTCTGTTTTATGTAACTCATGGACATTCGGTACAGACAATGCTGTGCACTTAAAAAAAAAAAATCTATTATTTAAACAGAAAAGAATTTCAATTCTTTTTTTCCATGAAACAAGCTGACGTAAAAAAAAAAAACAATTTTGTTGGAGATCAACTTCAAATGACCCACTTAATGGATTCTACCAAGCACACAGAAGAGTTTTCAGCACTTTCAGAGTGTTTGCTCCTGATTTGCAACTGATTATGCTCACACTGGGTGCCCTTCAGCTTAGTAAACAATGCGCCTGCTGAAGTCACTGCTGTCTCATCAAAAGCATTGTGATATGGTTTGATATTTGTCATGTAACTACATTAAGCCTTATATAACACAGAAGTCTGTACTTAGATGGGCAAATCTGACATACAGCTAAAAATAAGGGCATGACAGGTTAGGAAAATAACAAACTTTACCAATAGTTATTGTTAATATAAGTAGTCTGAGTGATTAATCTAATTTTCAATAAAAACTTGTTTAAACAGCCTTAAAGAAAGAGTATCTTGAACACAACTGTTTAGTTTTTGTCTGTTAAGACAAACTAAACAAAGTAAAACAAAAAAACTTTACTTTTGTAGATCCTGCAAAAATACTGAAATGCTGAAGACATTTGATAGCTAAGCAATCCATTTCTAGACAAACAATTTGTAAAATGATCTGCCGTAACACAGAGCCGCAGACAGCGGTTATAATATTTTCAGACCTACATACATATTTCCAATACAAAACCAGATCAAAGAACTTTGTAGAGTTTGTGTAGAGTTGCAAGAAAACATTTTTGAAAACCATCGGTATTGTCAGGGTTTACGGATTAATTATTCAAAATGTTTAAGCCTTTATTGGGGAAAAACAAACAAAAAACCAAAACTAGTATACCTCACAGTACATGCTGGAAAAAGTAAACGCCTCAATTGAGCAACCTGTGGAACATCCATTAGCAGGAATGACCTCAGACATTTTCTGTATCTGCTAAAGAATCTTGTACCGTATCTCATGCAAACGTTTAACATTTCTGCATCGTCTTAGTTGAAGATCTTTCTTCTAGTGGTAATTGGTGTGTGCTTTTGGAGTGCCTTTGTTTATCATTTCACTCAACATTTTGTAAGATTGGTCCTTTTTTTCTGTAATTTCTTGATACAATTTGGAATTCAGGGTGTACACGCTGGTAGTAAAGTTTTCAAGCCTAATGTAGCAAAGCATCACTGTGGTTAAAAAGAGGCTTTGATGGTGCTGTGCATTGCCTTTTCTCCCTTTGTGGATTTTTTCCATTAAGTTAACTTGCGTCTGCTTTGTGCATTTCTTATAAGTATCTAGTTTCTTTTCTGAACCTTAGAAGTTTCCCCTTTTTTTAAACCCAATAGGGATTTCTTTTGCGGTGTCCTTTCACCGATTAACACCATTCTTATTCAGTGTTTTTGTATATTAAAGACTGTCCACTATATGAAAAATTGGTATGCGTGCTCAGTGTGAGTACACAACCCATTTAATTCTGTATTTTGTAGATATTTTTGCACATCTTTCAGGACTGCTTATTGTGCTCTTGGTGTGGTCTTTGCAGGACAACGACTTCTAGGGAGAACAACCATCCCAAAACAACTCAGCTCTGATTTTTATCTTGTTGTGGATTCATCCAGCATCGATCACAGCATGAGAACAGCAAACCTTGTCAGTAACCAGACGTATGTTCTTCTTTGTAGGGAGGGGCACCTCACTTCCAATTTCATCTGTTCACTTACTCTTTCCAGCCTGCACCGTGAGCCTTGGCTCAGACTGTTCCATAAGAAAAAGGTACAAGTCTTTGTGTGTTTGTTTAGTTAGATTGTGTTTATAACTGTCACTTAGTTATCCATCAGACAGCATGATACGAGTAACCAAAGGAATTACAATAGAAATAGAACCCTAAAGGGTTTTTGCCACTGTGCTACAAGTCAGAGAAGCTGCAAGTTGACCTCCTGCTGGTCCTAAGGTAAAGCTACAACCATTAAGTTAAGCTAATGTGAGGAGCGCAACAGTGAGTGCATACCTTTTTTAGGGCCTTGGTTCCAGAAGGGAATTTTCCAAAAATATTCCTTACATTTCAGAATTTTTTTATATAAAAGTTTGAAGCCTTCAACTAAGTCAATCACCTACAAGGTGAATCATTAAATGTTTGAACATGGAATAAAATAAGTAACAAAAATTAAAAACAAAATGGTACAAGATTTTGTACATATTTACTTTGAACAGTGACAGAACTGCTAAGCCATTTGTTTATTGAAAGTACCACTTCTACCTTTTTAAATGTAATACTTTTCATTATTGTAGTATTTTAGAATTATAATTTGGAAAATACTTTGTAGTGAAGTATAGCCTAGTTATCGATATGGTATAGTGCTTCTTTCCGCTCATGCAATTTCTGAAGTTCCACGCTCACTCAGCTTTCTCACCAATCAGAGACAAATTAGAAATTTGCCTAGAGCAGTTATTTTCCGCAACACGGAATAAAAAGCTTTCGTACTGAAATACGGGAGCCCATGTCATCTTTTCACAATGTCATAAGTTAAGTTTTCCTTTGATGGTTACAATTATATTATATGACTATTATATGTTATATTCATGCTGAAAGAAAAAAATAAACGTGTGATCTTTTATCTCTCTGTTGCCATCTCTGGCATTTTAGTGGATCCATTGTTCTTGTGTTACTGCACAATAGGTGATTGGCTTCAATATGGAGGATTGATAATGCTGCATGAGAAGAGCACAGTATTAAATTGTAATGAAGCACTGAACTCTCCCATCCCCCGCCTCCTCTACTGCAGCTGGTTGGGTTTAGGAACTTTTCTGCCAAAAAACTGTGATAGGCAGAAACCAAGAGTCCAATGTGTACACTGTCAGCAGAATATCCATTAAAAAAACTCATATCAGCATCACAGAAATGAGCCTAATATGAGTACATCATTTCAGAACTCTGTGTGAAACTCAGATGTTTACCCCACCCTCCAGCAGACTTCTTCACAAAGATTGCTCAATCAAAAAGACCATTTTAAACTCCCCTACAACTAAGTTTTTTTGTTTTTTGTAGTTCCATGTGTCTGCATTCTCTGGATCCGTCAGCCAAAATTGCTGCTGTTTGTCAGCCACGTTATAGTCTGTATATGACCCCAGGCACTTGCCTTGAAGTGGACCTGTTCCCCAAGAGCACCAATTACACAGCTGGTGCTGTGAGTGCTTTGTTAAAGCTGCATTAGTGAACTCGCAGTTTGGCAACTCTGGGTAGCAGCAAGACTTAATTACTAGAAATCATGTAATGCAGTGGCAGAAAACAGTCCAGCTTAACATTTTGTTCTTTTCTGTGACTGCAGATTGGAAAAACTTCTGTGTTTTGCAGCAATTTTTTCATTCTGACATAGCATTCTGATAAGTATGTAAACAGTTTTCTCCTTAACTAATGTGACTCTTATGTCAGTGGTAGTTCTTAGTCATTTATGTAAAAAAGCATCAGCTCTATAACTAAGAACTTTTATCATTTCCATATTATGTATTGCAGCCTTACTGGGTCATTCCCCAGACTGCCAGAGTTGGTCATAGTTTATAGGTCAGTGAGAGTAGTTAGACCTGCATGAACCCACTAGCCTGAAACACTTGTCTACACATTTGATGTCTTGTAGGGGAGCACCTAAAGGAAACAGAAAGAAGTAAAAGCATAATAGTTGGAGCCTTACCTGAATCCCAATCAGGATGCCCTTCTGAGGCAACTTAAAGCCTGTGGACAGCATAGCTTTCAGGAAGGCCGAGTAAATGTTTGGTCCAAAACAAGCTACCTGCATCAGAACACAAAAAAGGAGAAACATGAGAATGTCTTTGAACTAATTCTACAATTGAAACACAATAATAAAGAGAGATAGAGATATCCACACATATCTCTATATCCACACATATCTCTATATCCACACATATCTCTATATCCACACACACACACACACACACACACACACACACACACACACCATTGAGTTGTATATTTGCAAGGGACCTACTTCTCCAGTGGAAGCCATCTCACAGCGAAGTACAGGATCTGCATCTCTCAGTCGTGGCCAGGAGAACATGGGTGCCTGGTAAAAAGATCGAAAAGAGCAAGAAGTTTATTTTGACAAGATTGTGAAAAAAGAAAAGAAATGTCACCAAATGTGAGCTAATACTAAAGCTCTGTCACTTGTTTTTTTGAAGAGACTCCAGTTTACAGCTCTAACAAGCTAGAAGATTAATATTAGGTTTGTGGGATAAGTTTCCAAAAATAAATCAGTAAAATCTTTAACTGAAGTTGAAAAAATGGTTTCCAAAGAACAGAAAAAGAAAACTACAAAAAAGTGGCAGTCAATTAAGAATATTCTTTAACATTATTGGTCAGTATCATGCATTATGGTTACAGTCTACTGAAACCATTTCAGAGATTTCATGACGCTGCCACCTACAGGTGGAAGAAAGCTTGTCATTAGGAGTAACAGCTAAACCACGCAACAGCTGTTTGTTTATGGACTACAGAAAAGAAAAGGCAAATACTGATAAATAGAGTGTCAAATTAATACCAAGTAGAAACAATTCTTTCTACAGAAATGAGAAGAGGAGGCATGGTATAATACAAGAGAGAACTGCTATGACTACTGCCGCGGACAACATGAAAGAGAAAAGTAGTGATGCTTCTCAAACTGCAGACCACCGCGAATAGGGTTGTGGCATTGTCTGTCCACACACACACACACACAGGCAAGGGCCACTTGGGGGGCGGGGGATTCATCCTTGAAGCGAGCTATCTAATCAGTGAATGTAATGTTAGCATACTAATGTAAGAAGGGACGAAGAGTGGGGAATGCAGACAAGGGACCAGCATCTTTATCGTGCCTTTGTTCAAAGAGTCAGAGAAAGGCAGGGAAGTATGCAGAGATAAAATGGCAGAATGTAAAGAAGAAAGAAAATGAAATGGAGAGAGGGCCATGTATTGAGAATGAACAACAACGAGGGAAGTTTTAATGACGGAGACAAAAACAGATATAAATTCAGAAAGACTGACAAAGACACATTTGAAGGTTTCCGAGTAAAACTGTCCATTTGTGAGTCAAATGAAGTACCAATTTTACCTGCCACAAAACTGTAAAAACCCAAGCAACATCATCCAATTCTAAATCATTAACACTAAGAAGAAGAAATGAAAATGGAAATATAATGTAGGCGCAAACAAAAGGGGAAACACAGGGACGTGTTTTAAAAAAAAAAAAAAAAAATGCACTCACCGACATCTGTCAAGATTTAGCCGTCACGAGATACGAGAAGACAAGCCTTCATAAACAGAGTTCTTAAAAAGGCTGCCCAGTTTGGCCTATAATTGCTTGTTCTTCAAATGCAATTGAGTGTGTGGGATTGTATGATTGTTACAATATTCCAGCTTTTCCAATCTCAACATCCTACCACTCGAAACAGAGTAGAACTGTGAGTGTCCACAACATGAATCGTGTTATCTTCGGGCACCAGCTGAGCTCCAATGGAGAAGGACATGAATCTAGCAAGACATTTTCATGTAACATTGCTGTTGTTGTTGTCTGCTTTACTAGAAAAAGCACTTGTATGAATGTCTTTATACTCACAGATAAATGGAACTCAGGAACTTGGCAGATTCAGGATTCTTGGAAGACATTTTAACAAATACGAATAGTGAAGACAGTTTTCTGAAAGTTGACGGCATCTTCATTCTAAGAAGTAAAACGACTGCCATTCTGAGTAAAGTGCTTTTTCTATTACAAACGCAATTATGTGGTAATTTTGAAGTTTTTAACTGGCTCATGCTAGTTGGTTGCATGGCTGTAAGGATTCTAGGAAACAAATAGTGCCTGGATAGTGTTCTTGGTAAAGCTGCACACTTACTGCCAACTAGGGGTAGGCCCTCTGAGGATTGTGTTATAAGTAGATAACTGGGGTGGTGTCAATACCATTAATGGGCAGTACCAAGTTACATAGCATTGGATCCTAGAGAACTTAATTGTTGCTGGTGTGAAACAAGTGTTCCTCGGTGCCATTTATCATTAGAACAGCTATAACACAGTAAAAGTTTCATCTTCATGGTGATGACCTTTATATTTTGGATATTTAATATAAATTTTGATGATACTGAGGGATTCAAATAATATAATTAAACGATTAAAAAAATAAGAAAAGACTTTTTAAAACTTTGTGAAATGCAATTTAAAAAGAATGCAATTTCTGGTGAGGAATAAATTAGGACACTCCCACACGTAAAACACTTAAAATGGTTAAAATCCCACCGGTGTATCACGTCAGGTGCACATGATCAGTACGTCATTAACCAGCATTTTAAAGGAGCCTTGCCCTATTTAAACCTCAGATTTAGTTTGGTGTGCTCCTGACTGTTGAAGTGAGCGCTATGGTGAGATCTAAAGAGCTGTCTGATGCCCTCAGAAGATTGTGGCCACTTATGGGTTTGGTAAGGCATTCAAAAAGATCTCAAAAGAATTTGACATCAGCCATTCCACCATCCAAATGTTTACAAGTGTAAGACATTCAAAACAACTGCCAAGATTCCCAGGGCTGGCCGTGCGAGCATATTCATCCCCAGAGCAGAGCGCAAGATGCACAAAAATCCTAAAATGTCATCACAGGAACTGCAGCAGGCTCTGGCTACTGTCGATGTGAAAGTGCATGACTATCAGAAAGAAACTACACAAGTTTGACTTTCATGGTAGGTGTGCAAGGAGGAAACCTTTGCTCTCTAAGAGAAACATTAAGGCCAGACTGAAGTTTGCCAGAGCGAACGTAGAGAAAGACCATGACTTCTGGAATTATGTTCTTTGGACAAATGAGTCTAAAACGGAATTATTTGGACACCATGTTTGGCAAGAACCATCGCCTTAGATCGAAAAGCGTGGAAGATAATCGTTGGTCAAGCAAGAGAACCTGCGGCACCTACAGCAGCGTACTGGTTGCGCGGCAGACCACCGCCGCTGGTCGCCCGCTAAGGACAAGAAGAAGTACGGCCTTCTAAGAAAAGAACCTCATACCAGCTGTGAAGCATGGAGGTGGCAGTATCCTAGTTTGGGGATACTTTGTAGCAGCAGCACCTGCAGCCCCCCATAATAGGCTTCTCTCAATGACTATCACCCTGTAGCCCTCACCTCAGTAGTGATGAAGTGCTTTGAACGCCTGGTCAGAGACTTCATCATTTCTTCACTACCAGACACACTGGACCCACTACAGTTCGCTTACCGTCCAAATCGTTCCACAGACGATGCCATCTCTCATCTCCTCCACACATCACTCACTCACTTGGACACTAGAAGGGGGAATTATGTTAAAATGCTCTTCATAGACTACAGCTCTGCATTTAACACCATAATTCCCTCCACACTCACCACCAAGCTGGAGCATCTGGGACTCAGCTCATCTATGTGTCAGTGGATCTCCAACTTCCTAACTGGCAGACCACAGGCAGTAAGGATGGGCGGACATGTCTCAGCCTCCACCACTCTCAGCACTGGAGCCCCCCAGGGGTGTGTTCTGAGCCCCCTGCTGTACTCTTTGTACACATATGACTGTGTGGCCACTACCAGCTCCACCACCATCATCAAGTTTGCTGACAACACCGTCGTGGTGGGCCTGATCTCTGATAACAACGAGACGGCCTACCTGAAGGAGATTAGGAATCTGGAGAACTGGTGCCAGAGGAACAACCTCCTTCTAAACGTCAGTAAGACAAAGGAGCTGATAGTGGACTTCAGCACTGAGCAGGAGAGGAACTACCAGACCCCCGTCATCAACGAGTGCCCAGTGGAGAGAGTGGACAGCTTCAAATACCTTGGAGTTCACATCACGCAGGACCTGTCATGGTCCTGTCACATCAACACCGTGGTGAAAAAGGCCCGACAGCGTCTCTACCACCTCAGACGCTTGAGAGACTTCCAACTGCCCTCCAAGGTGCTCAGGAACTTTTACTCGTGCACCATAGAGAGCATCCTGGCGGGAAACATCTTAACCTGGTTCGGGAACAGCACCATGCAGGACAGATGAGCTCTACAGAGGGTTGTGCGGTCAGCTGAGCGCACCATCCGCTCCGAGCTCCCTGACCTGCACTCAATCTACAGCAGGCGGTGCTGGACCAAGGCCAGGAAGATCGTGAAGGACCTCAGCCATCCCAACAACAGACTGTTCTCTCTGCTGAGGTCAGGAAAGCGATTCCGCTCCCTGAAGACCAACACAGAGAGACTGAGGAGGAGCTTCTTCCCGCAGGCGATACGGTCTCTCAATCACACCACCACACAGTACTGACCCACACATATGGTTCTTACACACACACTGGACTTTCTGGACATTGTTTTTGCACACATTGTTTTTTTGCACAACACTGGTCACTATATTCTTCATTTCCGGTTAATACTTGTACAGCTGCTGTTATTGTGTATATATTTATTTATATTTAGATTTCTTCATACATTCTTATATAGTTCTATATTGTGTATTTTGTTGTACAGTTATTTTATTTTCAACTTTAATTTATATATTTTATCTTATTCCTTCCCAGTTAAATTTACCCTTCATTCTAATTTGTGTTGTACAGTTATTTCATTTTTAACCTTAATTTATATTTTATTCCTTTTTAGTTAAATTTACCCTTTTTAATTTTTCATATTTATTTCCTATCTTATTCATAGCCTTTTCCTTTTTTGTTTTCTTTAGGTCACGAGCAGTTGTCCAAGCATTTCACTACATATCGTACTGTGTATGACTGTGTACGTGACAAATAAAATTTGAATTTGAATTTGAATTTAATAGAATCCATCATGCATCTGACTGTGTATTGGGGGGTGCTTATAGAACATGTGAAACCATCTGTTAAAAAATTAAAGCCGAAGTGGAACTGGACACTGCAACATGACAATGACCCAAAGCATACCAGCAAATCCACCAAGGACTGGCTAAAAACTAAGTAGAGAGTCCTGGAATGGTCAAATCAAAGCCCTGATATTAATACCATTGAGATGCTGTGGGGTGACTTGAAACAGGTTGTACATGCAAGAAAACCCTCAAACATCTCACAGCAGAAAGAATTCTGAATTGAGGAGTGGGGCAAACTTTCTTCTGATCGTTGTCAAAGACTGGTAAAAAGCTACAAAAGGCGTCTCACTGAATTTATGTCAGCCAAAGGGGGCAACACTAGTTATTAGGGGGTAGGGTGTCCTAACTTTTTCCTCCATTAAAATACAAATTTTTGTTCATATCTTTTTTTGATGTGTAAAATGTTTTTAATTATTGTTGTTTAATTGCAATTAAGTCACTTTCTTTCCCAGTAATACATGAAAACATGATTGGACATTGATATGTGAACATTTCTTTAGAAAGAGCCACTTATTTAATTGGGTGTCCTAATTTTCTCACATGACTGTATGGTGCAGGTTGGCTCTGTTATGCTGCACCTCAGTCACCTCAGTGGTAAAGCTTGCTGGAAGGTGCTCTGACTGATCATCACTACCAATAAACCCCAGTTAATATTATTCCTGTGGTTCTCCAACCAGTAGTTGATATTTATACACATGTGTGAATAAAGGCAACACAACTGTGAAAAGCTGCACAGTCTAAAATGTTCTTTTCTTCTTTTTCATAAAATCACGCCACCAGCAGGGGAAACAGCAAAGCACACTTCTAATTTGAGAACCGTTTTTAGTTGAAAAGCTTGGAAGCATATAATTGGGCAAACTAGAAACCATTATAAGTTCTTCTTTTTTCTTTTAAAAGAACTGAAGGAAAAAAAATCTGTTTGGGCAAGATTTTTCTTACACTCACACACAGAAAAAATAAAAAACATCTGCCAAAATCAGAAGGGTAGCTGCTGTGCGTCTCAGTGGCATGCAAGACTTAAAAAAACAAAACAAAAAAGAAAACCACAAAACAAGTTTCTGCTAAGTTCAGGCTAAATTGGGTCACTCTCATGTTGAAAAAAAAATGAGCATGTGAAAGAAGATGAAAAAGAAGAACTATTTATCCCCCCCACCCAGAAAGCTGACCAGAATTCTTAAGGAAATCAATTAAAAAAATAAAATAAAAATCTGCCCTCGCAGATCACCTTATTATTAGGTATATCTGTTCAATTGCTTGTTGACATAAATCATTATTCATAATTATGTTACCATCTTAATGTATTTAGGCATGTAGACGTACTCAAGACGACCTGCTGAAGTTTAAGCGGAGCGTCAGAACAGTAAAAAACTATGGAATGGTTTTTGGTGTCTCACAGGCTGGTCTGAGTATTTTAGAATTTTGCAATGTACTGGCATTTTTGCACGCAGCCAACTGGTTCAAAATAAGAAAAAACGTCCAATGAGCAGCAGTTCAACTAGTTATTTTTACCTAGAGAAGCCAGGAATCAGAGGACAATGGCCATACTGCACAGAAGACATCTCTAAACGCACAACATGCCAAACCTTGAACCTTGTTTTCTTAGCACACTTTGGGGCCCTTAGTTCCCTACTAAGCATCATTTAAATAGCAGAGCCTACGTAAGTACTAATCCTGGCCATGCACACTCCTTTATGACCACGTTGTACAGATCTTCAGTTTCCAGCAGAATAACACACTAATGTCACAAATCCCAAATCATCTCAGACTGGGATCCAATCCAAGGGAGCACCTTCGGGCTACGAGGTGTGTCTTGGATGTGCAATTGACAAATCAATAGCGACTGTGGAATGGCATCATGAGAGCATGGTCCAAAATCTCTTAGAAATGTTTTGAGCAACTTGATAATTTTATGCCATGAAGACTTGAGGCAGTAATGAAGGCAAAAATGGGGTCCAACCCAATACTAGCAAAGTGTCCCCAGTAAAGTGACCTTTCTGAGGTCACTTTCTGGCCAGGACTTTAAGATTGGCCACTCCTTCAAGCAGTCTCCACAACAAACCATAATCATTTTTGTACATTTTTAACAGTATGGACTAGTCATGCATGATAAAGGAGTAGACTAAAGCGTATATGTGGCCCCAAAATTCTGGTACCTGCATGTACCTAAAAATATGAAATATTTTGGAGCAGTTTGCACAGCACTTTAAAAAGCAGGAGCAATATTTGAGTGTTTAAAAATGACATAAAAGTAACCAAACACCAACTGGCAGATATACCTGTGCCACATGCTTTGGTGCCAGTATCATGAGTGTTACTAACATGACCTCCTCATATTTAAGTGTTTAAGAAAAGTGTAAGTCCAGCATGCTGTTTCAAGTGTACATTTTTCTCCTGGGTCATTAAGCTCACAAGAATTTGTCTTAGAAGTTACCATAATACAGTAATTCCCCATGGTCAGGGGACCAAGCATGTAGCAGCTGGAACTTACATTTCTTCACTAAATGGCTTTGAACCGGGGAGCGACACCAAACCATCATATCCTGCTCAAATGTTGTTTTCATGCTCTTTCTCCTCCTGGTATCATAAATACAAATGTGGTGTTATTCCTATGAGTTTGTATATGGAGACAGAAATGACACAATAGGGACTTGTTAGTGAAAATAAAAAAATAAAAATAAAGAAACATTGCTTCAAATGAGGGGCCTTCAGAGGGAAAACAGGCTGCAAGACTAAAGCTTGAGAGGGAATAAGACAGATAAATGACAGTGGTCTCTCTGGTGGTAATAACATGTGTCTTGTGATGATACAGTGAGGATAAAGGTGGTGAGAGGGGATATACTGATCAAACACACTTTAGGGCACTTTTGCTGGATAAGGTTGTTTTTTTTTTTTTCGACAATCACTCTGTCTGCAGTCAGGTTTGATGTTGTGGAAGAAACATGTTTAACAGGAAAAAAGAAAATTAGCTCTGCTTTGTTAAAACAACTCAAATGCACCGAGGCAAGGTTTCAAAGAAGTCCCATATCAGTCAGGGGGTATGAAGCCTGTGTCATATTCTCCAAATAAACTCTGGAAGTCTAAGCCTGGCGCATGGAGAATTCAGAGCTCTGATTAATATTCCTTACCACCGCGCAGACTGGAAATTGAAAACTTTAGGTGGTGGGGAAGAGTTGGGGATTATGCCTGCGTGATTGGTTTCAAACTACAACCATTGTTACAGCAGCTCTGTTGTAATTAGAGAAAGAAATTACTTCAGAAAAAATAGCTTTTGAACAGCTGGCGACACGTAAACGCTCTCATACCCAGTCTAAGAAGTAAGCCTCCCAGTTGGTATGAGAAAGCCAGGTACTATTCTCCTCATCATGCCTAGGTATAACGATGAAGGAGTAATTGCTGTCTTTGTTATGTGAGCCAACGCAAGCTGTATTAGTGCAGCCTGCAGTACGTATAACAATACCATACATGTAAGGCTCTAAATGCGAACTCATTTACAAACCACACAGGATAAGGATATGGCAGTTAGGTATTTTTAAGGAAAGGTAAATGACTCTTTCACACAAAACACTTGTTCCCTTTAAAGTCACCATTGTGTTTGTGGTCTGATGCAAACTACAGGGGTTATAGGAGACCGCTAGAGAAATCTGTGAAATAGTGCAACCTGAAGCTCAGTGACAGCGAACTACCACAGTATCGTTGACTTGCCCTGCCCATTTGCAAAACAGAGAAGCTTCACCTCCATTTGTCCAAACTGGTGTTTCTGAGACAGCCAAAATATGCAATATACTATACTCTATCAAATTATACTGTTTGTTCATAATACAAGATGATGTTACAAGATTATACCTTGTAATGTTAAAAACACTGGTTTCTCTCAGCACTGTTGCCTCACAGAAAGACCCCGGCCTGATGGTGGAATCGAACTCAGGACCTTCTTGCTGTGTGGAGTTTGCATGTTCTCCCCATGTTTGTGTGGGTTATCTCTGGGTACTCCGGCTCCCTCGCACAGTCCAAAGACATGCAGTTAGTGGCATGCAGTTAATGGTGATAGGTGAATGTAAGTGAGAATGGTTGTCTGTGTCTATGTGTTAACCCTGCGACAGATTGGCAACCTGTCCAGGGTGTACCCTGCCTCTTGCCCTAAGACAGCTGGGATAGGCTCCAGCCCCCCTGCAACCCTGAATGGATAAGCAGTAGAGAAAGAATGAATGGATACTATTTTCTTATGGCCCTAAAACCCAAAAGTCAGGATTATTAAGTGAAAAAAAAAAAAAAGGGGGGGGGAAAAAATGAAAAAGAAAAGAAAGCTGGTGTTAAGCTTGATCTCAAAATAAACAGCTGCATTTTATAACACCACAGCACAAATACTGTTGCTACTCAATTTAAAGAGGCTTTCAGTGTGCAAATAGAATGAAATTCAGAAGAACTAAATCATTTTTAATTCATTTGTTGCACTTTAGAGTGTTAACAATGACTATCTGTGTAATTTCTCAAGCCAGAGAGCTAACAACATGTTTTGGCCTGAAGTGTCAGGCGACTGCTTTAATGTACACAGATAAACACAAAAGTGACATCTGAAGAATTTCCTGCAAGCGCATAATGGAACCATGGTTAAATTTCTATTACATTAGTGTGTACAGACTCTAATGGGCATGGGCTGAAATAATGAAAAATAAAAGCGGTTCCTTTGTCTGCTCAGCTATTCCATTTTTTCCTGCACAGAATGACACTGAACACACAATTACACAAGTGCGTTGGCAGCATTTGTGCCCACTGGCAGCAAAATGGGCTGAGCACAGAGTTCCATGGGCACACTGAAGAGAGTCCTGAGTACTGCCAGACTGGAGGGAAAAAAAAACAAAAAAACAAAAACAAAACCACTACAAAAAGCAGAAGGGCTGAAAACAGGGTCACCCGACTCTTCGCATTGACAGCTGATGACCAAAGGAGAATTTAGGGCAGGCACTTAGGCTGACCGGAGCAGCACTTGGGACATTTTGGCTGATCACAGGAGCTACTCTGTGGCCTCCTGTGGGTTGAATCACAGGGCTACTTGGGCTGCTCAACAATAGCAACAGTTTATGTCAAAACCTTGCAAGCCTGGTATCCCAGGTGGTTAATTTTGTAGACCTCCTCGGACAGAGGCACCGCTTGGCACCAGGCAAACTTTACACTACAGCAATGGAAAAGTTTGCAATGAGAATCAGAGAGACCACACATCCCTAAGGGGGCCCCACCTGACTCCAGTCGCTCCCACTGCAAGTGGCGTTTCTGATTCTGTTTAAACGAACGTAATGAGTGAGGCTAGCCAGTGAAAAAAAGAAGAAGAGTTAACCTTCTGAGAGTGAAGAAAAAGGAAGACAGCAGTGAATAGAGCTGATAACAATTAAATATAGCTTTAAACACTGAATGGTCGTACTCTCTCCCGCTCTCCATATTATACATTATTGAGCTACACACGTCTGTTGCTACCACGGACGTCGCACGCTCGTACGTCATTGTCATGAGACACTCTCACAAACAAAATCACGGTTTAGTAATGCAGTAATGCAGCATGCTTACGGGAAAGTAACAGTATTCTAATTACTCTTTTAAAATAGTAATCCCTTACTTTACTCATTACTTGAAAAAAGTAATCGGCCCATCTCTGGTCCTAACACCATTTTACTATCAGTACTTTATTAAAATTTATTAATACTATCAATTAATTCGACCAACTATGAGAGGTTAGTAAGCTGTTATAGCCTACATTGCTTTTCCATTCTTCATGCTTGGACACAAAGACTTACAGAGAGTTGCAATTGTGTTTCCTCACTTACGCTTTCTTTTTTTAAAACTCATTTTGTCTATAATCCAATCCATTCTCTCTGCACCCTGAAAAACATCAAAATAACAAACAAAAACATTCAAAGAAAGCCAGTCGTGCATTTCCCAGCTGTAAGCTGTAAGTTTTCCTTCTTACTTTGATTCCAACGTAGTGCACGGGAATGATGGGTTTATCGAGCGAGGGAAGGCTGGCCTCATCCAAAGGCTCTCCCACCATCACTTTGGTTGCCACGTTGATAAAGTCGACACCAATTGTTTTGGATACAAAAGGGAAGGAGCGTGACGCTCGCAGATTGCATTCGATCACCTACAGGATGCAATATACAAAAATATAGTCATCTGAAAAAAGTTTTTTTTTCTTTTTTTTTAAAAAAAAGAAAAACCGATTCTTTCAGTATACCATTAACTTTAAATTAAGGTTACTTAGATAAATAGAAATATATAGATTACAAATGCATAAATATACTATACAAATGGCCAGATTAGATACACACACATACACACAAATAGTGGGCGTGCATGTGCGCTGTGGCTGAACACCAAAGCTGAAGGCAAGGTTGATTATTAATTCGGCCAGCTTTGCCAACCATTTTAAACAACAGGGGATTTCATTTTGTGAGTGAATTGCATTAGCTGAAACCAGGTGTGAAAATGTCAATCTGTCTTTTTAGTCACACACTGAGAGATATACCTACCATGACATCATTGCCTTTAACCAGAAATTGAGTGTTAAATGGCCCAGAAATTTCAAATGCGTGCGCGATTTTTCGGGTGGCAATTTTAACCTAAAAGAAGAAGGAGGAGAAGACGAAGGGAAAAAAAAAAAAAAAAAAAAAACACACACTTAAAAATCAAATAAGACTGTTTCAGTTTGAACACAAATCGAGAACATTCAAAGCATAAAGTGCAAGGTAAACTGCTTACTCAACATGGATTAAGAAAAAAAAAAAAACCCAGTTTGAATCACTAAAGCTGCTTTCCATTCTGCCAGTTTTGATTTCCTTTTTTTAAATTTTTTTTTATTTATTTATTTTTTAATGGACAGATGCACCCTTTTCATCAGGATACATTTTATTGATTGGTTGCATTTTCTGCTTATTCACACTGTTGTGTTTGTAACAACAAACAGGGATGGCAGTACCAGCTCTGGTTCTAACATAACGACATGTGCATGGGGCTGGAAAAGACCTAAAGCAAGAGACACACATGAAAAGCTCATTTTGTACCTAAAACTGCAGGACTTAAAGTAATTAGTACAAAAGAATATAATATTCCAAGGCACATCCCCCCTCACTTGGCTATAAATGTGAAACTAGCTTTAAATAAATATCATAAAAAAAAAATTCAACAGATGATCGACTGTTTTGTAGACTGTTTCTTAAGCCATTTGAATTATGGTCTCAATCTGGAAATTTGTTGAACACTAAATAATTTCTTTATATGTCATTTTTTGTGTGTCTATAACACACTGGACACTTTCTACAAGGGAATATGCAATGTGCACCGTGTCAACTTTAAGGTGACTTAACTGACCTTTTCCTGTGCCCCTTGGCTAATGGTCTGTGTTGGCAGCATTAGGGTAGCATCTCCAGAGTGCACCCCAGCATCTTCCACATGCTCTGTTATGGCATGAACCAAAACCTAAAAAGACACACCCGAACGCATGCAGAAACATTAACGGAGTAAACTGGGCACAGAATAACATTTGCAAGCAGCTCACAGCTCTAATAAGACACAAAAATGTCTGTTCAAAGCAAATACTCCTTTCACAGCCTTGGTCTGTTGACCAAGAGGAAGTTTCCAAATTTAAGGAAAATCGCCTCCAGATTTGATGTTTTCATACATACAGTATGCCACAACAGAAAACTGTAGCATTAACGTACAGGGAGCCACCTTGACGATGACGACTGCTGCATTGTGCATGTGGGAGAAACAAATAAATTCAGCAAGGTCAACACTGTTTGAGACAAAGGCCTTGTATTTGTTGAAACAATGTACATTGATATAACTATGTCTGAATAACTTCCAAAATTTCACCCAAAGGAAAGAAGATCTATATTGCCAAGCCACTCTGTATGTGTGTGAGTGCGTGTGCGGGTCTGTAAATGAGCTGCCGTGTCATTAGCTCATTTAAACTGCTGCTAACCACGGCATTCATTAACACTCTTCAGATAGAGCCTGTAATTAATACGTATTATCTCTGACTTTTTTACTCTCCCCCACACATACGCACACAGTCTAGCTTCAAGTAATGAGTCCTGTTTGGTATTCAATGAATGGACAGCTTGTTAATGTGATACTGAAGATAAAGGAGGGTCTGTATTCAGAGAAAGCAGAGTGAGAAAATCTACCATACAACTGAAGAGCCCACGTTCAAAATGACACCCTTTAAATGACTCTCACAGTCTAAACAATAGAAAAATAGACAAGGCGTTCAGGACAATTACCTTGGTGGCTCCTTCGCCTACTGCAGCTTAAACTGCAGATACAGTTATACAAGAATTAAAAAGTTAGACCACCAGCTTGTACTTTAATGTGAAATTACTGTAGCACTATGTAGTGTTTTCGTCTGCAAGGTCAGATTCATATGTAGGTGTCAGAGGTCAACGCTCACCTTACGTTTACTTTAAATGGGGTGACGTCATGCATTGTGGATCCATTTCTCCACTCAGTGGTAATTAATAATAATAATAAAAAAAAAAATCTTTTCAAGCCAAATTGCTTGTATTCAACTCCTCTAGCTTCATCCCTATACAGTCAAATTACCGTATTAAATAAGGTGCGGGCAAGTTGGCATCAGCATGGAGGAGATGATCACTTCAGTGAACACTCAGAATAATATGATATGAAAAATTACAGAATATGCAGGTCAATGTCTGTTTTTTTTTATTAGGTAAATGCATTAGAGAAACATGCACTCCAGGCCTCGAGGGCTGGTGTCCTGCAGGTTTTAGATGTGTCCTTGATCCAACACAGCTGATTTAAATGGCTAAATGACCTCCTCAACATGTCTTGGAGTTCTTCGGAGGCCTGGGAATGAGAATGGATTCAGGTGTGTTGACCCAGGGTGAGATCTAAAACCTGCAGGACAAATGGTCTGAAGAAAAAAAAAATATCAGGTGAGCAACAGTTCTCTGGAACACTAGAAAAATGTTGCTTAAATGGTAGGGTCATGTTGCCATAAACAACATGAAAGCATGGATCCATCCTGTCTTGTATCTTTTTCAGACCATAAATTAGTTTTATTCAATGCTAGTCTCCCACTATACAAAAATAAACAAAACCGCTCAATTACTTTTAGAAATATTAGGGGCATTGATCTATCAGCTCTTTCCCATGGCATTAATAACTTACCTACCATTGATGCCTCAGCTTCCATAGACGACCTGGTATCTCACTATAACAATGAACTCATCAACCTCTTAGATACCTTGGCTCCCCAAAAAACTCGAACAGTTTCTTTCTCTCGCTCTGCGCCATGGTACTCATCTGAACTTCGCCAACTTAAAGCTACTGGACGCCGCCTAGAACGTCTCTCCAGGAAAACGGGACTTACTATTCACAAGGACATGTATCTCAGTCATATACAACACTATAAAGAAGCTATTCATCCTGCTAAATCTGCTTACTACACCTGTTATTGAATCTGCTGAAGGAAACACTCTCACTTTGTTTTCTACATTGCATAATATTGTTAAACCCCCAGATACCTTTGCCATACATACACACTCTGCCACCGTTTACAACAAATTTATGATTTTTTTTTTTAACACCAAGATTGAGAATCTTCATCAACAATTGCCCTCGTACTGTGAAATGGTCAATTGTTCTATCTGCATTTTTTGTCCTTCTCAGCTGTCATCCTCTCTATCCAATTTTGAACTTCCCACAATAACTCAGCTATCTTCCATAATTACTAACTTAAAGTCATCATCACGTAAACTTGATCCACTGCCTACAAATCTTGTTAAACTCTTATTCCCGTCTCTTGCCCCACTGATTGCTAATATCGTACACTCCTCTCTTATATCTGGTTCTGTTCCTTCTTCTCTTAAAACTGCAATAATAACTCCAATACTGGAAAAAAAATGGTTCAGATCCTTCCAATCTAAATAATTTCAGGCCAATTTCAAATCTCCCTTTCCTAGCAAAAATTCTTGAAAAGATAGTGGCTGCACAGGTTCATCATCATCTCATTGGAAATAACTTGTACGAACAGTTTCAGTCCAGCTTCCGTTCATGTCACAGTACAGAAACAGCCCTAGTAAAATTCACCAATGATCTTTTGCTTGCAGCTGATTCTGGATCTCCCACCGCATCCTCCTTCACAGATTAGCATCTATTGGCATCAATGGTACAGTACTCGCCTGGTTTACTTCTCATCTCTCTGGCCGCTCATAGTTTGTTCAATTACTCCCTCACAGATCAGTATCTACTCCAGTTAATTCCGGTGTACCCCAAGGCTCTGACCTGGGTCCTTTACTTTTTATCATCTATCTCCTACCCCTAGGTAATATTTTTAGGAAGCATAACATCCAGTTTCACTGCTACGCAGATGACACCCAGCTCTACCCATCCTCCAAACCCACAGCTACTCTCCCACCCACATCCATTTCTGACTGTTTAATTGAAATCAAGGTCTGGTTTACTCACAACTTTCTTAAACTTACTGGCAATAAAACAGAATTCATTTTAATAGGCACCAGATCAAAACTGACTACAGTTCCAACCAGTCTTTCGTTATCCATTGATAACTGTTGTCACACCCTCCCCTCAGGTTAAGAGTCTTGGTGTCATTCTCGATAGCACTCTGTCCTTCACAGCACATATAATATCACTCGGTCTTCCTACTTTCATCTCCGTAATATTAACCGTCTTCGTCCCTCACTCACACGACACAGTACCGCCATACTTGTCAATGCTCGTCACATCTCGGCTGGATTACTGTAATTCTCTTCTCTATGATTTACCTCATAAATCCCTCCATAAACTGCAGTTGGTTCAAAATACAGCTGCTCGTATTATTTCCAGAACTAGATCCACTGAACATATAACACCTGTTCTTAAACAGCTCCATTGGCTCCCAATTCACCTCCGTGTCAATTTCAAGATCCTACTTCTCACTTTCAAACCGCTTCATAACTTTGCTCCTCCATATCTATCCGATCTTCTCCATACATACTCACCCCCTCGTACACTCCGCTCTTCTTCAGCTTCCCTTCTGTCAGTTCCACCTGCTCGCCTGACTACCATGGGACTCAGAGCCTTTAGTTGTTCTGCCGCGAGACTTTGGATGCACTTCCACTTGCTCTACGGACCACACACTGTCTCACCACTTTTAAATCACTACTCAAAACCCATCTGTTTAGAATTGCATACACCTGATCTGTCTTAGGACATTTTTACCTTGCTCAGTTTTTATATTTGCTTTGATACTTTTATGACTGTTTGTGTCTAAATTGTATCTACCGTGTTTGCTATATATACACATTTTTCTTATGTTTTTATGGTATTGTTTACGTGCTACTGTAAGGTGACCTTGAGGGTCTGAAAGGCGCCTAAAAATAAAATGTATTATTATTATTATTATTATTATTATTATTATTATTATTATTATTATTATTATTATTATATTACTTTGTACAAAAACTGTTTTATTATATTTCATATATATATATAAAATTGTATTATGTAATTGTAATAATAATATAATATAGCTACATAATGATTACAGGACATCAGACTACTTGTTCTTATTGCTTAATAATGCAGAATTATCATATAGAAATAAAAAAAACTTGAAGTTGTGCCTATTTGAACACCTTGCCTGCCTGCAGCACTAAAGGACTCCGTAAGAGACATCTGTCTCACCCTAGCAGCACCTGTCCCTCTCCTCCTCTTCAGTTCGCCTCAACATACGCTCGTCATATTCTGTGATATGATTTACTCTGAGGTGTTTGACAAGGTTAGTGGTGTTGCCACAACACCTCACTGTCTTGCCACATGTATCGCAAACTGCGTCTCGGCTGTTTGTGGAGGTAAAATATGTCCACGCATGACTCTGTTTACGCTCAGCCATTGTTGTTCGTGTGCACGCCAAGGGGCTGCGACACATTTATACAGCCGTATTTCGCATATGACTATGAAAGGCGTAAGAGGAAGTAGTTCCTTCCAATATAGATGATCCGAATGATATAGTTTCTTTCCACTGTGTTCCTGGTAATGATAAACTACAAATTTACCCCAAAGTACTAAAATATTGATATTTTAATATGAGAATCGATTCTAGAGCATAAATTACTGGTATCGGAAGAATCAATATCGATCCGCACACCACTAGTAATATTTTCTTGCCACACTCCGTAGTACCAGCTAAATATTGTTTAACTGCCACAACCTACGTAAATGTTTCTTATTGACAGTTTCCTTTATGACCACTGTTTACCTGATTACTGCTTCCAGCAAGATAATGCACCATGTCACAGATCTCAAATCAACTTAAACTGGCTTCTTGAACAACGTAATGAGTTCACGGCCTCTATACTCAACAGATCTCAATCCAATAGACCACCTTTGGGATGTGGTAGAAGATTTGTTGGCTGCACACAAATCTGCAGCTGAGGAATGTTTCCACAACACTGTTGAATTGATGCCATGAAGAATTAAGGCTGTTCTGAAGGCAAAAAGGGGGTCTAACACAGTACTAACAAGGTGTACCTAATATAGTGTACATCCAGTGCATAACTGACCTTTCTGATATTGCATTAACTGGACTGCACTTTGAATTAGAGTTTTCCTTCAAGCAGTCATTGGAACAAGCCAAGTTGTGCATAGTTATTGTATGTGCATGTCATACATGACAGAGTAACAACGCAGCAGTTCAATCCAGTAACAAAGCAATGGAAAACTAAATCTGTGTGAACTGTCAGATTTAAAAGTCAGTATGTTGAAGCAGAATCATTTAAAAGTATCCTTAACTGATCCAATATAAATAGAAAAAATAATTTAGTACCACCATTTTCCTGTACTTTGGTTTTAATATATTCCATTCTTCCCATCAGATCTATCTGGGCTGTGATGTTTTTCATACAAGATGAATGAGATTAGCTCCACTTTATTTTTCTTCTAAGCTCAATATATCTGTCCTACCTCTCAGTTTAAACTAAGGAATAATGGAAGACTGAATAATGCCAGGCTATAGAGATGAATAAAAATGTTGTGAATACTATAAATGAATATATGTTTAAAAAAAAAAAAAAAGTACTGTCAATATAAATAAAAAACTGAGTCCAGAACATTAGGACAGGTCATATTTTAAACAACACCACACACTGTTTAAATAGTCGGGTACTTTGTGTGAGCACTGTAAGAACCTCATAATTAAACACTTAGCACATGTTGTATATTTAGCCTGTATTGCCAGTAATGCCTTTGTAGAGTAAGCCACCTTGCCATTCTTGGCCACAGCATCTACCTCCACCTCCCTGGCACCACGTATGAATTTGGTGATGACAACTGGATGCTCCTGAAAGAGAGTCACGAGCAAGGTTATTCATTTGTGGGGGGAAAACAAAACGCAGTTGTGTATATTCATATTGAGAAGATATGAATCTTATGAAGAGAACTTTTCAGTTTCTGGCCTAGTGCCAACATCAACATAATTTTAGTTTTTGGATTCTACCCAGTTCTGAGGAAAGTCTCTCTTCTCCTAAATGCTTTACCATTTTTTGCCATCACTTGAGAAAGCAGTGTACAGTGGGTTATGGCAGTTACTTTTGTTAACAGCTAGCCATCTGCCATTACATTACACCACATTGTACCCCGAAAAGGTGATGGTGAGTCACTGTAACATCTGGTCTGCCTCATTCAAACACAAGAAAAAGAGGTGACACTGCCCAGGTGTTGCATTTTTCTTTTATACACCGTAATTTCAACTTCTTGTCAGTCACGTTGAAGAACAGGCAGTCAATGAACAGCACAACAATAATGTTGCTGGAGAGATTTGGCTGACTAGGGTTTGTTTTTAGCCAGGCATGGATGTGTACCCTCTCACCATGCTTCAGGTCCCTAACACATTGCATACAGCGTCCACTTCCCTGGCCACCATCAGCATCAGGCGACACAGCAGACTGAACACCTGATCCCCGTAGCTTAAGTTCATCCATGTATGCAGATAAGATATTTCTATTCTTGCACACATTTTTCCTTATTTTGCTTTTAACTACAAGAGGCTGTGATTATTGCCTTGTTCCAAGTCTATTAAAATGCCATGAAAAGATTTGCTTTGGTGCTCTGAAGGTGTAAAATGTGCATGTGTGTACGCATATAGCCCTAAGCAAAGGCCCTTGGAGGGGCCAACTGCCTCCAAGCTGCCTAGGTGTTCAGTGGAGTAGAGATGGGCACATAATACTAGTCAACAGCCGTTGCCAGCTGGTAGCATTAGTTAATTGAAAGCAAAGGGACAACTTTGTGCAAAATTAATGTGATTGTATATGCTAGACAGAGACAGAGGGACCAGTAGAAAAAAAAAAATAAGGGTGAGACAGAGTTTTATCGCAATATGTCTCTTTTGCAGGTGCAGGTAAGTACAAATAGTTAAGAGTGAGCTCACCTGGGACACGTGTGCAGCCTCTTCCAAGAAGCGTTTCATCTCCTCTTCACCGTACACAACGTTCATAGCAGAGCCACTGGCACGATGCAGGCGAGGGAGAGAGAGTGGGGAAGGGAAATCAAAAGGGCACAGGAGAGGATGAGAAACAAGCAAAAGAGGAGAACATACAAGCTTCAAATGATTGTTCAAAAACACTCATTATCTCTCCATTGCATCACTATTACCATCAGGAACAAGGTCTGGAAACAGTTGAAATAAGGAGCGAGGGAGCGAGAGAGACTGGGAGAAGAACAGCTATTTAGGTCGAAAAGCACTCCAGGCTCTAGAAAATGAGTTCAGATCTTCATCATTAAAAAGCAATGGATTTAGGCTAGTTTTGTTGTGGTTGTTGTTTTTGATTTTAGACTGCTAGCTGGGCTATCCTCCTGATAGAAAAAGCGTGGTTGAGTGAAACAGGACGAAGGAAGGCCTCATGCTTGGGTCAGAGCTTTATACCGTAGCTCTCTGTAGCTTAGAGGCAGATATACTGTATGTCTAAACCCCAACACAAAACTGACCCTTCATTCAGGAAACCAGTGATATATTTATATCGCATTTAAATGAAGGCATATAACTTCATTTAACAGGATTAGTAAAAGTTGTGATCACAATGAGTTTTAGTTCTAAAGAGGTGCACATTTGCTGGATAATGTAATGGTAATCATCATACTTTGAAAATTCAAGACTTTTTTTAAGGAGTAAGTAAAAATGCTGTCTTAATCTTAACCAACTTTCAGTAAAAGGCCACATGCCTGATGTAAAATGATCCTAATGTCTGACAGACAATACGTTAGTTAGGGTTGGCCAGTTGGAAAGTGGCAAGTATTAATTAGGTGCTCAGTTGTAAACCCTCGTTTGTTTACTTTCACATTCTGATGGGATTTCAACTTCCAAGACTTCCAGCTAGCTCCCAGTCAGAGACGTTTCACCATATCAGACACTTATTAAAACAACTGGAGTGCAATAAACTCACTTGATGCTTTTTTTGTCCCCTCTCCCCCACTAATAAAAGCGACTATGGTAACTCACCCACACAGATATTTCACACGCGTAGCAAATCTTCAGGACTTTGCATTTGCACTTTGTATTTTCAAGAAAAGCTTTTGCAGCATTTGTTAAAAGCAAAGAACAAGACGATGTCTCAATCTTTCTGCTCTGGACTCACATCTCAGATGCATGTTTAAAAGACGCGACCTTCATAAAATGGTAAAACTACAGACTAGTTTAAAGTCTGCTTTGCTTGTCACAGCAGTAACAATACTAAGCAAATGTTTACACAACTAAATGGAAAGATTAAGTTAAATATGCAAATAGTATCACTTTTGTCGTTTGTGTGCACATTTTACTTCTACAGAAAACTGAAGTATGATTCCGACAAGGATGAGAGTGTTTAGTGTGTAAATCTGAGTATCTCTGCATATGTACTGAGGCTGAGCAGAACACTCAAAATATATTAGCAAGCATGTCAGAGGGAAAAAAGTGAAAAAAGCTGTAGGGATGCTAAAGATCAGGATGAGTTCATCGAACACTGATGCTACGGAGAAGAGAGGAGCTTCCACTCCACTGGTATTCAACAGAAGTCACTGTAAGTGGATTATTATTCATTTCATTCGATCATAAACTGTATGATTATAGTTCCTTCAACATCAAACAGAAGCACACTTTAATACTGGTACATATCACTTGACTGAATTACATTAATATTGCCTCGTGCACAAAACTCATGGGTTTCCCACAGTCCCCTGCAGTGAATAGACAAATCCTGTTTAAAACAACATCACAGCTTGAATGTAGAAACATACGTTTTCGGTGACAGCAGACTGCCAGCCGAATCCAGGGTGCCATCATGACACCTTCTGGACAAAAGTGTCACTGCATGACTGAAGCAGCGTTTGAGTGAATGCAGTTCATTAATCATCATAACTTAAAATCTGTTTTATCCATCTAGTAATTACGCTGTGAATTAGCTGTTAAGAAATTCCATTGATTTCCCTCTCAAGTCTCAGTAAAACCAAGGGTGCACTTAGTGTGTATTTATTTAGGACAGAAACGTGGCACAAGATAAATTCTGATTAGATTTTATACTTGCAGGCCACTACAGTCTATATTTTTTGGAAAAAGATGAAGCAAATTATCTAAAAATATCTATATATTTTAAAGTATTAATGATTAATATGCAACATTTACAGTTAAGAGACTGCTGATGGAATAAGAATCTGAACTACCGCAACCTTTGTGATGGGAAACAAGATTAGTCTGGTTGTTATGATATATTAAAACCTACCTCAGAACATAGGAGGGCCTCAGCAGACAGGGGTACCCCATCTGGTTAGCGAAGGCAAACGCGTCTTCCTGTGAGGAGACAGAAGTGCACAGCAGACGTATTATAGTTGGGCCAGAAATCAAAGGGAATAAGCTGCCACAACTCGGAGCTCCACATATAAATGTGCATCTTGAAGCTCCAGTGACACTGCACTAAAATTTTAGAAAAACACATCTGTCAACTGAAGTGGGATTTTTTTTTTTTTTTTTTTACATTTCTGCAATTTTACATTTTGTAGTAAACAACTAACTGAAACATAAAGGTTTTAAAATCCAGTTGATATTAGGGGAAGGGTTGGGGTTGCTAATATAAAGTTGGACAGGTGCTTTCAAATGCAAACGTTCATCAACATCCAGTGCAATTTTGCTTTTTATAGAATAAAAGTTCTGAAAGGTTCTGCATATTAGCTGTTTAGGACATCTGTGTAAATTACAAATACATCGGTTTTGGAGGACACAGTGAAAAAATATTTTATTCCTTTAACATACTAAAATGTGTTAACAGTGTTAAAAACTCTAAATGAGGGAGAATATTTAGTCCAGACATGACAGTTTAACCAGAGTATCAAAGTACATTTAATAATACCTAGATTCATCTGACTTGTGTAACTACTATGTTGTTGCTGCAATAAGAAAGCTTATTGATTACAGACACTTCAGATAAAAGACTAAATATCAAAACAAGGAATTCTTGTGCTCATCCTCTTAAATCTTTTATACAGCAAGCCCCTGTTTTACCTTTTCTCAGTTCAAAAACACACATACTAGTGTCTCATGAACAAAGGGTGTACTCCCATATCTGCGAAGAACAGAACAAATCAAGCAAATACAAGGGGGAAGATAAATGCTCCAAGAGTGAAAAAGCATGGGGCTTACATTCATCTCCCTTTTGAACCCTCCCTCTGTCATGAAAAGAGTGAACGAAGAAATTGTCGGAGTTGTGGACAGAGTCTAGAAGCAAAAGCAAGGCTGAATGTCCTCCTCCTCATCATCATCATCATTATCATCATCATTCTCTCTATTCTGTTTCACCGCATGTCTGGTCTTGTTCTCTCCATCATTACCCACTCTTCACTCACCAGGTGAAGTACCATTTACCAAACAGAAAATAGCTTCCCAGAGATGCAAGAACCATCTCCCTGAGGCTCTCCTGGAGTTATTCCAGCCAATTAAAAACAAACCGTTTCTCAAAGACTGGCATGAATATAGAATATACGCAAACCTTGGAGAGAAGGAACTCTGTGTGTGTGAACTAGATAATCACTCCTCAGTGGTAACTGAATACAAGAGCAAAGGTAATGGAAGAGACATTTTAGCACCGACTGCAGACATATTTCCACAGTGCTCCGCATGTTCCACAGAGCAGTCTGCCAGTGTTTCATTCAGATGGAGCCAGGAGTGAGTATAGCCAGCCAATTACAAGAAAAAGACTTAAAAAAAGACATGCACGTAGTAGTGAATAGTACCTTTGTAAGGAATATATTTTAGAAATAATAAGCATGTGTGTAGAAAATTCTAAATATAAAAAAATAATGCTAATTGATAAATCAGAAAAAAGGCATTTCCATGGTCAAATATGTGCATCAGTACACTCTGTGTGGGGTTTGATGATCTTAATATTTTTCATAGTTTTGAAATTTCTCATCCAAACACTATGATTGATATTCATAGGAGTTCCCTGTAAACCATCAAGATCGTCTTATAGAAACGAAGTAAAACGCTAAATTTCCAATCACTTTATGTTCTCTGCCTCAGCTGACAAGCAAAATCTTGTTACAGTTTCTCCAGGAACTGTTTTACACCATGTTTTGACTCTAAAACTCTAAAATATTAACACACTTTCCACAGCAGAGCTGTAATAAATCTAGCAATGTATACAAGTAAATGTCTTTACATGCCTTGACTCAAAATATTGTCTTAAAATCTTTGCCTCAAAATTGTTAACTGCAGTTACAAGTCGCAAATGTCACTCTTGCATTTTGTGATGGTGAATATAAGAGAAAGCATGTACCACACAAACTGAAGGGAAAAAAAAGAAGAAGTTGAGAATGCTAACTAGTATTTGAAGTGCCATTATGTGTTAGGGCAAGTCTCATATATAAGCACCAACTCAAAATTAAAACCTCTTTCAATACATTTTGATTTTTTTTCCCCGTTATCAGAAATAATTAATGGTATAATACTGATCCTTGGGCCACAGGTAAAGAGTTTGCTGAGAAAAATCTGCATCCCAGCATTGTACTACTATACAACTTTGTCACATCAATAATTCAGAATTTGCGAGTTTCCTCTCACCAGGGAGCTCAGGGCCCTCCATGGGGCTTGGGCAACCTCGAGGTCATCCAGGATACTGGAGAAGACTGAGCGCTCTTCAGCTCGGTCGATCTGCAGGGGGCTCGTCCCGAGAATCTTCACCCCACTCATGTGCAAGGGGACGGCTAGGTTGTTAGGAATCTGACCTCCCACTGATACGATGCAGCCAGAGCAACCCTGGAGAGGAGTAAATAGAATAAGAAGAATGCAAAAGAGAGCAGGCACTAAATCAACTAGAATACTAAAACAAGAAGAGGAAGAGGGGAGAAAAGACGGGAGGAGAGAAACCCTGCCTATAAGCCAAGATCTACATTCTGAAACCACTTTCAATTATTCTGACCTCTGATCACAGTGAAAATATGAGACAAGCACAAAGAGTTGATCTTGGTCGTGCCATGGGTTTAGTTATCACCGGGGAAGATAGATGTGTGTGTGTGTGTGTGTGTGTGTGTGTGTGTGTGTGTGTGTGTGTGTGTGTGTGCGCGTGCGCGCGCTCCTTTTAATAACAGCGTGCAGCCCCTTTTCCTGTCTAGCTGATCCAAGGGGGATGCTGTTTCCATGGCAATGCCAGGTTGTATCTCTTCATTATTCATGGCCTTGCTCTCCTGCTCCTGTCCAGGGTTTATCTCCATGCTCTAATGCCATATTTATCACACACACACATATACAAACTGTAGCTGTGAGAGAGGGATTGATGGTAATGCTATCTCCCTGAACAAACAAACACTTAATCACACTCTGATCCCATCTCAACTTTAACTGGATTACATTTCCCCTGCAAGGGAAAGTCAGCGGACGTAAGTATACAAACACAGAACACAACATAAATACACAGGTGCCAACAAACCTATACACGGAAAATAGCAGGGAAACGTTGCCCTTGAATATTCTTTGACAACATCTGAGTCACCTTACGCCACACACACACACACACACACACACACACACACACACACACAGCCAAATGAAGAGGTCTGTCTGTGAGCCAAAAGTTTTCAAGCAGTTTTTCCCCTTTCCTACTTTTGAATCTTTATGACATCAAAGAGTCGGGACATCCTTAATATAGGCATCTCAGGCACATCGCTCTGGCGGAGGGCGCATCGCTCTTGCTAGGGACACAGTAACCCTGTCCACCTGTTGTTCAAATTGTTTGTTTGCAAAAGGGCAATGAACCAGAAGAACGTTGGCTTAAATGGGAGCCAAAATGGCTCATTTCAGACAGGATGAGGGGCTGTATAAGATATATAAAGTTAAGAATCGTGCAAAGTACTTTTACTCCAAGTACAAAAATATGGAGATGGAAGTGAGCTACATTTAGGATGCTAACTGTCAAATAATTTATTTATAAAAGTCCACAATACACTGTTCATTTGTTTTTGTTCATAAAATCATCAATCCAACAACCATTTACCACTTCTCCATGTCCAGGTTGCAGGGGTAAGAGTCTACGCAGAGCCCCCAAAAATCTCCCCCTGCCTAGCCACTGCTTCTACCTCATCTTGGGAGTTGCCAAGGCCAAGTTAGTCCATAGTGCCCTCAGACTGCCCTAGGGTTTATTGATGGTAAGGCATGCTTGAAACACATCACCTACGTGGGCTCCGATAAGATTTCCTAGTCCTGATTCTCAATCCACCTCAGCTCTTCCTCGTAATGTGGAGCAGCAGCATCTCTGACCAGGTTCCTAAAAGACCTAGCATCACACCCTAACTTGAGCTCTACCACTTGTATGACCCATCTTTTTTTTTTTTTTTCCAGTTACTGCCCACATCTTCTAGTCATGACTAAGAGTAGGATCATAGATCAACCAATAAATCCAGAAATAACCATAAAAATAAAAAAAATAAAAAAACTTCATTATGCAATGTTGCATTATGTAAACCAAAAGCAGAGATAGATAGATATCTATATCTAGATATCTATATCTCTATATACACACATACACACATATAAAAAAAAATTAAAAAAAAACCCACGCAAAACAACAAAAGCAAAATGTCCATTCACTGCCAATTCCCCCCCCCCCATTTAAAAGAGTTATGTTAAGCTGGTTTTTGAGGCAAAAATTGGTGTGACACATAAAGAGTGACAAAGCTGCTTGCTTAACCGTCTTCTGAATTCATATATAAGAATAAGAGAAAATTCAGACAGTGGTGGTTATGTTTCATCCATGCCACTCTGAGCAGAGAAGGTATTTTTCCTCCAACACTGCGGCAATCTACTCTGTGGGTAGTCCATGGTAATAAGTCACAGTCATGCTGCTAATGTTTGATTTCTATATATTTTTCAATAAAGAATTATTCTTCAGCAGTGCAGAGAAGTTATTATGCCATTATATGAGTGCTTGTGTGCTGGTCTCGGATTATAAATCTACTTGCCAGTATTATCGGGCAAACATTTAAGTCCACGAGTGCACTCTGCCTTTGATATAGCTGTCAAGATTGATTTCTTTAATAAATATGCATCATGTACTTAATCAATATAACTCTGTTTATGGGAAATTTAAATTGGTTGCAATGCAATATTTAAATCAGATTCCACAGTTTACATATGAATATAATCGTTTTCATTGACAAAACCCTTTAACATATTGGTGACCTGCCCAGGGTCTACTGCCTCAACACTGAGCTGTGATAGGCTTAGAGTTTTAGATCAAAGCAGGGCAGTACATTTATCTTTGGTATTTTCAGTAATTCAGCATTTAAAGTTGTAGTATGTTTGGTTTGGACAGTGTCTTAATTGTATTGCATTAAAATATTTGTTCGTTTACAAAAAGTAGAGAAATATGTGTATTTTGTTTGAATTTCCACAAATGAAAAAAGTCACGTGTTCGGTAGTGTTTTAACCTCCTGCTGGGTGATATCCAGAATGCGTTCCAGGGTCAGTTCTTCAAAGTAAAGGCGATCACACTCATCGAAGTCTGTGCTGACCGTCTCTGGGTTGTGGTTTACTACAACTGTCTTCTTGCCCATTTGTCTCAAGGCTCTGATGCTGGACACCGCACACCAGTCAAACTCAACACTGCTGCCTGGTGGTCAAATGGTTGATAAATAGGTTGGCCATCAAAGGAAGATCACAATTTCAAAATTTCATCCTACAAAGTTTTAACTTGAAACAAAATGCAGCAAGTTTCAGTTATATCCCTTCTGGGTAAAAAACACTAGACAAGAGAAATAATGAAAAATGTACATCTTAGAAGTAATGGTGCTATTTTTATTATCACATATCGCAACAAACAAACAAACAAACAAACAGTTTATTATTACACTCACCTATGTGGTAGGGTCCACAACCAAGAACCATAATTCCCTGGTCTTTAAAGTCCAGATCATGCTCCTAGTGAAGCAGACAAATCAACGATAGACTCTTGCATACATAAACCATGTTTTAGCCTTTTTTTGCTGCCAAATTTTCTTTCATTGTCTTCTCAAAACAAATAAGAAAGTCAGCCAGTGGATTAATATGTGCATTTACTAGTAAATATACTAGTGTTTGGTCATGCTACAGTATTGTTTGGACTGTGATTTTATTCTATTGTTAGGTTGATGCTAGGCAACATAGTGATATAATTATATATTTTTGTGGATTTAAAATTAAAATGATGTGCTTTTACAACATATTCAAGGTGGGTAAATGCTACAAATGGGTAATTTTAGCCCATTTTTGTAGATGCCTACCAGGCCACACGATGACATCATAATATCAGATTTAGATAAGAACCTTCACGGGCCTAAGATGTTCCTGTGTGTTCATTTTGTCTATTCAACTCCTGATAGTGAAAAAAGTTTGTAGGCAAACAAATAAACTGTGTGCCTCACATAGTAAGAGATACAGTAATTCAATTTTATACATTCAATAATTGTATATTTACAAACGACTTTGTTTTTCCGAGACCACATACCTGACCGTGGTAAGTACAATACAGGTAGTTGGTCATTGCTGGGTACTCTGCAGCCAAAGTGTCAATCTAAGATGAGAGAAAACAAAATGTTAAAAATGGGGCATTTAAATAAATAAATAACTCAACTACTACTCTATAATGTAATCATCCATCCATCCATCCATCGTCATCCGCTTTGTCCGGGGTCGGGTCGCGGGGGCAGCAGCCTAAGCAAAGAGGCCCAGACCTCCCTCTCCCCAGCCACCTCCTCCAGCTTGTCCGGGGGAATACCAAGGCGTTCCCAGGCCAGCCGAGAGATGTAATCTCTCCAGCGTGTCCTGGGTCTGCCCCGGGGCCTCCTCCCGGTGGGACATGCCTGGAACACCTCACCCAGGTGGCGCCCAGGGGGCATCCTTGTCAGATGCCCGAACCACCTCAGCTGGGTCCTTTCGATGTGGAGCAGCAGCTGCTCTACTCTGAGCCCCTCTACTCTATAATGTAATCATAATGGCCAAAATGGGAGTAAACCAGTTTAAGCATTTGAAGAGCATGCAGACTCTCTCCAGAACGAAGAAATTTGCTCATTTTTACGAGGTTTACCACGATACCGCATAATTACAGATTATCATGTGTATTAACTTCAGTATGTGGTTAAAGACAGAACATGTACTAGCTGATGATGTATTAAATAAAAATAAATTTGGACTACTAAAAAGTTAGCCTCTGAAGCTGATACAGCTTCATCCCTTTACGCTTATGAACTCTGCTGTTGTCCCAGCCCTGTAAAAAACAGATTTCATGCCAGGCTGGTGAATTGGATTTGCAGATGTTAATAATTTAGTCACCTGCTTCAAGAAATACAATTTGGACAAAGGACATGTCAATACAGACTGAGATGCAAAGACAACTTTACTGACTCTCTCGCTATATGCACTTTTTATGCTTATCTTTTAAATATATTTGTAGCCAGAGGATACTTCTCTGTTGAGGTGTGTGTATATATCGATTAGCCAGAGTCAGTTATCTGAGCCCATCTGGTCTCTACTAAAAGGATCAGCCCAGTAATGCTCACCTGTTTGACCCAAGGTCTGATGCCATAATTGAGCCTCAGCTCTCTTGCTACTCCCTCATTGCAGCCTAGAATCTGACCAACCTGCCGGTCTGAGAAGCCATCCTGCTTGGCCTTTAGCAACATCCCCTTGGGGACTGTGCCACTGTGGGAAAAGATAATCAGCAGAGGTAATTAGGCAATTTTGCTAACCATTCTGAATCTTAAAGACTGTCCACAGTTTGATGCATTTTAAGTGTGAATCCCTGCAAATGCCAGACATTAGTATGAGAAAAAGAGGAAAACGTCCATAGAACCATAGAAATAAGAAGGTGAATCGAGTAAGTGGGTCATGACTAGCTCACTTACCCAGCAGCGGAGACCACAGGGAAGCGTCCACCTCAGAGCAATCAATAACAAATTGACAAACAAGGTGCAAAGTTGTGGGAGCATTAGGCTGGCAAGTGCAGCCATTTAAAACCCATTTGAATCAATAAAACTTCCACGTGAGCTGTAAGGTTACACAGATAAATAGCAGTGGGAATAAAGTTGGGAATCGGAAGGTGAATTCTGAATCGTGGTAAGGCGAGTATGTGGTTTGTGTGCAGAAAAGTCAATCAGGAATACAACCCGTAGAGCGACGTCTGAGAAAGGAATAAGATCTCTTTTATTCCTTTGTTTATTTACATTTTTACTTATTAAGTGATACCATGCCTTGCACAATTTACTTGCACTGATAGTCTGCATATCAATTTTCTATTGATACAATAAATCCTCTTTAATAATAATAATCCTTTTAAAATAATTTTGATAAAAGAATTTATATCAGTTGGCATACTACCTATTGTGATGGTAAAACAGTTTATAGTCTGTCAATAGCAATGTTTTACACATTAAGACAAAAATTCTCTTTAGTCCATATCAGGTCTTAAAGATGAGGTAAAGGCAACCTGAGATGTGTGAAATCATGACACATTACAATGTTTTTTTTAGACAAACACTAAACCAAAATTCAGGGGGAAAAAATGAATAAGAAATAATAAGTACACCTCGTGCTTCAATAGTTTGTAGAGCCAACTTCAGCAGAAATAACTGTCAGTAATCATTTTCTGTGTGACTGCTAGTCTCTCACATCATTGTGCAGAAACTTTTGCCCACTCATCTGTTGCGGGGCGTGGTTTGTGGCGCGGTTTGTGGCGCAGCTGCGTAGTGTTAAAGTTTGGAAGATGTGGTCCGTTCCGTCATTCTCCTCTCACATTATCTTTACCATGTTACTTCAGTTCATAGGGGCTTTTGGGTATTTGTTTTTACACAGCTCTCTTAAAGTCAGGTTGAGTGTTGAATCTGGGCCATTATAACACCTCGACCCTTTTCTTTTTCAGCCATTCTGTAAATATGCTAGTATGCTTGGCAAACTTGTTCTCTTGCATGACCAGTTTTAGCTGTCCAATAGAGGTCATAATTGACTCTAGAATACTTTGGTACACAAAAGGTGCTCGTGGATGTCCATGTACTGTGGCTCCAAAACAAACCTTAATCATCAGCCCCCCACCACTACTCTTGACAGCTGGTATGAGTAGTTTATACCAATATGGGTTTTATTTGTTTGTTTTCTCTGCATGTGGTGCTGTGCATTATAGACAAATATCTCCATTTTGGTTTCATTTCCTAAAAGGACATTGTTCCTTGTCTTGTGGTGTGTTTACATGCAAACTTAAAGAAGAGGCTTTCCCCTGGCAACCCTCCCTAAAAAGCCATACTTGTTCAGTTTTTTTTTTTCCCCTAATTGTACTGTCATGAACTTTAACATTTAGCATGCTAAATGAGGCCCGTAGAGTCTTAAGATGCAGCTCTTGGGTATTTTCCAGTTTTTCTGAGCATTGCACGGTCTGACCTTTGAATTTGCTAGTACGTCCACTCCACTGTTTTGTTCTGTTTTTTTGCTGAAATAATTTTCCACTTGTGAATATTCTCACTGTAAGAAAATGAATGTCAAACAGCCACGTAACCCTTCCCAGATTGATGGGCAGCAAAGGTTGACTCTTTCACATCATTGCTGATGTCTTTCGTCCTTGTTCACACACACACACACACACACACACACACACACACACACACACACACACACACACACCTCTGAATGGTCCAGACCTGCAAACTGCTTTCATACAGGTTTGTCCACAGGTTTTATAAACTGTTTTATAAACTTCATAGATTCGGCCACACCTGATGATGACCAATAATCATGTGCAATGGCAAAGTAATATATTTAGTATTATTCAGTTTCTTTTTGGATTTGTATTTCATCTGAGGTTGCATTTACCCAATTTTAAAACTGTCTGGGGAGAATTCAAAATATGTCCTGACACAAAACCTTAGAATTTAAAGAGAATGAACTTTTTTACCATGACTCTGTTAGCTTATCACAAGATCTGAGGTAGTGTGACGGATTCTGTTATTAGTAAGTACTCAAGGAAAAATGGTCCTTTTAAATTTGTTTTGTTTACATGTTGTATTGAATTTTCTAGCCAGCTAAAAACCAATCTAAAACATGAACTATAATTGCAACATTACTGCAGTAAAATGACAGAGGAGGTGGTAGGTAAAACCGCTCCAGTGCATGATAAAATATTAAACTTTATTAAAACAATACAACATTCCACACATTAAAAAAAAAACATAATATAAAAACACCACATTGTAAGTGTTGAAAGTATTCTTTTTAGGAGGTATGCAAACTTCCATTTGCTTCCTGATTCAGTAATGAGTTAAACTGAACAGATGAATATGCTGCTATAAAGTTGATATTGACTTTATCATCCAATTCCCACATACAAAGCAACAAGCAAATGTAGCAGTATTTCTTTAACTCAAGGTAGAGACAATAAGGGATTCTATTTTCCTGGTAAACCACTGCCTTTTCTTCCTGCTCCTTATCTGAATTATTTATAACCTTATAGCGTAACAATATTGGAAATGTCAAGTGTGTTTTAACTCCCACTGCACGTGGCTTTGCTGAGAAATAACAAACCCAAGAAACGGGAGCGGCAAGTCAGAATCAAAGGAAAGACATTTGATCCCAAAGCTTGGCTGTGTTGTGAGCAATTTTGTCTGGAAAAGCAGTTTAAAGAATGAAGAAAGCCCCTCGCATGCCATGAACCGATGTGAATAGACCATCGCGCACAAATAAAACACTCCACCATATACTTGCCCGGAGCCATTGCGGCTATGTGTGAATAGAAAGTTGCTATGTATTCTGACATATTGCAAAGACACATGAACACACAATATGTTTTAAAAACTCACTTTCCCTTGAAGTTTAAACTTTTAAATGATTATATTTACATTTGTGTGCATAAATCATTAAATTGCTAGGGACTGTCTGTGGTTTATCTATACCCAGGTATAGGGATGGGTATCGAAAACCGGTTCTTGTTGAGAACCGGTTCCCACTGTTTCAATTCCTTGGAATCGTTTGCCACTTTTAAAAACGATTCCCTTATCGATTCCAGTCGCCCCGAATGACGTCATCACGTTGAGTAGCGTCTTTTACCCAGTAGGAAACACGGCGCCTGAGCGGCACAAACGCTCAAAAGTTTGGTTACACTTTATGAGAAAGGATGACAACAGGGCAACGTGCAATACTTGCAAAGTAGAGATTTCATCAAAGGGAGGAAACACTACGAATATGCAAAAGCATTTGCTCAAAAAACACGCGATTGCTTTCAACGAATGTCGTGTTTTTGATCCGCTCCGGACTAGCGAAGCTCAACCCAGCAGCAGCGGTAGCGTTTCCACGTCCTCTCCCGTTAATACTGCAGGTAACTAATCAATTAGCATTGCATATTATGTTAGCGCGATTTACCTTATTACAAAACCTGCTATTACTGTGCGTTGCATTTAGATAACCATGATGAGAGAGACAGAGTCTGGCTGGCTCAGATGCTGGCAGTTCTCGCTGCAGTCTACCGGTAGCGTCTCCTTTCAGGCAGGATAGACGAATGTCACCGAGCAGTGACTAAGTTTGTGGTCAAAGGCTTGCACCCATTTGCCACAGCACATGCCCCCGATTTCACTTTGGTAAGTGAATGTGTTTAATTGTAGGCAGGACATTACTGGATATTCTTGTGTAATTGCTACAGAATAATTTATGTTAAACTTTGTTATTGCTACAGGAGAATATTTATTTTATTATTTTACATATACATTTTTTTTCCCTGGGGACCCTGTGACACCCCATTGAAGAGCCGTAGGCTGGATCTCTTAAGATCTCACTGTTGGGTTTGTAAGGCCATGTTACTCCTAAATTTCTATCTTGTTCAAAGAGAAGATATAAAACAAAGTTCTAAGCTAATCGACTTTAGTGTTCTCCTTTTAAAAAAAAAAAAAAGAATCGATAAGAGAATCGATAAGGAATCGAATCGTTAAACAGAATCGAAAATGGAATCGGAATCGTTAAAATCTTATCAATACCCATCCCTACCCAGGTATCCATGGCAGCATGATGCAATTTTAATTTATAGAAATGCAAGTACCAATAAAAAAAAAGGACTCAATACTATATTCATATTGACTTGTGCAAACAACTTTGGAAAAATAGAACAAATGGTCAAAAGTAAGCTTTCTTTGGAAATGTTAACACCATTGCATAAAAGCATATAATGCGTAATGTAGCAACTTTTGCAGAAGTCTCAACATGTTCTGTCTGAGCCCGACTCCTCCTTAGAGGACTGCAGAGTTACATTATGCAGCCAGTGTGTCTTTTTTCACTAAGCCAGCTGACCAAATAAGAGAGCGTGCAGTACGTGATGCAGTGTACAAATAAGGATTAAAATATGTTGTATTATATTTTTTCCTTGTGATTTAATTGTAATTACCCTTCAATCTAGAGGAAAAAAATTCTTACGCACACAAAGACTGCTGAGCAGCAGAGCATGAAGCCCACCCGTGCTCAGCACCATACTCCATCAGTCTGGCAGCAGACTAACATTTTCTGCCCATCCCCATGTCCCCTGCTCCAGAAGAAGTGAAAACTACAACAACACGCCGTGTGTCAGGCTGTAGCAGTGGGTGCCCACCAAACGGCCAGCTATTAATTATTAAACAGCAGAGTCGGAAGAAAGCACCAGGTAACCTGTGGCTGAGCAATGATAATTCACAAAGGCTTGGATTTGGGCTGTCCAGGTAAGAGCTGAAGGGCAGAAGGACAGGAAAGAGAAAGAGGGGGAGAAAGGTAGTTGCGAGGAACCCTGAGAAAGAATGAAAGGAGACAGACACAGAGACTAAAGAGACTGGGGCTTATCTAATTTGTGGGCACAGTTTTTCATGTTTCTATCCACACCCATAAACAAATAGACGGCACATCTACTTTTTTTAAAAAAAAAATTTTTTATTAAATGTACATATCTATTTAAGTAAGTTCAAGTTACTTGAATAAACACTCCGCATGCTTTACCTGTTGTAGTTTGCAAGATGTTGCTCCACGTTTGTTATTCCATGAAGTTTGTGGAGGAACCACTTGTCTATGGCTGTCAGCTGGTGGATCTGATCAACACTCATCATGCCACTGTAGAGGGCCTGAGAAGTAAAAGCAAGAAACAAAGAACGGGATCATCATGATCTTCCATTGTTACGACTATTACGAAACTCGGACATGTGTTTAATTGGTCAGAGTTTTAAAATTTGATTTTATTCTGTGATCGGCTGCTCATGAGAAAAACCTCGCAACCAATAACCCAGTGATCTCTAGTGTATTATAAGTAAATCAAGTGCATGAACAATACAGAGTATTATTGCAACATTTCATCTAAAAGAAAAATAAGTATTTTATCTGAAATAAAGTGTCTAAAGTGTCAGGCTGATAGTGTGCAAGCTCCTTGTACTGAAAGCTTTTTATTCACAGCAGCGCCCCAGGTCATTTACAGCATGTCGTCCCCCTCTCGCTCTTCCTACCTTCCTGTCTTCCAACTGTCACTATCTAATAAATGCAAAAAGCCAAAAAATAAATCTTAAAAATCTGCGCACACATACAAACAGTTTCCAAGGACAACTTGCCAGAAAGTCCAAGGTTATCTGTAACAAACCATCTGGTGCACCAAGTTATCAACCATGAGAAATACCTACAAAGAGCAGACCAATATAGTCATTTCCAAAACAGGCTGGGATGCCTTGCAAAATTTATGTAGGCTGGAAAGTCATCTATACCCTACACGCACTTGAATGTAGTACATCGTGAAGCAAGGATGCCAAAAGTAGAAAAAAAAAAAAGAATGTTTTCAGTTGTTGCATTTGTGCATGCAGACAAAAACACTTAGGAATAACAAAAGTATAGTTATATTACATTTGCAGTGAAGCACTGAGAACTGCTCACCTAACAGTTGATGTGTCAAGACGGCGTACGTAGCTGAGGTTCAGAGGCGGTCAGACTGGTGTGTAGACAACAACCTGGACCTCAATACCACCAAGACAAAAGAACTGGTAGTTGACTTTAGAAGGTGGAAGTCTGAGCTGCAGCCTGTCAGCATCAATGGGGAGTGTGTGGAAAGGGTCTCCAGTTTCAAGTTCCTGGGTGTGCACATAGACCCAGACCTCCAATGGAGCTCAAACACCTCTGTGGTTTTGAAGAAAGCCCAACAGCGTCTCCACTTTCTGAGAATCCTCAGAAAAATGGACCTGAAGGAGCTGCTGAGCGTCTTCTACCACTGCTCCATTGAAAGTGTGCTGACATACTACATCTGTGTGGTTCTCCAGCTGCACTATGGCACACAGACAGGCAGTCCAGAAGGTCATTAATATGGCCCAAAAAACTCATTAGGCATCCTCTTCCCTTCCCGAAGGATCTGTACAGCACTCGCTGTCTCAAGAGGGCACGCAGCATCCTACAGGACTGTGCATACCTAGGACACTGGGTGTTTAAGCTGCTGCCGTCTGGTAAGATTCAGGCTGCTGAGGTCCTGGACAAACAGACTAAAGCGCAGCAAAAAAATTCTGGCACAACTTCACCTGCTTCCAAGGTGCATGGAGAGGATGAAAGAATTCACAAAGCAGGAACTCCAGCAACACTTGAGGGAAGATGAACAACTTTGATAATTGACCAACGCGTAAGAAGGAGTGCTATGAATATACACAAAAAAATAAAAAAAATTAAAAAGGACAGTCTTTAATGGTAAAGGTACGTTTGAATTTAGAAAACAAGATTACATCATAACATGATGTTAACATTTCATTATTACTAAGTTAAGTTACTGTGTTGTGTTGCAATGTGTCGTGTCTTGGACCTTTACATCTGGCTGTAAGTCTCTTACAGTTGATGCAATTTGTTTTTTGCTTTACACACAACAAAGAAAATGTCCCCAAGATGTACAGGTGTAAAACTAAAACCATTCAAACTGTTTGAGCTTCTAACAGTCTGAGATCATGTGGATAGCAGGCAGTTTAGCTTTGAGTGACAGTAGCTATGCTTACCACCCCGCAGCATTACAGACTCATGTAACAGACTAGAGATCAAATGTGGATCAATCAATCCCTGACGCTGTCACCACCTCAATTATCTCATTCAATACTTAAGGAAATTGATCCATCTACACCGGTGATGAAAAACATGTTCATATGCTGGAGCCATAAATGTTTTTCACCTTGTAAGATCTTTGTGCCTGAAAAATAAAGCTCAACCCTGTGCTTATAAGTGCTGTCTCACCTTCATCTGCTTCTATGAGGAAAGCTACAGACACATAGCAGTATATGTTTGCGCGATGCATCTTTCCTCTCTCTGGAATATATTTGAAGAGCCCTACTGTCAGCTCTGTTTAACTGAATCGAAATTTAAATGACGAGTACAGCCACAGGATTAAGCATTCATAGCTAGGCATGCAGGGACTTTTTTTTCAGCAACACTACAAAATGTGATTTTAATGAGCAAACTATAGTGAGTGTCATTTATTATTAATGTAATGAAGAATAATTGTACCTTAGCGAGGGAGAAGATGCGGGTGCTAGAGGGCACAGCCAGCTCCTGTTCTAGATCGTGGGTGTCGGACCACGGCTTCTTGAGTGGCAGCCGGGGCACAAAGCCATCTACTGATGGATGGCACATCCTTAAGGCCTTCTGCATACTCTCCTCAAACGTACGGCCTATTGCCATCACCTGGATGCAAAGGAAGAAAACACACGATGGAATAATTGGCTTGCCAGAACGCTGAGTAACCGAGTGAGCGGTTAAATGTTTAGCCCCACCTCTCCTACACTCTTCATGGCACTGCCTATTTCACGAGACATGCCGTGAAAGCGGTCGAGGTCCCAGCGAGGAATCTTGGTGACGATGTAGTCTAAACTGGGCTCAAAGCAGGCTGTGGTCTTCTCTGATACAGCATTCTTGATCTCAGGCAGGGGGATTCCCAGAGCCAGCTTAGCAGCCACAAATGCCAAGGGGTAACTGAAACCAGAACCGGAGTGCAGGGAGACCAAAATCAAATAACGATGGGCAAAAGTGCAAGAATATTTTATCAAACATAATTTGTTTAAAAAAAAAAAAAGGGTTAAAAAGTGAGTACAGTGTAAAATTATTGTTTTATTACCTCAATAGTCTGTCATACATAAATATCTAAGATCTCTTGATGTGTTAACGTGCATTTTTATCTTCTGCCGCATGAGTTCATAACTCTGCCTTAAAAGAGCCTGTTTCAGGTGTCAACTTACCCAGTTGCTTTGGATGCAAGAGCTGAGCTTCTCGATAGCCGTGCATTCACCTCAATAATGCAGTACTCCAAAGAAGATGGGTGTAAGGCATACTGGATGTTGCATTCGCCAACAATGCCAAGGTGACGTACCACCTTGATAGCAGTTTCACGGAGCATATGGTATTCCTCATTGGATAATGTCTGGCTTGGTGCCACCACAATGGAGTCACCTGTAAAAGAAGTGTTGTTCAGACTAAGATTCGCTTTAACGAATAATAAATATATATCTAAACTTGGCTTTAGTTAAGTGAAAGTGACAGAAAAAGTAAACGTGTCACTTAAAAGCCATGGAGTGGTTGTAGCGGGGTTGTTTTCTTTTTTTTTTTTTAAATTAGAGAAACTTTTACATACAATAATTTTAAAACATTAGAGACTGTAAAAATTATTTACAGTCATCTCATGTTTTTCCTTATTCATTTTTAGAGGAAAACAAAAAAGCCATGTGACCAAAAAAAGTGTGTCTTAAATTGAAAACACACCTGTTTGCCTGTTTATACAGTGGACTTTGTGAGAAGCACTTAAACCAGCCTTAATGCTGGCAATAAGAGCAAAACTCAAACCCAACACTTTTTTTCCCTCAAAATATTGATACTCTGTGCTCTCCTACCAAAACAGGACAAGGACAACAGCTCTGCAGAACGTCTACAACTGAGTGCACCACCGTGCATTTTCACTTCAATGTCAGTGATTCAAAAAAAAAAAAAAAAAAAAAAAAATTGTATCACCTCCCAATGACAATCACTTCTGAATTGTCAAAGGGAGTGTTTGTTTTTTTTATCAATTCAAATTACACACCTGTAGTTACAATCATACATCATCTCATGCTAAATGTAAATCACACGTGTTTTGCATCTAATTGCATAAGCATAACTATAAAATGATCTGTAGAACACCAGTACTCTGTTAGTTTGGGACGTGTGTATGCATTATGGATCCACATGGAAAGGAACAGCCAGAGGACCTGGAAAATCTGACTGTGATGTTTAAGAGGTGGGAGGAGGAGAAAAATAAAAATAAATAAATAAATAAATAAATAAATAAACACACACACACACACACACACACACACACACACACACACACACACACCAACAACAACACCACCACCACAGGAAGTACAGGAAAATTAGTCAATCATAAATGGGGGGGGAAAAAAAAAAAAAAAAAAAAAAAAAAAAGTAGTAATATGGTAATCAGAACTACCATGCATAGAGAATGAGTCTAAATCACACTAATCACAAAAAAAAAAAAAAAATAAATCCATGTAACATGTGGTATTTGCATAATCTAGCGTGGGAAAAAAATAAAATAAATGACAGGCAAATGTACAGAGGTTATCAAAATCAGACTTCCTGCGACAGCTCAGACAGCATGAAGAACACTGCTTGCACTTCAGTACGGCAAGGTAAAATGAAAGGATAAAACACCTTAATCTTATAAACTAGCACACCACAAGATTGGCCTTAGGATAATCTCAAGTGACAAATCTGAATTGCAATGGAATTTGGGAGGATCCGCCCAAATTCTGCAGAAGGATCAGCGTGAATGGACACGCAAAGTATGTGCAGGTCAATAAAGAGCTGCGCAAACACAGACATCTGTTTATGCACCCAACATAAGCCTGCATACCACAAGTGGACAGACTGCATTGGCTTTAAGTTGTTGTTGTCGTCGTCGTCGTCGTCGTCGTCGTCGTCGTCGTCGTCGTCGTCTTATTTTGCAATTTTTCTATTAAAATGGTTAATATTTCTGTAATCCTGCCAGTCCCTACAATTCTTTATATATTTCAGTATATCACTACCAATTTACACTACCATATATTACTACCAAGAGTAAAAAGAAAATGAACATAAAATACAATAAAATTATGTTGCTGTAATTCCAAAGACATGCATAACTATTTTAAGATAAACCGTGACTGAACCATGAGAATTCACAGAGGCTTTGATTTGAGCTACATGTGTTGGTTGATCTCATAGGCAGAGCGAGAGAGAGAGTGAGAGAGAGAGTGAGGGAGCGAGAGAGAGCTGGTGAGCAAGAGTAAATTTAAAATGTTATTCTTTATACAACTCACTGTATGTCAAATTGTTCATTTACCTTCAGTTTATTGGATCACAACCAATAAAGGCATATGTACAAATTATCCAGTGACCAACAGCTGCTTGCTGCCGACCAGCATTGCTCCATCAAATCTGGCTAGAGTGCCAAACTACCTGAATGACTACAATAATATAATTTGAGGCCTGCAGACCGCATAATCCCTAAGTGAAGACCCAGTGATTGCTACACATCTCAGCCCGGCTCTGAACTAAGCCGGAGAAAACAGTTAACCAACCGAACTTTAACTTGAACTAACTTCTAATTTGTTTACTCTCAGAAATTTGATTATCTTTAGTTTCTTTTATTCATCAATAATCTGGGGAAACAAATATCTCTCTTTTGTCATTGCGTCAATGTTTTACGTTTATGCCAGGTGAATAGGGAGCAACTGTGTCGTTAGTTTCAACCAGTGTGCTCTTGTAACTGTCCAGCTTCAAGGTCAGTATGTCCTTATTGTGCTGGCTCCCAATGGAGTACCAGTAAATACCTCTGAGTGCAGTTCTTTATCGACCTGCACATAATAATTTGTGTGTCAGAGCACAATGATCCTTCTGCAGAAGCTTTAAATTTAATAAAATTTAAAAATAAAAATAAAAAATAAAAAACCCTCAAAAGACAGGTGAAGTGTGCTCAAAGATATGGAGATTGAGAGAGAAACAAATAAAAAATTTTTCACAAAAATAATAAGAAAGAGCCTTTCATGGTTTGAAAAGGGCCACAGATTAGTGCCTACCTGTGTGGATGCCCAGTGGATCGAAGTTCTCCATGTTGCAGACGGTGACACAGTTATCAGCAACGTCTCGTACCACCTCGTATTCCACCTCTTTCCAGCCAAGCAAAGACTTTTCCACGAGGATTTGATTGCTCATGGCCAGAGCCTACGATACATAAACAGCTTAAACAATTTAGATGTGTGTTTCACTACAATCATCAAACTGAAGCGGAAAGAAATTAATACCTATATATTAAAGTTTAAGTAAGTAAGTTTAAGTAGTTAGTAGTTTAAGTAGTTAGTAGTAGTAAATGCAGTAGAAGTAAATGCAGGACATCCATACTGAAATGTATCAAACTAAAGTTTGTGTTTTGTGTAGTAAGGATTTTTGGTCTTTTTAAATAGTGTTTTATCTTTGTAATGCAAACTTCCAAATCACAGTGACAATCTCAGAGAAGATGCTTTTCAGAATGCGATAAATGTGCCCTATAGCCGGTCTGTCCTTGTCAGTTATCAAAATAAGGGTTAGAATTGTTTCATTGCAAACTGTCCTTCTGGTTTGTCGATAGCTAAGATGCTTTGTTGAATCAAACTAAATGTAGTAATCTATTAGGACAGTTTGCACCGAAACAATTATCAAACTCTTTTTGATAACAGACAAGGCCAGACCAGGTTAAAGGACTGTCTACCTTGGGGTTTTTGTTTTGCATTCTTGTCTTGGTGAACTGCCCTTGATACAAACCAGGTGAACAGCTGCTGAGTATAATTGGTACCAATGCACTTGCCATTGAAACTTCCAAATGAAACCAAAAATAAATAAATAACTAAAGTAAGCTTCAAAGAAATACTTAAAAAGAGCACAAACATTAAGCATAAAAAAAAAAAAATTAAAAAAAAAAAAAAAGCAAGCACGCACCAATCTAACACAGTCTGGCACAAGCGGTTCATTTTGAAGCCTGTGATCATAGATTAGAACCAATTGAGCTGTCAGACATAATGCTGAAAAGGGGAAGAGCACAAAAGAATGTTGCTTAGCAACAGAAAACTATTCCTTTCTTGGCACAGGACCAAAGAAATGTATCTGAACAATTTCAAAAGGTATTATTTCTGTGCAGGTTCATGCTGTAAACTCGAGAAAAGGTATAAAAAGAGGAAAAAACATGGTAAGCCTAGGTATAAATGCTCTGATTGATTTGGACAAAAGATTTTGAATGTTTGCTTAAATGCCAGGAGAAAAAAAGGACCAGTGAGAGGAAAAAAAAAACAAAAAAAAAAAAACATTAGCTATTGATAAGTGTCTGCTTTTTCTGACCTTCTGGGCAGTTTCCTCCAGCTTTTCTTTATTGGCACACAGACCAGAGCCCAGACCCCCCAGAGCGTAGGCCGATCGCAACATCACCGGGTAGCCTATCTGCTCTGCTGCTCGTAATGCATCAGACACCTGAAGGATGCACATAAATGTTACGCTTCCCATAACAAAAACTGTTGATACGGGCTTTAAACCACTATAGAACTATTACAAACACAAGACCTCCAATATAAGTAATGTCAATGACTTCTTTTTTTTAACACTAACAAAATGCTGGAATCAAGAAATTAGTGGTAGACTACAAGCTGACAGGATATTTTAGTATCTTCTATACGTAGTTACCAAACGTATCGCTCAAGAACACTTTTTTCGGCAACTGGACATTGGTCCTTACCGACTCAACAGCAATACTAGGTGCAATTTTCTCATTGATCTCCATTAGTTTGTCAGCAAAAAGCTGCCTGTCCTCTGTTGCCATTATGGACTCCACAGGGGTTCCAAGGACTTTCACCCCATACTGGTCCAAGATCCCACGCTGGAATAACTCTACCCCTGAAAACAAATTAAAGATGCATGGTTAAACACACACACACAAAAAAAAAAGATGTCTAAATAAATTACACACATATGTATATATAACACATTTATATTATATCTATTATATATGTTTTACCTTTTTAAGGTAAAAGATTTTTAATATAATATAAAATATATAATACAAAAGGTTTTTAATATAATAGAAGACTTAGACGTAACATTTGAACTGAATTTCAAAGGGACACATTTGCATTTTTCATTCCCTTTGGTCAGTTACACGTACTAATCAAGCAACTGTGCACATCTTACCACAGTTGAGTGCAGTTTGTCCACCCATCGAGAGCAGGATGCCGTCTGGACGCTCTGTCTTGATGACCTCTGTTACAAATTCTGGCGTTACAGGCAGGAAGTAGACTGAGTCAGCCTGCTTGGAGCCCACTTCATTGGTCTGAACGGAGGCTATGTTTGGATTCATGAGCACAGTCTTCAGGTTTTCCTCCTGTATGACCGCAAGGGAAATTATTAAAAGCAAACTCACCCATGACAAAAAGCCTTCAGGGACACTTTTACATCATGTCTGACATTTTAGATGTTCTAAAGTGTTTTCCAGGCCTGTCACATATCTCAGATACAAGAGGCAAGTGTTACTAACAACATTAGCAGCTCTGCTCAATTCTGTGCCCCAATTCAAATGCTAAATAGAATTCAGTCCTCATTAATTTTATCATTGTCATATTGCTGTCATTTATATTTTATTATACCAAACTTTATATTAAAAAAATGATTCCCTCTATTTTTCATAAAAGTCCATTCAAAAATTGGAACATGGGGCCCAGAGATAGTGACAAATTACAGTAAAAGCAAACACCTAAGACACAGCACAACAGCATCAATGCAATTTGGCATTTATTTTTCAAGTCTCTGGAATGCTACAGAGGGAAGGAAAATCATTCCTTTAAAAGATATTCCTTTTACAGGCTGACCTCTAACAGGTTGGTCAAAATGTCCTGTGGCCATTTAATTGGGTTAAGATCTACTGACTGCAAATATCACAGCATGAAATTCATATTGCTGTGCCCTATGTCATCATAGAAGAGAGTATTTACACAAGAATAAAAATGTTACATCCAAGGATAAAGGGGGTCACTCAGGACAACTTTGTTTTCATTTGCAGTGACCATTCCCTGTAATGGATAAGTGGAGCTAACCTATGGCACGAAACGGCCCCCCACAGTATAAGCACGGTGGCACCAAATGCTGTCATTGTTGGGGTCAAGCACTCAGGCCGCCACGGAACTCATCTGGGTATAAACCTTTTTCACATCTCTGCAGATCACTGCCTGTTGTTTTTGTTTTTTTTTAATTCCACTAATTCCTCAAATATGTTTTATTTCTTGAAGTGAGCGGTTTATGCAGTACTATAGTGTTGGTCCCTATGCAATTATCAAAAAGTCACAGTTATCTAAGGAGGATTTACTGTTTTTTCAATGCATACCAACTATAATGCACAAGAATTGCAGTTATCAAATGTGCTCTGTCCATGAAAAACTCCTTTTACGTTTGCCTTTTTTTTTTTTTTTTCTTTCACAGAGCTTAATCCAAATGCAAGTTTAGTCACAGTTGCCCATTGAGCAGTATTAGCTAGTGAATCTCCTGCATCTGTGTCCAAATAATGAACCATCTTTCATTATCATTTAAATATTCTCATCTTGCCATATTGATTAAAAAAGAAAATCACAATCAACTGGGCCTGCTCAGCATTTTTAGATCTTAATTAGATAAACTAAAATCCCAGTGTTCCACGTAATTAGGGAAAAAGCTGCCAAGCTCATCGATGAAATAAGCTACAGCATCTTAACTACCCAATATAAGGACAGTATAGCAGAATAAATGACACATTTAAAAGTCCATGAATTAAAATGCAGACAAATTGGATCATCACATCACTTTAAAAAAAAAAAAAAAAACGTCTGCATTGACTCTCACACATAAAGTCACATGAAACACACTTCTATGCCTTCATTCACAACCATATTAAAGTATTATTAATTGGCTACAGAAATGATTAATTCATCCAGATGCTCTGACCTTCATGGCCTTGATGGCTTGAGATCCAGAGTAGTCAAACTCACCAGCCTGACCAATAGAGAGGCCACCAGAACCCAATACAAGCACCTTTGAAACCTGCGTCGACACAAAAAGGTGTGATTGGCACCATTTAAACAGCAGGTTCCACTAAATGACTGATATAAAAGTCTCTTATGTTCAGAATATTTGAAGTTGAACCTGCTCAACCTGGGTGAAATACTCTACCTGGGCCCTGGGAGGGATCCTGGGTTTTATGGGCATGACTGACGCTATGCTGATATTCTTTCCTTTTTTGATCAGGGACAAAAAGACATCAAAGAGAAACTGTGGGGGAGAAGAAAAAAAAAAAAAAAGCGCCTTATAATCACAGTTTAAGTATTATATTAACAATATTGTTTTTTTTTAATGGTCTCCTGTTAATCGTTTTGGAGCCAAACCCCTATATTGGTTAAAACAAAAGGCTAAATTCTGGCTAAAATGTACATGGAATCTGAATTCAATTTAACTAAAGTGACAGATCTTTGAGATCAAGACAAACGTGCTGAATAAATGATCTTCTAATGCAAAAGTGTGCCATTCGTCCATCTATCCATTCGCTTCCGCTTATCCTTTTCAGGGTCGCGGGGGGCGCTGGAGCCTATCCCAGCTGTCATAGGGCGAGAGGCGGGGTACACCCTGGACAGGTCGCCAGTCTGTCGCAGGGCTATGCAACTAACATCACCCTCAGCTTACTTAGATCAGATTCTAAGAACAGTTAAAAGATCTGCACCTGATGACTTCTGAGGTCTGACTGATTATTGCTACCTGGACACCACATCACTTTTCCAAACCATTCACAACTTTTAAGTACTATTTTAGAATAGAGCTCAAAGTTTTACGCAAGTTCCATTTTGTGAATATACTTTAATTAGCTGGAGTATAGTGTTCAGGTACTTCATGCAGCACCATCAAGTTTTTTTAATTACCTCTGTGTCCGTGGGACCGCCCTTAGCCTCAGGGTGAAACTGGGCTGTAAAAACAGGTTTAGTGCTGTGCATGACCCCCTGGAAATTGTGAAATAAAAATCATGAAATTATGTATATATTAAAAAAAAAAAAAAAAAAAAAAAGAAAGATACTGTTAGCATTTCGAAAATAAATGCATCTTTCCAAAATATTAGTGTAAACATCATACAGTCCTGTATTTGCTTCAGTTATTGCTGTAAAAGAATTGTTTATTTCTTTATTTTTATAGCCAAAGCCTAGGGAAAAAAGTCCTGTTAAAGACTGAATATTCACACAGACTGAAATCAACCTCATTGGTGCCATCATTTGCGTTGATGAAAAGCGGGCCCCACCCTGGGGGCAGGGACTCGCTGTCTATGCCATAACCGTGGTTCTGTGCGGTAATGAAGGCCTGGCCCGTCATCACATTCAACACCGGCTGGTTCTGGCCTCTGGGGACCCACAGAAATGAATAAAACACATCATCTACTTCATTACATTTTCTGTCGGACAGGTTACACTTTAGACTGAAATCTTTATCTGAATGCAGAGCATATACAGCACGCTGTATCATATTTATGATTGGCTGTTAAATTGGTCACCTGTTGCCCATAGGTAGTTTGTATGACTTGGCTCCTGCAGCCAGGGCAGTGATCTGATTGCCCATACAGATCCCAAATACTGGCTGGGGACGATCGCTCTCCAGCACCTTCACAAAATAAATATTATTACAGAAACAATGGTGGAGCTATAAACACAGTTATGAAAAGAAATTGTTGAAACAAATATATTAAATATTATATAGATAGAGCTCTGCAACAATTTTAGTTCCTTGTTAAACCTGCGAATCAATACTCAAGTCTCTCAGTTCACATAAACATTTGTGAAGCATCCTACCTTGTGCACGTTATTGATGAGTGTCTTGGCCAGAGATGGATCTCCTGGTCCATTAGATATGAACAGGCCATCATAGTCTAGACTAAGCAAGTCCTGGTCCCACGGCACTAGGTGGACTTCTGCACCTCGCTGCACAAAAGCACAAATGTAGTTATTTTGTAATCTTCTGAGTATACTTAAAATGTCAAATGAATGTAAAATCAAAGTAGCAGAAGATGACATTTATTTTATCCCCCTAGCTGTAAAAATAACTACAGACAACACCAAATAGACATAATGTCATAATGAGAGCTCTGACATTTATGGTTTATAATCTCCAAACATGTAATGTTGTTTTAAAAAAAAAAAAAAAAAAAAATAATAATAATAATACTGAAAAATAGAACAAAAAGAAAACATAGAGAAGGGTCAACGCTGAGTGTAACGAATAAGAGCAAATCGATGAATACAATGTTATAACCAATCCAATTAAAAGCAAATATCACAAGTCATTAACTTTGAGTACAAACATGATGAAAACCCACTCTCTTACCAATCTCCATGCCACAAACAAATTTTACATTTCTGGAGCTCATTAGGCCCAGATTTACTTTCTCAAAATTTCTAGGTCAGGTTGCAGAAAGCATGTAACAGAGCGCTGACTTTTTTATTCTGTGTTTATGCAGAGGAGGTCATTTGGGGCTAAGTCACAAAAACAAGGTCTCCAAATGGAACGCACACAGTCGAACAAGGATGTTTCACGCAACTCTCACCTTAACCAGCAGTCGAATTATGTTATGTTTAATGCCACAGTCGACAGCCACCACTTTAATTGGGTTGCCTTTTCCAAAAACTTTGACTTCCTGGTGAGTATAGAGGCATGACAAGAAGAGGTTAGTGCCATTTCAAAATATCTAAACAAAAGGAGTTTTTAAATCTGATATTATCGTTAAATAAAAAAAAGAAAAAAAACTGGCAGTTGTTACCTTGGTTGAAACTTCTGCTACTAAGTTTTTCTGATTGGGGTCAGTTATGTCAACAGGCTGACCATCAAATTCAATCTTCCCCAAAACTGTTCCCTTAAGAGAAACCACAAGCCAAACATATCAGAAACTGACCGACTCATTCATTAAACGTGAAACAGATACAGTCTTTCTAATTGTGGTACCTTATCTCTGATGACTTTGGTCAGCATCCTGGTGTCTATCCCAAACAGTGCAGGAACCTTTTGAGGGTAAGATTTACATTAACAGAAAAGTCATATTCATCATTCACGCATTCTCACAGCTTCTAATTTGCAATCTAACCTTCTCTTCTTGCAGCCATTGACCCAGAGACTTGACAGAGTTCCAGTGGCTGTACTCGTGGCTGTAGTCTTGAACCAGTAGACCAGATACCTAGAGAAACCAAAGCATTGTATGAGCCTTGGAAAAAAAGTCCAATTTAAAACCCCTCCAGTCTATTAACTGCAGTTACACAGTTTTAATAAAAGGGTCAGTCAATAATAATAACCATTCTGACCTGATGCTTCAACCACTTAACCCTAGCTGTAATTAAACAAAAATTCAGTGAAGTAAAAAAAAAAAAAAGAAAAAAAAAAAGGAAAATGGCCATGAGTGGTCAGTGCCAACTGCAGTGTTAATTCTTTATTTGCCAGAAAATTAAAGCAGCTCTAATATGATTCAACATTAACAGCTGACATTGTTATCAGTGAGAAAACTGTGGTGGATTATATGCAGTTAGGTCCATAAGTATCTGGACAATTTATGGCTTGAAAAGCAAACAGACTGCCTTCTGGCAATCATTTTCATAGCCAAGTGAAGCCGTGCACAAAGCCAAACACATAAAGGATCCAGAGGTGAATTTAGTAGCCATTCACTGAAAATCTCAATATGAAGAACAAAGAGATGCCAAGCCAATTTAAGGAAGCCTTAATGAGGTTGAGATGTATCAAAAACTTTAAGAGTGACCAAAAATAACCATCATTCTTAAAAAGAATGAACGCACCACCAGCTCAGCAACACCAGAAAGCTTCAAAAAATGGAATGAGCACAGAGTTTATTTTTCACTTGATTAAGTAAAACCTTTCACATCTATCCAAGTCAAGAACTCTTTACGCGGTAGCTGTATCACTGTTAAAGTCTACATTCAAGAGATGTCCTCAAGACTGCAAATAAAGCGTTTGCATCAAGTTGCAAACCACTGGTTACACTTAACAGGAAACCCTTCCCATGCTCTTTGGGCAGGTCGGAAAAAACTATTTAGGCAGCTAAAACTTAGCTTGTAACAGAGAGATGGGAAGCGAAAAGTTTGAAGAAGAAAAGAAACAGATCCAATATGTCACATCAGCTGTCAAATATGGTGGAGGGAATGTTATGGGCATGTATTGCTGGAGCGCCTATAATGGATTGGGCCACTAGTTGAATTGGCTGTAATGGATTGGCTATAGCATTTGCTCGTATTAGCGAAATACTTCAAAAGTGATCGGACAGAACTTCTAAGTGCAAATGGATAACGAGCCAAGCATACTGCAGAAGCATCCCAAGACTTTTTCTCAAGACAAAAAAAAAGTGACATTTTCCAACTGCAAAGTCACCTGATCTCAACTCAACAGAGCATGCTATTCAGTTATTAAATACAAAACTGAAGGCAGAGAGAGACTCATAAACAAGCAGCAACTGAAGGAGGTTGCAGTAAAAGCCTAACAGAGCATTTCAGGGGAGAAAATGATATTTGTCTGCATTAGTCTGGTGATGCCCATGGGTTCTAAACTTGAGGCAGGCATTGTTTACACAGGATTTCTATCCAATTATTAAAAACAAAAGAATGAGACAAACGCTTGTACAGTCAGATAATTACTCAATGTAGCGGAATATGAAGACATGCTTGTAAGACAAGCCACACCTTAGTTACCTACTTGAATGCGTTCTGACTCTACATGTTTTCTCAGGCCTAGCTCATCCAGTTCCTCTGTATTCGGCACACCATAGTTCCCTACAATAGGATATGTCAGCGTCAGTATTTGACCTCTATAACTTGGGTCAGTCAGGGCCTCGGGATACCTAAAGTAGAAAAAAAACAGAAACATTTTGTAAAGATTTTTATTGAAGTGATTTATTGGTTTAAAAAAAATGCACTTAAACTCACACTTCTATTTAAAACTATATAAATGTAACTGATGCAGAGGTTATCAAATTAAAAGCAAGTTTCATGTCAGATGTCAATGCCTTTTTGTTTCTTCAAATATGTACTGGAATTGTTGAAATGTGCCATGCAAAAGAAATAAATAAATAAAAATCTAACGGTGTTATAATTTCAGTCAACATTTCTCCCTCTTACCCCACAAGACCAGTATTGAAGACCAGCTCTCCAGCTACAGAGGCATCATGCCCAAAAGAAATCCCTTTCATCCTGGTGCCATCCTCCAAGACCAGGTGGGCTGTCTGGGCCTGGGAGTTAAAAGTAAAGTTAAAAAAAAAAAAATCATCACACCCCAAAATAATATATTCTCTTTTTATTAAGAGACTTTGGAAGAACCAAAGGAAAGACTTTGAAAAAGATGTGTTGTAGATTTTGAGTTTAGATGCAATGGCAACCAGTGACGCTCTGGGACATCATGCTGAAACTGCAGGCCTGTGTGAATTGTACTGCGAATGCTGAGACAGACAAATCTGTTTTTCTGTTGTGTAGGAGTGAGAGAGTGCATCTGTACACGTGTCTAAGAGAGAGAGAGAGCTGCATAGATTATTAAAGAGGCTGGTGTGATGCACCATGACCTCCAGATAGCAATCAGGAAAACAGTGACCAATATTACTCGTACTCGTCACAGATATAAAAATATTAGCATACCACCGATTTATTCACAGCCTTAAGATCTTTTAAATAAAAAAAAAGTAATTTCTCAATTAATGCATTTACTTACTAACGTTATTTAGCAAATTAATGCATGTCATTTTAAAAACTAGTACTTTATCTACCACAACCCTGACTCGAAACAAATAAAATTCTCGCCTTTTCCGTGAATGTTGCAATCAGAGATCATCTGAAGCATGACGCAACACTCCTTCTGATTTACACGTTGTGCATAGTTGTGCAGCTGTTTGCCACTTTAGCCGAGACAGGCATGTGAACATCTCACCCACTTACAGCATCTCATTTTACAACTTCTTTTACGAATTGTCACACTAAAATTTCACTTGTCCATGACCGCTCCAAACTGCCTTGAAAAATCAGCCAATTTACTAAAATGTTGCACAATGAAAAACGTCAAGCTCTACCACAAACAACTCAGTGTGTTTTATAGAATATATTCGTGTGTGTATTCGCCGTATGCAAAGCATGCCTGACGCCATTTATTTTAATACACTTGCAGTTTCTACCCCCCCCCTCCTCATCTGGCACGGATTCCTATTTGCCAGCCACCATGTGGATCAGCTGTTGTTTGTAAACTTCAGCATTTTTTTCCTGAACTTCAAGGGCTGAATAAAGTAAATTACTTTCAGCGAGATCTTTAAAACAGTTCAGTTCTTGGATTTATCGCAGACAACAGTCCTTACCAGTCACACTTCTGTTTTCTTACCTTGACACTAAAAAGTTTTGCAGTGTGAAGTCTCAGGCAGCCCGCGTTCCCCACGTTTCTGCCTAACACGCATCCTTGTCTCAAAGATTTCACAACGCTGACAGCTTGGAGGATTTTTGCCATATTAACCTATGGCAGTAAGACGGCGCAGACGTGGTTGAGAAGCTACTTGTTATAACAAATAACTGAGGGAGAAAAAGTGTGAGCGAGATTTAAGCTTTCCCTCGTGTCCACGCCGCAGGATTGCAGTATAAGCAAGTGAGCGCTTGAAACGTTGATGTGGATTCGCCGGTGGGGAATTGTTGAAGCGCGCGGTGTTTAGGGCCTCGGGGAAAGCCGAATGAATGTAGAAGTAGCATGTGTTTAAATTTCGACTCACGGGTAAAGTGATCACATCCCAGCACTAGAATGGTTGTGGTTTTCTAAACAGTTGATGCAACAATATTGTTTAACCTGTTGTTGAATTGAAGATGACAGATATCACAATACTGATATTGTGATTTTAAATGTTCAAATATTTATGGACCTAATTGTTTATGCATACGTGCTAATACACAGTTGTCGAACTCCAGGCCTCGAGGGCCGGTGTCCTGCAGGTTTTAGATGTGTCCTTGGTCCAACACATCTGATTTAAATGGCTAAATTACCTCCTCAGCATGTCTTGAAGTTCTCCAGAAGCCTGGTAATGAACTAATCATTTGATTCAAGTGTGTTGACCCAGGGTGAGATCTAAAACCTGCAGGACACCCGCCCTCGAGGCCTGGAGTGTGACACCCCTGTTCTAATACCTCTAATTCCTTCATTTTTATCAAATTGAAAATTCAAAACAATCACTATCACTGCAAATACAAGCTACAACACAGAGGTGTACTTACTGAATGCAAGGAAATCTAAACACACGTGACCTTTGTAACATTCAATTTGGGATCAAGGCCACACCTTACTTACCTAGCTGCACTGTGAGATGTCAAAAATATATATTTTGAATTGACTTTAATTGTTTTGAAAGCATAAAGGAACACTCATTCTTTTCATTCTCTAGTAGAGCCAAACAAAAATAAGGTCCACTGTCTCAATACGAGGGAGGAGGGACACAAAGGATAAAAATATAGTGCACGATTAGCAGGAAGTGTTCAGAAATGTAGCTCTGTAGTGTATCAGCGTGACTTAACCTGTGAACTATATAATCACAGTCACCTGTTGGTTTTCTAATAAGTTGACCTTGGATGTAGCTTTTGTTCTAATCATTTGGCCGTGTTTCAACATTATTATAGAGACTAATGTCAAGCTAAAAACAGGCTTTTGGCAATTTTTTTCTTAGATTATGTTTTTAGTTTAAGTTACAATGGAAAAAAACAACAACTGACTTTTTAAAAAATGTCTACACACAAGACATTTGTGATTAAATGCACACCCTGCATTTTAGAACATTAAACACAGACAGAGCTAAAAGAAAAATGCTTTCCCACTGGGAATAAATGTGCCCACTTATAGCAAACTTTTGTATAGTGCTTTCTGTGCAACAAACTCTATACAACATTTTCTTTGAGGCCAATTGCCTGCAAAAAAAAAGGCAAACTGACCATGGAGTGGCTGCATGGTGGTAGGATTAGAGTGTACTGTGTATTTGCTGATCACTGCAAGACTGGTCCTCTGTGGAGAAGGCTGTCTGACTGCCACTCTGCTGTGTTCAGCAGTCTGAACAAAGTGGGTGTGAGTACTAGAACCTGTTTAGATCAGGAAATACCTCCACACTCCAGAAAATAGACTTGGAACTATAACATGTGCTGTATAGTTAACTTTGTTGCCATGTGCCAGTCTTTAGCATTAAAGAAGTGCTCTGGTGCAATATGTCATTGCATTGTACATATATGCCTCATTTCCTGTGCTGAAGCTTATTTTGTTTTTATTTTTATATTTTTTTAGTTCTGTGCATTTTGTGTAGTTCCTTTCTATTTGATGAAACTGCCCTCCTCTCCCTGCAAACCACAATCATTTCCCCGATCAAAATGAACCTAGTGAGCTCCTTCTGTAGATCTGTGGAACACTGCTGACATCCAGTGGCAGATGTTGTGCAAGAGCTGCGGAGGGATCTTGAGTCACTGAATAGTGTTACAGCAGCTCAGTGAGTGGGTACACTTGATGTGTAGATTTGCAGCTCTCTGTATATGCATAAGTAAAATAACACCTTCGCTCCTACTATGTTGTAAAAGCTTTGACAGCTTTATCGGTAAAACGACAACTAAATTTAAGTCAGAGGACATGTCTTTTTTGATGTAATAAAGGATGTGATGCATAGTCTCTGTTTATACTGCTGTCTAAACCTCACTTAATACCATTACAGCTTTTTTAAACGGTTGATGTTGTAATCCAATGTAGTGAACTTTAACATTTAACAGGGATTTAAAAGGTTGGTTTCATGTTTTTGAGAGCAAATATCCAGCACAAGCTTAGCCATTCAGGTTAATATTGGTTCATTTTCATACAGTTCGGTTTTATTTATATAGCACCAAATCACAACAACAGCCACTTCAAGGGAACTCAAGCTTCTGTCTCTCTATAGTCAGACTGTTTATTTCTGTGATCGTGCTGTAGCTTATGCAGTAGTTTACATTTACAGTACAGTATTATTCTGCATATTAAAATAACACAGAAGAGCATTTCATGTGCATAGAACATTTATTTATGTATCCTTTTAACAACAATAAACGTGAGCTATGCAAGTGCAAATCTTCCTTGAGTGCATGGGAGTATAGCCTACTGCAGAGCCCACTGCTGAGAGGATAATTAAATATAATGGTTCAACCATATAAAGTTCCACTATGTGGAAATAAATATTCCGAAAAAAAAGAGGCATGAACAAGTAAGGCGTCTGCAGGAGATCTGTTAGTATGTAGTGAAGAGAGACAATGTCACATTGAAAATTAAAAGGTTAAGTGCACCGGTTGAAACTGATCAGATTGTGAAACTCTAACATTAACTCCTACAGTCATTTGGCCTGGAGTCTATACATTACAGACCTCATTACACATCAGTTTTCGTCCTGGTGCTGAACCGTTACAGTAATAAATCATTTTATTTGAAGTTGTCCTTGAGAAAAACCCGTCATAGCAGATCCATAAGCCTGAGAATTATTACTGGCATTAAAAAGCTTTATATTAAGTCTGTAAATATTTTTATGAGACTATGAAGCCACTCAACACTTAATTGGGCAATAACTTTGTTCCTCTGTCACTTTTAAATACACAGGTCATTTAAACAGTGCCATCAAATATCCGATTTGATGCTGGGTCGTTGTTTTTCTGTTTTAAAAATAATGCGGTAAAATAAACATGCACTCAGCGTTTAGAGATTATCACTGCACTATATTAGACCGAAACAACTGATTGTATAATTGTAATTATAGGACTGTATTCATATACTATATTCAACTGTATTCAATTTCGTCCTCTGATCTTCTCTGCTGAATGTTTCCATTTACAGATAGAGTGCCAAAATTCAGCCTTAGCTCTTTTCTATCAATAATGAATAAACTGCATCTAGAAAATAACTATGTGATGACTGCGAGAACACGAGAAGCCTGGGCAATGTACTGTATGGCTCTTTATTACCGGGAGGGCTGTCATTAGCTGCCTTTTAAATTCCTCCACTGATTGGCTGGCGTACGGCCTAATGAACTCTAGTGTCTATCCTCGGCGGAGGGATCCCACATTGTCTGCAGTTTCAAGTGTGAGTTTCAGATGAGTTTCAGATGGGGACCAAGCTTAAGAGAGGACTTAAATAGACGCCCCGCTAACTCTCCCCGCTGTTTGCCAGGTTTCCAAGTCTTGGCCCTGACATAAGAGAGATAACTGGTGCTTCGTTTCAAGGATGTATGGTGGGGTTTGTTCGCCGTCAGTTCGGACTACTTAAATTGAGCAGTTTGACTGACAATACTTTCACTTTACATATGAAAGCAAGTTTGTTTGTATAGTGTGTTCCAACAATAAGACTAATAAAAAATGCTATTGAAAAATATAAACAGGTCGAAAAAAGAAGAAGTGTGTGTGTGCGTGGGATGATTTTGGAGGTCTGAAAGGTTCATAAAGTAGCAGCAGATGAGAAATGTACAGCACCGCAGGACCAAACCTCTCAGTTACAGTTCACAGCATACAGAAAGCAAATGCACGGAAAGCAGTGATTTGTTTCACATTCATGGCCGACCTGATTTTGTTCAAGTCATTGCACACTTAGGCTGGATTTTATGCATACAGCACTAATGGCAGGAGAGCAGGAGTAGTGACATGTGTATCAGTTGTTGCAACAGTTGTAATGACTGGAAAATTGTTTGTGTGACTTTCTGAACCAGTACTTTGAAGCAAAACGTTCCATTATTTAAAAAGAAAAAATAGTAAAACTATATTTTAATGCTTTCATTTGAATTATTCTAAATGAACAGTCGCTGATTTATAATCATTGAGTCAAGCCTCCGTATCTATAATGGAGTTGTGTTGTATACTGTTAATACAATCTTTTGAACAAGGTTTTGCTAGCATCAATCAGTGCCTCAGCATGAGCTGTCAAGCTGGTACAAAATCCGCTCACAGTGTTACCATACATGCTTTGAGTGGCATTGTGACAGTTTAGCAGTCTTGCTGTGACAGCAAATTCAACCTCTGGATTATTAAAGAAAGTTATCGTCTGGAGAGAAAAGAAGGAGCAGACTTTTCCCTTTGGCTCGTATTAGATTCCCATCCTCTGTAGTGATGCAGTGGCCTCAGTAAAAAAGGCAATAGGTACCTTTGTTTAGCCTGAACCCATCTTAAGCCCTGTGTGGCCAGTGTGGGGCTTTCTAGAGAGCGAGGGAGGGGAAGAGAACACATGGGCCACAGAGGCTGCATCAGACCCCTTAAGGAGCCATGGCTCCCGCTCTTTGAAATCCCAAGAAACTTCACACCTCTCTGTGGGGACTATAAATAGGCACCATCTGTCCCCCAGGCTCAGTTACAGCCTCATTCCTTTTGGCATGGACGTAGGGCAGAGAAGGAAGCACTCAGGGTTTAAAAAGAGGGGGCGGTAGATGGAACCAGAATCCAAAATTTACTCTGCTCATCTCAGAAGACTGACTCAGTGACCTCTGCTGAATATTTTGAAGCAAAGGAAGTCCTTCGCTACGGTCCGTCATTTCCTTCTTTTCAGTAACCCTTTCAGCACTGCAGCTCCCCACCGAGCCAAATGCCAGTGACCAAGGAGCTTCTGCCATCTTTGGAATCTTACACCACACTGCACTCATCGCATGATGTTTTTCTCAAGCTCATGTTCTCAGCATTTCATTAATCATGCTTAACGCAGGAGTACTCCAAGGCTAGGACAGGTGCTATGTCTTTAAATCAGTACCTCTGTCTTTCCTTCTTCGTGGAATCTTAATTGCACAACTCGTAATTTCACGGCTGTTTTAGTTGCAGTACTATAAAATCCAGAATTTCCAGTACGGATACAAGTTAGAAATACTTTGAACTGCAGAATTTGACAAATTACTATGAACGCAAAGTAGCAAACATTCATTGCCACTTTATGTCACAACTCCATTCCTGAGGTGAGACTGTTATAGCACCTGTCCTGAAGCAAACCTTGGAGTGATAATACGAAATGCCTCTCTTGTCCCCACCAAGGGCATAGCTACAGAGTGCGGAAGTGACCCAGAGAAGACAGGTTAAAGCAAGGTAGCTGCAAAAGAATGCCCATCAAAAGCCCCCCACTCACATCTATCAACTGCTTTGTTCAACTCTACTGCAAACAATTTCTTTGTCTTTCTGTGATCTTTCTGTGGAACATAATTTGGTTATTACTAAGTAGGAAGATAATAGGCTTTCACTTCAATAAAGACTGTTTGTTTTACCCCACTTTTGGTTATTGCTTCCTATTACTGTTTTGCTTTAACATCCCAGATCCTCTATAATGTTCAGTGATGATTTATCTTATCCTATCCACTTCAGACTCAAAAGAAAAGTTCTAGTAAGAAGAAAGTTGAATAAATACAAACATTTGTGTAGGGAATGCACCATGGCTGATTCTAACTAGTGATCTAGACTTTTTGTATGCACTATTTCTGTTATTTCTTTAACGGGGGAAACAACCACTAGCAAAATTGTGGTTGTAAGAGCTAAACTTTTATAGTGCTTGTTGACCAACTGGAAGACCTGACTACCAAAGAAGGAATACGAGGCACATAAGAAATATGAATAGCTCTGACAGCTCACGGTCTTCACCCTAACTAGGATAATTATAGCTCAGTATTGTCTGAGCTTGGAAGAAGATTGGCTAGCTGGTCACTTTGCATAGCTTATTATATGATCAGAGAATATATTCAGGGTATTTTAAAATAAAGTTTAAAAATAAAAGAAAGAAAAAGTACTTTTTAAATTACAGGTACATTATGTAGACCTATATAATGGTAGCGACATGGCTACAGGGCATGTAGGCTGGTCCTCCAAGGAAGGTCCAACCTGAGACTGGAGAAATGGAGTATGGGTGAACTCTATATCAGCAAAAAAAGAGTCTTACACTTGTTTATCAATATGGTACAAAGGTCTTAAGCTGCTCCTTTTCCTTTATATTTTGCTAAGAAAATGGGAAATAGGTGCAAGCATTTAATAAAATATGTGCAACCACAGGTGGAAATATGGCATATGAGGCAAAAACAGTCTATACAATTCTAATGAGCTTGAAAATCAATATTTGCTATGACCACCTTATTTTCAACAGAGCCTGAACTCTCTTAGTTAAGCTTTGAGATTTCTCTAAGCAGGTTTTAGGGTTCCCCAAGCTTCTTGAAGGACATTCAAAGCTTTTCTCTGAATGTTGTCTGCCTTTTATTCCATTCTTTGTCAAGATTATCCTACGTTGGTTAGGTATCCAGGTATCCTTTTACTTGGCAGTGTATTTGAGAACATTGTAATAACTGCCAATCAATTGCTTTCCAGGTAGTATTTCATGGTAGACCCAAATCTGACCTTTTCTGTCTTTGAAATTCCATCAATTGTGATAAAATCCTCTTCACTCCATGTTAGCTACAAACCATCACAGAGACTTCACTATGTTTTACAGGCTGTAGACACTTACCTTTGTACCTCTCTCTTGACCTCCACTTTACATACACAAGATTATTTGATTTTCTATCAATAAAAGCCACTCCGCATTTAATCATAAGGTTATCTCTAGATCTCTTCCACAATCCATCTTTTGACCTGTCTCCCTTTCCTCACCAGCAACCAGTTTTGGCCAATGGCTGCCTTTGCCCGAGCTTGGACTGGACTGAAAATGACCAAAATAGCAGCCATTGTCAAAGAAAACCTGAAAGTCCTTCAGAAGCCTGTAGAACTATTGCACAAGACCACGTCTGGCTTCTTTTGAGCAAAATATAAAGAAATGAGGGTTATTCAAGACTTTTACACAGTACTGTATGCTACGAAGAAGCTCCACATACGATCTCTCTTAGATAGTCTTCCTCATGCATAAATGTAACAGCTCCACTCCATCTCCACAAAAATAAGAAAACACAACTCATTGTAACATTGGATACAGGTTTTTTTTTCTCCCTTATCCTCTTGTTCTGTTACCGTGAACGGCATCGTGAATCACCAAGGGGGGCTGTTATATTTGTTCTTCAGATGTCACTGCCGTGCCATGCACTGTAAGGCTGAAGCTCATTCTTCTCTCCAAAGGTCTGACCTCATATGTCTTCTATGGCATTCTCAAAGGAACTGAGCACTGAAGATAGCTAAGTAAAGGTTTAAGCATTTAGTCATGAGAAGACAGCACTGTATATATTCACTAATGCGATTCTCAGTAACAGTAAACCCAAAGATATTTAGACACCCTTTTTCTTCACGCTGCTGGAGCAAATGACACAGAACTTATTTGTCTGGATTTTAATTTGTTACGGGAGTGAAATTGAAACATTATGTAGGTTTGAATAAGCAAAAGGAAAAAAACTGCCCAGTATTTTACTCACTAAAATGTTTCTATAAATGTTAGAAATGACATTGCTTGGTAAATTTTTAAAGATTATCACCTCATGAACTTGCTCTGTCCATTTTTTTCTCTTTTCATAAGCTGACCTGCCATCACCTCCTAATAAAGCCCAGCTCTATCGTGCTGCTGAATCCATTAAGGTTCTATAGTGGAGCTCAGTTTGGACTGCAGCACAGGTGCAAGGACTGGGGCAGAGTTTCTATAGGGGGAGGGAGTAAAGGGAAGTCAGACTCCAAGAAGATGAAGTGGAGTGCTGGGGGTGAGCCTAGATGACAGCTGAGGGACTGAGGCTTTCTCTGGCTTACCCTCACGGAGATGGGGTCAGTGAAAGCAAGTGGGTGGGGAGTGTGTAGGGGTTGGGGGCTGTGGGGTGAAGGAATTTATGCTGTTCCTTCGTCACTTAATTCATGGTGTTGGGGGCAGGGCGGCACCGCTGGCACTGGGAGACAGATATAGACAAGAATTAAGGAGGTAGAATTTGCACTCTTGGCCTTGTCTGGGTTACTGGCATCAGCAGCTGAAAGCTCCACTAGGTCGCCATCTCCCTGTGCCTTTACGTCACATCCTTCCTGTGGTTGTGGTGACCCCTCCTCCCCATTCACCTCCCTCAGTAGAGAATCAAACTGACCACAGCTGCTGATCTACCCAACGCACATTATCCGTGACTAGAAATAAACAATGGCTCTTTATTAGTTCTGAAAGACACTCCTTCCACCACCTGTTCATCTAAAAAATGAGATATTGACACTGACATATTAATTTGAAGTAGTCCGATCAGTTAGGTTTTTTTTCTGACTACAGCCAACAGCAGACGTATTTCTTACCATAAAACGTCATATGCATTTATTCCTTTTTGAGTTTTCTACACTCTTAGATACACACATATTCCAAATGTATTTGTATCAATACTCCACTGGCACCACATATAATAGGGTCATCTCAAGCTAAATATTAAAGCAAATGTGCCATGTTCTTATGATTGCACCATCGTGATATCAGTTGCACATATTCTAAATATGTTGTGTAATATTTTAAAGGAATGTTAGAAATATCGTCACCTTAAACTCACTGGAAACACGGATATCTGTGCTATATTTCAAATAAATTTCTGTGCAATGCTTGGATACACAGCTGATGGTAAAAATGAAGCCCCCCGAAGAGTCCATCAGAGATGTTGTCAAAGATCAGCTCAGCTAACATTACTAATATTGTGGTAAGCAGAGATGTGTTTAATGAAACACTGATACTGCAGTTCCTAGAGGATATGACCATGGACGTCTTTTTCTTTTCAGAGAAAAAAGTCATTGACGTATTTCTGCTCTCACACTCATAATCACTCACATTAACTTCTGCTTGACAGCAGCTGATTTCATTTTCCATCACATGTCTAATATTGCAGCTCCACGGGATCTGCTCTTTAGTTTCCATCAAATTGCTTTATCTCTCCTCTACTCAGACACATTCCCATTTCTTAGGTCAGGTTTTAATGGTCTGATAGTCGCTGATTTGTGTTAATGTATCCATATCATCTATTGGATTGGCCTGAAAAACATTTCAGAATATATTACCTAGATAGTGTACGCAATGAAGCGCAAAGCTGTGCGTAAAAGTGGGGGCAGTGCGTAAAAGTAGATCCTTTAAGAAACGATCCAGCGGAAAGATCACGTGACCCCGGATAACCTTTCACGCCGTTTCAATGTTTTCGTTTGTGATTATAGGTATATGGCTAAACACCTTCTGGCTCGTAGCCCTATATTCCAAGTTTAGAGAGAACCCCTTCACATACACACACCCCTCCCATCCACTATCCAATCCTTACACGGGGATAGGGTTGACGGGTGGTCAAGAGGAAAAATAGTCACATATATATACGCCCCAACGGTGATTTCTTCCTCTGTGCTCAGTCTGTGCTACAGTCTTTGTGTGTCACCCGATCCGGGAATTGTCTGTGCTTCAGGGCCAAAGTAGTTCTACTATCAGCAAAAATGGCACCCAAGAAGGACGCTAAGGCTCCCGCAAAGAAAGCCGAACCTGCGCCCGCACCTGCACCTGCACCAGCGCCCGAGCCAGCCCCTGCTCCCGCAGCTCCCGCTGTCGACCTTTCCGCCATCAAGGTACAATGACCTGTGAAGGCCTAACCAGATCTACACTGGGGTGCTGGATACCGAGGAAGGAAGAACTGGGATTTATCTCTCTCTTCCTCTCTAGTCATAAAGTTGCATGACAGAAGTAGACGGATGCAGTGTTTTTGCTAAATGGAGTAAGAGCTTGGTGGAGTGGCGGGGGAGGGGCAATCACCATTTATTACATTTATATGAATGATTTGAATATCTATAAGCTTATACGCACTTGAGAGTCAGTGAGAGCAACTGCGGGTTGGCAGGACCACAATAAAAGGTGTGCAGAGTATTGGGGAGAATGAGTGGGACCATGGATAGCGCACCATGTCTTAGATCTCTTAGACCACACCCTGGGCTCTCTGGATTGGACTATCAGAGTAGGGACTAATATGTGATGGCAATGCAGAGTGACACCAAATGTGGACATGTTAACGTAGCTAAAGATGGACCTACATATGTGGCATAATATGAAGCTAAATTTGGTTTTGATGTGATTGTTTAGGGCACAATAAATGGGAAGTGCCTGATCACGTTGTTTGAATACAAATGTGATGTTAATTACATGGCAAGTGATAACTTTTGCCTTTCCATGTTTTTTACTAAAATGTTGCTTTTATATTGGCTTGTAGGTGGAATTCAGCGCAGACCAGATTGAAGGTATGTAAAACTTAATTCACCTCAGTTCTATACTGTTACTTACAGTCCACAAAACTCAGCTGGCCCTCCATCAGAGAAATCTGAAAATCTGCCTTTATCATAAAATGTGACTTGCAAATTCCATCAATTAAAAACATACAGGGAGCAAAAGAGAAATAACAGAGTACAGCAATGTAAAAAAAAACTACAATAGACATCATAACAGGTCTCAGCGTATCCATGACAGTTGGACACCTCATTCATTTTTGTATTTTGAAATTCCACAAAGCCATCAAATCCATTCTGAAGCCCATTTGTGGCTAATGAAGCTCAGAAACACTTCATGCGTACAGTCAGTCTTAGGAAGACTTTTACGGTTTCAGAAGCTTGACTGATTTGCATGCTTGAATAAGAAACCGCATATGTGGTTAAACATGTGGCTTCTTGCATGGAAAACACTGGCAACAAATGCATCAACTAACTGAACTTGTTAGTAAAAATAAATAGGACAACTGGTGTCAAGTTAAAAACACTCAGATTGCATTTTAAAAAGCATTTTGATCACATCACAGTTTGGCTGTAAAGAGTATCATTTAATAACGAAAGGGTCGCATGTCACAAATCAAGCCAGCAAATCCCTGTGACCAGATATTAACTTTAGCTTGTTTACATGCTTTTTAGAACTCTGTGTCACTAGATCAGCGATATCTCATTGTGTTCCAAGAGCCAACAGCCAAAAAAAACAAGAAAAAAAAAGAAAAGATCGGAAGATTTAAAGATTACAGATGGAAGCACAGTAAAATGATAGTGTAGTGTTTGACAGATAGAAACACCTGTGTGCTGTTGGTTGGAACCACATGACCAAACCTGAAGTCTGGCAGGCTGCTTGTTACACTGCAGTCAGCATTCCCTACTTTTACTCAGCTCGCCCACAGAGGGCCTTGCCTTTAAAAGGAGGAGCTCATATTCTCAGCTATGTTTATCAATTCCAAGGTGGTCTTTTAAAAGAGCCCATTGCCCCGCTGACTGAGAGAGAAGGAGACAGCTGAGATGAAAATAGTATGAGGGGTGACGAGATCGGCAGGAGAGACTCTATTCAGCCAGTAATACCACAACCTTTTGGGATGTCTTGCACTTGTTAGATATTTTCCTTGTCAGTTTGTAGCATAGCTGTCTCCACCTGCTGACATGCAACAGCTAAGGCTGAAATATAAACTAGTGACTCGGTTTAAAAAAAGCATTTACACAAACTATAACTTCAATTTTTGAAGTAAGATATGTTATGTTTGCATATACATACAATCAGATGACAATGCATATCACATATATTGATGAGCAACTGTGCTAGTCTATAAAATAAACATCACAAGCTTCTTTTTATACAAACATAAATGCAAAAATATTGCAATACCTCAGGTTAGTGCTATTTTTATGCAATTAAATGTAAATGTGCCCCAAATGCAGTTCTTCTTCTTTAAATAGGTTTTTGCATTGCTGTAGTTTCTGTTAAATAAAGAAATTCTACAGTTAGAAGGAATATAACAGAAATGTCTTACTGTCCATGATAAAGACATAACAAACTATAATGATTATAAACTTTACCAACTTTGAGATAAAATAAAAATGGAAATTATGGATCATTAAGCTGGCAAAATCCTCTCTTGCTTCTGTTAAACAGACTACAGGGAGGCCTTCGGTCTGTTCGACAGGGTGGGTGACAACAAGGTGGCTTACAACCAGATTGCTGACATCATGCGCGCTCTGGGACAGAACCCCACCAACAAGGAGGTGACCAAACTGCTGGGAAACCCCTCTGCTGATGGTACAGTAATGACATTTAGTAACTGCTCCCTCACTTGATCACTTAAAGATTTGCTACAGAAGATGTTAGGGAGCATGAAATACATGACTAGATTCATTCTAATCCCAATAAAGATAAGTTAGCAATTTGCTTTTTGTATTGATGCCAGTATGACATGCTGTCGTCACTGGGCTAAAACAAGGAACATTACTAACTGAGGCATAGTTCAAAAGGCTAATTTGTCTAAACTGATTTTAATAATATGTGTGGTAAACATTAATGGATAGCTCTGGGTTTTTGGTAAAATATGCAAAAGAGGTGTACAGTGCTGCTGTCAAACACAAACGATAGCAAGTATGAGAGAGAAATTATCAGTAGCTGCTTTTTTGACTGGAAGCAGTCATGTTCAAAGAATTGAGAAATGATCGTCTGCTCATCAAAAGTGTCTTATATTGTGGTCAGGTCTGTGCCTTTGAGGAAATGGCATAATAAATTGTTTATGCTGCCAGCTAGTGGTCAACATTGTCATATTCATTCATAAACTCTCCCAAACTGTGAAGTGTAGCACAGAGCTATGCAATAAATGCTCACGCTTGTCCACGTCTTGTATTTTTCAGTACAAAACGTAGCCTGATCTAAAACTTTTTTGTTTGTTTTTAATCACACACACTTTGTATTCTAAACTAACAGAAGAACTATATTATTATAGTGGTTAACATATTTGCCTAAGACGAGAAAGATCCCTGGTTCAAGACCAGGAGGAGACACAAATCCCTTGAAGGGCATGTGGTATAAAAACCTATGCTAAATCCAATATGTGAATCTGCCATGGCAGCCCCTTTAAATAAGGGAGCAACTGAAAGAAGACAAATGATGGTGTAGGTGCAGATTTGTGCAAACTCAAGACTGCAATCAAGATCAAAATGACAAATGACCTAATAAATAAATAAACAAAGTAATAAATGTGCCTTAAAATAGGACTGCGCTGTGCTCAATCGTGAACCTGCTGAAGCTCTAGAACTCTGAGCCTCCCTTTAGTGTCACCTCTAGATCCAACTTACTCTACCTCCTTTCATGCAGACATGGCCAGCAAGAGAGTAGAGTTTGAGGGCTTCCTGCCCATGCTCCAGGCCATCATCAACAGCCCAAACAAGGCAGGATTTGAAGACTATGTTGAGGGTCTGCGCGTCTTCGACAAGGAGGGCAACGGCACAGTGATGGGTGCTGAGCTGCGTATTGTCCTGTCAACACTCGGTGAGTCAGCCTAGGATGCGTTTCCTTTGATCTGTTCAGGTGCGTGCCCGAGTCGCTTTGTGTGTTGTTAATATCAGATGTCCTCTGCCTCCCCCTGCAGGAGAGAAGATGACAGAGGCTGAGATTGACGCTCTCATGACAGGACAAGAGGATGAAAACGGCTGTGTCAACTATGAGGGTGAGCCACACAGTCCAACAACAGCTACATAAAAACATGATGATACTATTACTGCTGCTGATAGTATTCACACTGTTCAAAATAATTATTAACTCTATTATTATAGATTGTTTTATCTTATGTGAGAATTACTTTACAAGTTTTGCTTAATCTAACCTGTGAAAACTATTTGACTCCTTCTGTCTTGGAGCTTCACATCCCTGATGATGTCATTGCTTTTCTTTGATATTAATAGAAGTGTTGAATCCAGACTTTTTGGAGTTAACACACAGTATCTTAGCCTCGTGTAAGTCTCTCTTATAGTCTTAAAGAAGTGACTGTCAAACCTTTTCTAGTGTCATCTGTCCTCTAGACAAAAAAGTGTAGCTTAATAGATGAAGCTATTATAGACAGTACAAACTCTCATACTTTAAATGCTGTGAATCACAGAAAACAATATCTTAGAAACAACCACAGCAGAGATAGTTTCTTACTTTGCGATTTGCTCATAAAATGTAAACAGCAAAGAACAAAGTGCTTTTTATCAGCAAAGAAAATGTAATGAATGATGAGGGTGTTAACAGAGAAACTGCAGTGTCAGTCTTCACATTTAGTAAATTAAACATATGTTTATTTCATGGAAGTTTGAGAATGTATTTTTCTTCCAGTTCACTCAGTTTTCCCTCTCTTCCTTTCTTGTTTTTTTTTTTTTTCTGTCTCCCGCCCCGGCCTTCGCCCGCAGCCTTCGTCAAGCACATCATGTCTGTGTAAGGACCCTGCCACCGTGGTGGTGAGCATCGTACATGTGCAGACCCCATGGTGTCGCTGCATTCGCTCGCTGCTTCCTGTACCATCTGTGGAAGCAGGGGGATCAAAGGACTATGAGATATCATTTCCTGAATCCTTGTTTTATTTTTTCAACACTTTCTTTTTCCTCTTTTGTCCAAACTGGTGCTTTTTATTTTCCTCTCTTCCTCCTCCTGTCACTTGGAAAGCTATCCTGATTACTCATGAGGTGCTTCTTTCGTTATCTTCACCAAAATCCCGCAGTGTCATTGGGGTTTATATTCGTCACAGAGGAACAGTGATGGATGGGAAGGCGGAATAACGATGACCATCCCTCCCCACTTACTGCCTGTCTGGCTCTCTATCTGCCAGTAAAGTGACTCGTTTGGCCCAGGACTGGCCATCAAAATGAATTCAATCCTCTTCCAATCTAACCCTCCCTAAGTCTTAACTTATTGTATCCTCTGCCATTTCACAATAAACTTTTCACACTCCCATTTAATTTCCCTCTTTTTGACTCCGTGTGTTGTACGCTGATATTTGGACATTTATTTTAAGCCAGATGTTTTCAAAAGGAAGTGGTTTGACATTTTGAAGTTATATACGCGGTGCTTTTTCTGGTTAGCGGAAAACAAAACAAGTACGTCACTTTTTTTCCCATTTTTTGGTCGTTTTATTGTCATTAATTATTGTAACTGGTGTCATATCAACAAGAGAAAAACTGCGTACATCTACTTGACCTTTTAAATACATTTACAGTTGCTGTAGGTTGGAGTAGGAGGTGGGGAAGGGGCACACAGAGATGGGGAATGCAGAAAAAACACGGAAGCAAACAAACAGTTGCAGGTGAGGGCAGTAAGTAGTGGGCAGGAGGGCAGGGCATACCACAAATGGTGTCTGAAAAAGAAACTAGATCACCCAAACACTTTTTTTTTCCTAACAGACATAACAGGAGTTGACTGAGTCTTTTTAACTTTTAGGATTTTTCAAAATATTTTTGTCCAATTTATTCTCCCGCATATTGCAACAAAACATCCAGATACGGTAGCGTCCGCTGTAAAACAGCAGGGGACCTGCACCAAAAAGCACACGCACAGACAGATTTCAGAGTAGCTGCATCTTCTGCTAAATATCAGGTCGCAAATTGTAGCATCTCCTCTGTGGTTCCGGCAGTCCCGATGAGGGCAATGTCAGCCTGTAATACTGGAGAAATGTCAGTGCTGTTTATTCTTGTGAGCTGCGTCTGAACAGACTTTCCTTTTGAGGATGTTTGTCGAATGAGTGCCAGTGTTTAATACTGCTGTGATGTATGGACAGGCTTCTGCGTTGAACCGCTGAGCAGGTGCAAGTGTGTGATGCACTTTGACATGACTGAGATGCATTCTTTAGCAACACCAAATCAGCTGTCTGACATTGTCACCAAGCATTACACTGTAAACAACTATTAACTACAAAACATGAACTTGTTTAATTTTTATCCAATAAATGAGGAAATAACTTACTAAAATCCTTATTTTAAATTACAAAATAGCCTCTTTTAAGACTTGAATCCATACATGCTCGTGGTAACATGACCTAGTTGCTTGCATAAATGCAATTTTACAGATTTTCAAGCCATTTTTGTCACTTCCTTTTAAAATGTTTTCAGGACATGTAGATGGCAAAGAACCTTTATTTTATACATGTTTCTATATATATTTGATAAATATATTATATATTGGATGACAAGAATGACTTGCAGTAAGGATGCGTGTTTTGATAGGGTGTCCATGCACGTTTACTGAACAAGAGCAACACGTGCGGTGTGGTGGTCGTGGCGTTATTTCTTATTCAAAGTAGAAAAAAGGCTGTTGCTTCTTCAACACTGATCCAAGACCAGTAAAGCCAATCTTTTGTCCCCACTATTTAGAGGTTACAGCAAACTTTTCTTTGCAACATCATTCAAAACGAGGGAGATCAAAATCAATCAGAAATAGGACGTTTGGGTTTAAAATAGACAGAAAACAGAATAAATAGGACCAAAGTACAGTAGCTCCTACTTTGAGTCTCTACTTAGAACCGGTTTAGCTGAGTAGTAGCGGTGATCAGTCAGCCTTAGGGTGGCAGGAGAGGGCAGAAAAGTTTGAATGGATCAGGATGAGGACGTCTTGGGTGCAGAGCAGCGATCCAGAGATCCAGTGTTCACAAACCCTGCTTGGCCAGAGCTGCAGTGACATCCTCCGCCAAGGTTGCTAACTGTGGGGAATCCATCATGTTGAGACTCCCGGAGGATGATAGATGGCTTTCGCGGATGCGGTGGGGAGACACTGAGCCAGAGAGACCTGGTGACTGGATGATGATCTCGGCTCCATGATCTACTCGGGCCTTGGCATTGTCCCGAAATGTCAACCTGTGGCTTTCAATCTGTTAAAGGCAGATGGTGTGATGTGAGAAGCGAATAGGGAAAAACAAATATTACTATCAGACGTCATATGAAATATTGATTCATTTTAGAAACGGCTTTAGAACAAGTGGAAAAACTCCCATGCCTCCAGAGGATTACTGATCACTTATTAAGAGCAGTCATGTATGGACTGATGTATATACTGTACCTTTACTGCTAAAGGAATACAGCAAGTTTTTGGAAGATTGGCCTGGTGGAAACACCGTTTTGTAAGATTTAAACTTAATTGACTACAGAACTATGGAAACAAATAGTTAAGATGCACACACACAATGACGTGAGAGACTGATGGTCATACAGAAAATGATTATTTCAAGTTATTGCTACTACAGAAAAGTTTTCCAGGACTCTGCAGTCATGTGAAAAACCAAGTACAACCCATGGTTTAATATCTTCTAGAACCACCTTGAGCAGTAATAATCTTAAGTAATAATTTTCTACACGACGTACTCTTCTTTACGTTGCATCAGTTCATTGTGGTTTTCTCAGAGATTCTATTACCAATTTTCTGGTTTGCTTGTTCTTAGTTTTTCACATGACTGCAGAGTCCTGGAAAACCTTTTTTCTGGTTTGCAATGCAACAAGATAGTTGTCTAGTTGCATTACCCAGTTTCAGCCAAGCTTTAACTGTCAGACAGATGGCCTCACATAGAGTACTTATACTGAGGAGTTCACGGTCGACCGACTGAGTGCAAGGTGCCCAAGTCCTGTGGCAAAAACAAACCCAAATCATCACACCACCATGCTTGACAATTGATATAAGGTGCTTGTGCTGATATGCTGTGCTTTGGTTTTGACTACATGGAACAGTGTATATTACAGTTAAACATCTAAATGATGTCTGATTGAAAAACACGCTCTAGAAGTCTTGCAGGTTTAGATGCAACCTGAGCTTGGTTGCTATGTTCTTTGTAGAGAAAAGCTTTCTCCTGACAACCTTCCAGACAAGACGTATCTGTGCAATCCTTTTCTAATTGTACTGTCATGAACATTGAGTCTGAGATGTAGGCCTTGGGCTTTTTTTGCAATTTCTCTGACTACTGCACAGCCTGAGATTTGGGTGAATATTGAGTAAAGGGAGAGTAAAGGCTATTACTTATGAGGGCTTATATTTAAATTGATGAGTAGGACAATCTCTCAATAACTTGATGTTTTCCCTTAAATGGCTGATTAGAAGCATGGAGCTGACACTCACCGTCACGTGGCCTCCACCAGGAATGTGGTGAGCATTTTCCAGGGAACCCACCTTTGCTTGGGCTTTGTCTTTGAAGTCCAACTTCACACTCTCGATACGCACATTACCACCTCCTGTTTAAAAGCAGAAGAAGTGTAAAAACTATTAAGTGAGAAGAGCGCTATATTAATTGTAAGTATTTATTTCAATTTTGAAATTGAAACAGCATCAAGTGAAAAAAAATGCGAATACTTAGTCACCAAATATCCACCTAATATCTACTCAAGACACGCCCACCTTATTAAGAAGTTATTAAAGGTCAGATGAGAGAGTGAGGTTAAAAATTGTGCAGAGTTAAAGTATGAAACCCCAGTAGCTTCTCAATGAGAGTTTAGGAATAGATGAAAGACTGTAATAAACATGGCAGAATGAACAGCAGGTGGCGCTGCAGGACAGTCCAATACTCTCTATGGGTAAATAAAAAGGGGATTCCATATTTCTGCCTGGGGCTTTGCTGCCAAAGTACTGGTAGTGCAACTAAATCTTTCCAGTTCTGTAAATTAAGCTGGAAATTCAGAAAATGATTTCAAAGGCCAATTCAGATAAATATAAGCACAAGTTCTGTGCAGTTATCCGGAAGAATAAAAAACATAAAACCACTTTTATGGCATCTAATAATTATGATTTATATTTTAATTGTAGAGCTTTTAACATGACTGTCACAGAGCATCACACTGCCCTACAGCATCAGAGAATTTATTTTGTTGTATTAATGGAAAAGAAATTTCAAACTTACCAACAGCAACCCCTATAACCAATATGCAAGTTTTCTTTTAGTGCAAGTCCTATGGACTTAGGAATGTTAAGGGATTACTGTGAAGGCAATTTATTACTTTGCATTTCAGAAATTTGGATGAACAAACATTAAATTGAATGTAAAACCCTCTCCAGGTTTGATGTAACCCAATTTATTAACATCATATCCCACACTCTAACACTCAAGGTATAAAGACAAATTTCAGAAAATGCTGCCAGGAACCAAAACACCTCCTACATGCGGCCACCTGCGGACACATCTATCAGGCTGTCAGTTTACTGCTTGCTTCCACTGTTGTTGCAAATTTAGATACAGACTGGTCCAGGAGCTGCATCTGATTGACATGTTATTTCAGGAGTTAATAAAAAAACTGCCAAATGAATACATACATTCAAATAGGGCAGGAAATTCTTTGTCTAACAAATACAAGAAAACCGGTCTTAGAACGTCTAATCTGTGTCCCTTGGTATTATCGTGTAATGATAAGACCAGGTGGAAGCGCACAGGGGTTTACCTGGCATTGTAAGCCAGCAGCATCAAACAGAGTTGGGTGATGAATGTTGAACTCAACACTGTTTACCTGTCTGGCTTGTCTACTATGCACTTCCTTATGTCACTAAAAGAAAAAATGGGAGCGTGCAGTTCATCTTATCTACTCACATTTTTAGCTTCACATGCAGTCATACCTTGAGGCTTTCCAGTATAACCACAGTCTGAACTCAAAAGCTCATGAAATTTAGATAAATTGCTCAAGTGTATCTAAGCAGTTCGACGGCCTCCTGGACATCCCACATATAAAATTCATATTTGAAAGTAAGGGACTGCAGCAGCAACCTTCTGGTCACAGCACACTCACTGCAGTGCAGTGTTGCCCTCTTTGTAGGGGAACTGCAAACCTTTACCTGGCCGATGATGGATGTTGTCTAGAGAGCCACACTTGGAGGTCACATGGCTCAAGTCAATCTTCTTGTTCTGTATTTGTACCTGGAAGGAACACAGTCAGGAAAAGGCAAGTTTAGAGCCCACAGTTCAAGGCAAGATCATCAGGTCCCCCCCCCCCTGATTTATCAAGAGGAATACATCTGATCTAGATTGTACCTGTAACCGAAGCAACCTGTTTTCAAGCTGTAAGTATGTCTTGAAAATAATTTGTCCCATTTATAAAACTGAACAGATACACATAACAGTGAGAAGTGTAAGGCAAAGAGAGGGCAAGGACACACCGAGGAGGTCTGAAGAGCAACCCGCAGAGAAATGTGTAAGGAGTGAACTGATGAGACAGCAAACATAAAGCTTTAATCACAGCACGATGAACAAGGACAGATACACCACATCCTGAGATGAATCACGCAGACACGCCTGTGGTCAGCAACCTTTGCCATGTCGCTGATTTAGTACAAATGTCTTTTGTAACCAGTGATTTTGTGTCCCGTAATTTCAACCCTCTTTACAAGGCCCGGGACACAAAATGACATAAAAAGTAAGATGACACATAGAAAGTCACATAAAAAAAAAAACCACACCGCAAGCACACAATACTGTATGCAGCCTTTACCTACAATATATCTTGTTGTGGCCTTATTGTTTTGTGAAGCTGTGGACTGACAAAGAACACCAAGTCTCTTACACATGCAAAAGACTAGCAAAAGTATACCATATGAGTTTTAAAGAGAAGAGATTATAAGTGCTTTGTGTCAGCGTGGGTGAACATCAGGCTACTGTTTGGCACATCGCTCCTGTAGTCATGTCACTTAGGCATCTGTTAACCCCAATGTTGATGTTTTTCATTTGTATGGTATGTGTTGATTTCTTACATAACACAGTACCTTCTGCAAATGCAAATTCTTGACCTATTCATATAACTGAACATAAACCAGATACATGCATTTTTCTTCAGATGCGCATGATTGCTTAATTTATCAGTTCTACTAAGAAGTGAAAACACCAATCACACACAACATTAAAAACCATCTTTCTGAAGGTCTTTGTACAAAGCACCTTGGACCCATTAGGACTTATGGAGGCCCTGTATGATGATGGTAGTGGGTCCTTTAGGGTCCTTTAGTGTGCTGGAGTCTCTGTGGATCAAGTTTCTTCTATGTGCTGCAGATCATCATTAGGGATCTTGGAGCCAGGATCGTCACCTTGGACTTTTGGTCTCTTAAAGTCATTGCTGAAGAGTTTTTGTGGCCTGGTGGAGCACATTGGTCTGCTGGGAAAGGCTGCTACCACTGAAAAAGGCTAGTATGCCTTCTTATGTAGGTTATACATGTAAAAGTATCATTGATGAACACAAGGATCCAAAGTCTTTAACAGTAAGAACCTTCATTAATTGCACATTTTTCATAATAAGATTACTAAAAAATTATAACACTTTTCATAATAACACTGTGATACATGTTTTTTTTATTTAAGCAATCAGTGGGTTTAATGTTGCCGATGATTGGTGTAGATTTTACACATTAGCAGAGTAGTACGATATCCATTTTTAATTGTTTCTCAAAAGAGAACTGCAATAATTGAGTGTTTGCATGCTTAATTTGGAGAAATGACATTGTTTTCTTTATTTATATCAAATGTAATAAAGATTTTCTGACTAATAGTTAATTATGGCTTTAATTTTTTCAAACCTTTGCCTCAGTTTTCTAGTGAGTTTTTTTAAAGTCTAATTTATCAGAGGCAATACGAACTGGCTCTTTTATACACTGACGGGAGCTGATGTAATCTCCAAATATAATAATTTGCAACAGAGGGAAGAGTAAAGAGCACTTCTCATGAAATTATGCACAGTTATATGCAACAACTTTTAGTAATGTTTGATTGCAAATGTTAATCTGCAATTTAATGTCCTTACGTTCAGCAACTCAGCCAACCACCGCTCTCCACCTTCGCTCTCCTGAGCGACCTTGACTTGTGCTGGGCTTGTCCTAAAAATCTGCAGGAACTGTCAGTTGAGCGGCCTTTGCGCTATTCTTCACTTGATGTGTACTGACACTCTATTTGAGACTCTCAAAACTAAGATGCTGCAATATATGAGCAAATGTGCTACCACGTGTCTCTTTAGGTTGACGGCGGTTTTCTGCAGATAATTAAAGACGAGCGATTACAAGTAACATGTAAGAATACAGAATAATACACACAATGCCAACTCTGATTTCACTACTTTGAGGCCGCTATTGTAAAACTGGGCACAGAATAATAGCTGTTTCTTGTTACACAACAGATGAATTTAATCACTACAGTCACCTGAACAGATAATATCTGCTGTGCCAAAAGCACTGACCTTATAAATGTTCCTGGCACTACTTTTTTCAGCTGCTGTAGCAAGAATCAAATAAAAAGAGGTTTTATGGGAACAGATCATTCTGAAGGAAGTGATATAAAGTCAAGAGATAAGTTTTAACTGTCTCATTGTTATTAAGCTTGCATAACTGTGCATTGTTAATGTGCATTATTCAAATCAGAAACTGCAGATGGAGCGCACACTATACCTGCTGCCTTCAGATGGCTGTAATCAGTCTTAATCAAGTGCTTCATGCAGCGTGCTACCTGTTGTGGATGAGAGATGCTGGCAAGAGTTTTGCTAGCAATGAGTGGGCTAATTTTGTTAAGCACTAAGTCTACTTTCTCTTCTGTGTGTTTCTGCATATGAAGAAGAAAGCCTTTATTAGCTTTATTTTCATCGTACATAAAGAAAATTCATTAAGATTTGATGAGCTTCTCTGTCCAGTACAAAATACAATATAGGATTAGAAAAGCATTAAGCAGAAAAGTGTAACAAACATGAATATGTACAAGCAGGAAGGAGCTTTTGGTACCAGAAGCTTTCTGGGTTTATTTGTTTTGTTTTGTTTTTGAACTTGTAGTCCAAGCAGGCTGTGTCTGCATGCAGTTACAAAGTCAAGATGGGGATCATAAAGACATTGCATTTGGTAAAATGCAATACTGAAACCACTGGCTATCATCTGACGAAGACTTAGCTTTTTTTAACATGCCCGCATTTTAAAAAGGATATATTTTTTCTAATCTCCTGATAACTTGGCTACATCCTAATATTAGCTAGTGCCCTTAGAAGCTAAGTCAGCAAACTAGTCAAATGTCAGGTTCTGGAGGCAGACACATTCAGCCCTTGGTATCATTACTTGCAGGACACAAACCACTGGTGGAGAATAATGCAAAGATGAAGAGCAGTCTAGTAAGAGCACTGCAAATGAATGAGTGACTTAACTATTAAACTGAGAAGCAGTAAGGCAAAATAAAAATACAGGAAAACACAGAGGAAACAGAGGAAACACAGCACAGCACGGCACATAAATAATACCGACAACAACACTGACACAATGGGCTTGCAGCACAAGACTCACGTTTCCACCTCCTGCCGAGTAGCCACGCCTGTCCAAGGACCCACACCTAGACTGAACATGGCTATAGTCCAGTTTAACACTGGGGATGAAAACCTGCAGGGTGGAGGTGAGGAATGAGGTGGGAAAACGCTTGGGCTTAAGTCTTTTAAACAGTTTGTATACTCCCACTGTTTAAATAGATGTCTGACTGTGTTTGGCGGTACAATTGGACTAGTAGTTTCCCTGTTGCCCAGGACAAACATCATTCAACTGATAAGATCACTTTAAGCTCAGAGGAAAAGACAATTTGATCTGACTCATGGCGTGAGCTGTGACAGTCTGTGAGCCTTGGTTATGTACCAAAATGCAACAACTGATGAACCTTTAGAAGCTAAAAACACAATTGAAAGTTCTTTGATTTGAGGCCACTACTTTAGGGATTGAGGATGATGAACATGTGAGTGTGCTGTGACGTGTGCTGACTCTCTGTAGCTGCAAGGAGAAAAAGCAGGAGTGAGATGCAGACGAAGCAGAGTTGGAACAGTACTGAAACAACAAATAAATAGCTTTCATTTTTATACGACAGCACAGCAAAAGCAATGGGGGTTTACACCAGATAAAGAAGTGACAGTGCATACACTTCTTACACATTTTGTGAATTAGAAAAGATGAGGACAACGGAGACTTTCGGGTATGTGGCCTCTGAACTGTTTTCCTTTTCCTTCACCGCTTAATGAAACACAAGGAGTGCTTTCAAATATGTGGACATCTGTTCAAAGAATATGGAAGACAATCAGTCTCGGTTCAAAACACTGCTGGAACAATGCTTATGTGCCGATGGGCTCAAGACAACCAGAGGCAATAAAGAACATATAAAGAATATCTCATTTGTGGGGGATCAGACGTCCTTTCTTATGCTATATTGAGAATTTCTTTAATATGCAACAGACATAGACAAAGAGGAAGTGTTTTCATTCAGTTCTCAATTAGCACAAGGTTTTCTGCTGTTACTTCCCTTCAAACATCGGGTATGCACAAGTGGTCTCATTAAACAGCTCCCGTGACCTATAAATGGACATCGAACCATAACTTTCCACCCACTGCCAGTAAAATGTTACACTATCAATAAATTTTTAATAGCTAAATATAACAGAGAATTTATTCCCCTTCTTTAAAAGAGGAATTATTTTTGTCTTTCTTCTTAATGCAACCTAAACACAAGGTAGCAAACTAAATGAATAATGAGAGCAGATTATTCATGCTTGTAACACCACAGAATATCCACAAGATATGCAAACCTCGTCTTGCCACAAAGCACCATCACTATAGCATAGCATGTGACCTATTATATCTCATGTGACCTAGAATTGTGGGATAAACTAAAGTGAGGAAACAAGCATTTTATGTACCCTCAGAAGGAAATAAATGGAGGAAAAAGGGGAAAAAATAGAAGAAGAGGATAGAAAGAAAAAGAGAACTCAACTAGTGGGAGATTTCTGGGGAAGGAAAAACACATTTAATCTATTGTCGACTCACTATTATTCGTATTATTCTACACGAAATGTAGGACTAGACCTAATACACACAATAGTGCAGGATTAAATGTCAAACTAATCACAGATACATGACGGGGGTTTTTTGGGGTAAAGTGCTAAAGAAAAGTTAGGCTACAGTATTCATATGGATCCAACAGGACTGCATGTTCAAGTATACTTTAGCATTTTAGCTAAGGCTATAGTCAACTGAGTGGATCTTTCTCTTAACCATCAGGTCATTTTTGTGCTAGACAGTCGGCTAAATATTAGAAAAAAGTCAGAAGCATGCATCCTCCTTGCTATGTTGTTGTTGGTCATTCATAATGCCAGTAATATATAACCTATAATACAAGTGACATTTGTCACCCCTTGAACTATAGTTGAAAAGAGACAACTGTATCTAAAATTAAAAACCGAGAGCCAAACTACAGTGAAAAGGGGGGTAATATACAAACTAGCTCACTTTGATACTATTAACCTACCCATATACTGCACAACACAACAAGAAGCAACATGTTGTACACTACCTAAAGAGATATGAATCAAAATATTTATTGGGAATTGGACTAACTAGAATTATACAGGGAGTGCAGAATTATTAGGCAAGTTGTATTTTTGAGGAATAATGTTATTATTGAACAACAACCATGTTCTCAATGAACCCAAAAAAACTCATTAATATCAAAGCTGAATGTTTGTGGAAGTAGTTTTTAGTTTGTTTTTAGTTTTAGCTATTTTAGGGGGATATCTGTGTGTGCAGGTGACTATTACTGTGCATAATTATTAGGCAACTTAACAAAAAACAAATATATACCCATTTCAATTATTTATTTTTACCAGTGAAACCAATATAACATCTCCACATTCACAAATATACATTTCTGACATTCAAAAACAAAACAAAAACAAATCAGCGACCAATATAGCCACCTTTCTTTGCAAGGACACTCAAAAGCCTGCCATCCATGGATTCTGTCAGTGTTTTGATCTGTTCACCATCAACATTGCGTGCAGCAGCAACCACAGCCTCCCAGACACTGTTCAGAGAGGTGTACTGTTTTCCCTCCTTGTAAATCTCACATTTGATGATGGACCACAGGTTCTCAATGGGGTTCAGATCAGGTGAACAAGGTGGCCATGTCATTAGTTTTTCTTCTTTTATACCCTTTCTTGCCAGCGACGCTGTGGAGTACTTGGACGCGTGTGATGGAGCATTGTCCTGCATGAAAATCATGTTTTTCTTGAAGGATGCAGACTTCTTCCTGTACCACTGCTTGAAGATGGTGTCTTCCAGAAACTGGCAGTAGGACTGGGAGTTGAGCTTGACTCCATCCTCAACCCGAAAAGGCCCCACAAGCTCATCTTTGATGATACCAGCCCAAACCAGTACTCCACCTCCACCTTGCTGGCGTCTGAGTCGGACTGGAGCTCTCTGCCCTTTACCAATCCAGCCACGGGCCCATCCATCTGGCCCATCAAGACTCACTCTCATTTCATCAGTCCATAAAACCTTAGAAAAATCAGTCTTGAGATATTTCTTGGCCCAGTCTTGACGTTTCAGCTTGTGTGTCTTGTTCAGTGGTGGTCGTCTTTCAGCCTTTCTTACCTTGGCCATGTCTCTGAGTATTGCACACCTTGTGCTTTTGGGCACTCCAGTGATGTTGCAGCTCTGAAATATGGCCAAACTGGTGGCAAGTGGCATCTTGGCAGCTGCACGCTTGACTTTTCTCAGTTCATGGGCAGTTATTTTGCGCCTTGGTTTTTCCACACGCTTCTTGCGACCCTGTTGACTATTTTGAATGAAACGCTTGATTGTTCGATGATCACGCTTCAGAAGCTTTGCAATTTTGAGACTGCTGCATCCCTCTGCAAGATATCTCACTATTTTTGACTTTTCTGAGCCTGTCAAGTCCTTCTTTTGACCCATTTTGCCAAAGGAAAGGACGTTGCCTAATAATTATGCACACCTGATATAGGGTGTTGATGTCATTAGACCACACCCCTTCTCATTACAGAGATGCACATCACCTAATATGCTTAATTGGTAGTAGGCTTTCGAGCCTATACAGCTTGGAGTAAGACAACATGCATGAAGAGGATGATGTGGACAAAATACTCATTTGCCTAATAATTCTGCACTCCCTGTATAAGGCATTCACCCATCCTCTTAATGAGGAAGGCAAAGCTTGAAGGGTACATACATTGGCTCCACGAGAAGAGTGCTTCAGATTATCCTTGGAGCTGCACTTTGACAGTGATGGGGTGAAGTCCTGCCTCTTGTTTAAAATATGAATCTATGGAAACATGCAGAGATATATGGACCTCTTAAATGGTAGATAGGAATGACTGTGTATTATCTTCGTATGCTTGATCGCACTGTCTAATACTCTAGGGACTACAGGATACTGATGATCAGCATACTGAAAAAGTGTCAGTGCACACATTTCTATTGTTCTGGAGCATGATTAATGCTTTAAAGAATGAGAAATCACAAGTTTGTGTTTTCTTTAACTGTTTTCTGTACCTCTTGCATTCATGTTGAAACAAATAGAGTTTTTCAATTTTCTTCCCATGAGTCATCAGTCTGCCAACCAGAGTATTTGTTTGACTTCTCTTTATGAAAAGTCTCAAGCCAACGCACATTTCTTCACATTTTCTTTCACTTTGAAGCCAGACTTTCTTGTAATGTTTAATGGTCCTGCGCAATAGTTCACCAGGCTTTCCAGAGATCTTTCATAGTTTTAATGAATAATTTCAGCATAAATAAGGCACCTCACGCAAGAGATGGACCCAGGTATTATCAACAAATAACAGACAACTTTTCAAAGAATAAATACATAAATGAACTGATAAATAAATACATGAATTAAATTGTCTCTTTAGGCTCTTTGTTACTAGCAGGCTGTCACAAAAACACATCTCAGCATGGTGTGTAGTGTGTTCTTAAAAAGTTTGAGGAAACTGCACAAGAAGAAGACTATTTGAACACATGAACAGTATCGGAAAGTCAAAATTCCACCAAAGACCTGACACATGACCCGAGAGATTCATTTGATCTTTCAGTTGATCCATCTACTGTTTACTGATTACTCATCAGAATTGGTCTCAATGAAAGGTTTGTTGCCAAGATGCCATTCATAAGGAAGAACATGATGAACACGATGAACCTATTGGTTAAAATAGTCAGTAGGTACAACAGTGAGTTTCTATAGCCATCTGTAAAACTTCTTAGAGGCTCCATCTTTGTTTGAGGCTAAATTTTTTCTTATTTCTTATTTAGCTGGTTGTCGGTTCTTGTGTATTATGGACAGAAAAGTATCTTAGCATTTTGATCCACAATGCCATAGCATCTGGAAAGCATTTGATTGGCAATGGCTTCCTTATCCAAAATGAAAACGATCCCAAACACAATGCCAATGCAATAAAAGCATAACAAAATAGAAAAACACACAATGAAACCCAATCAATCAGGGATTGGCCTCCCCAGAGTCCAGACCTCAACTTTATTGAAGCAATGTAGGATCATCTTGACAGAGATTAGAGCAAAAGGCAGCCAACATCAAAAGAGGAGCTTTGACTGTTCTTCAAGAAGCCTGGAGAACTATTCCTGAACACTACTGAAAGAAAGGTTGCCTTAGAGTTTAGGCTGTGTTGAAGAATAAAGGTGGGCATACCAAATGTTGACTTAGAATTGTACAAACTCAGTTTTTGTTTTTTATACTATATGTTTGCACACATTTCAGTAAATCATTGTACATATTTCCCAAATGAGGGGTGGCTTAAGACTTTTCCTCAGTACTGTACAATTTCAACATGATGATTACTAAAATATTAAGAAAAAAAAAAGAAAAATACTGCCTTTTGATTTTTTGATGTGACTGGTTCGATCCTATGTAAAGCAGCTACGCAAACACGTTCTGCTGCTGCTCTGTGCGATGGACTTTCTTCAGCACTTTAAAATTCAATAATCAATCAAAAGACAAAAGGCAGTGGCCACGTAATAATTAATTGGCTCTAAAATAGTTTTTTGTATTGTTAATATTAATGGCTCATTTGAATTTAAATTTAATCAATCAAATTACCTTTTCAAGATATTAATGAGTAAAATTACACATAGTAAATGCTTTCTTTTTAATTATTCCACTGGGACAAAGGTTTCCAGACTTTTTATTCAAAGTGCTATAATTAAAAGTGATAAGGTATACCAGCAGGTCCTGCGTCCAGGTCACGCTGTGTACCGCAGACAGACACAGAGTAACAGAGATGAGGCGCAGCACTGACTTCCAGATCAAAGAGGCCCTGCGTTTGGCCTCTGTTGGCCCATCTGGGTCCTTCTGTTTCTATGAGGACAGTCATTAGACAGGTCAGTAGCTGAGTATAGGCTTGCTATATTGCTGTGGGCTGGGGGAGGCTCACTACAGGAGCTGCTTATAGTAACACTATTTGGATCTTTGAGGGTGCTGTGAATATTAAGGTGAGGAGTACACTTCCATCATGTCATGTGACTACTGTCTATAAATATTTGCAACAATATAAATGCTGTCACACTAGTTTGGCTTTTTAATTTTCATTAAGTTTAAAAAAAGAGGTAAAATTATGCGCTATCTATAATTTTGTACTACTTCAGTGGTACAATAGTGACACTAGAGGACCATTTCAACAATGAATGTTTATAACACTGTACTGCAATAAAGGCTCCAGTTAAACAAATACTTTAATCAATCATTTGTTTCATTCAAATGTCCTAAAGTTTTCTATTTGTATTTCCATTTTTCTCTTATAATTAACACTCAATGATATTCTCAAGTTATTTGCTTTTGTTAAAAGAACCTTGGAGACATTAACAGGAGCATTAATGCAAGTGTTAAAGATCATTATATATGATAATTCTTTGCCAAGCTTCTCACTATATAGCAGCCAAGGCAGGTAAGCAGGTAAGAAAATAAATGGATGGATAGATTTGTAATTGTATAATTATAAATGCTTCTATTAATATGCATCAAGGTGTCTTTTAAATCTAAACTAAAATGTGAAGATTAATACAATTTGACCAATGTGTCAGTAGGCCCGACATATAGCCCGAAATTATAAAAAGTATCACTCTTTATAACTGCTGATAAATTAACATTTTAAAAAATAGAGATGAGACAGGAGAAATATCCTTTAACAATGTTATGGGTGTTGATGGTCCACCAGTGCGCACTCTGCAACTTCAAGATCTCAGCTGATCTGATCAGAGTCGAGCTGAGCGTTGAGTAATCCATGATTTGCTGTGATAATAAAACAATGACAAATAACTACACAAAACAAATGTTTTGTGTGGCTAAAAGAAATATTAAAGAACATATTTACAGTATATTAGCTTTTTAAATCACCAAATATCAGTACTGATATCAGTCATTATATTCAGTTTCATTTATGGGCATAAACATAGACCTCTGAACCTCAACAACTTATCAAACTACCACTGAAGACGAATAACGCACTGCATTAATCTATGCTGATTCCAAAAACAAAAGACTTTGTCTGAAGACAGCATGCTCATGTGTGAAACAAACACCTGTAATCAGAAGGAACAACTACACAATAAGGAGAATAATTCCCATTAAGGATCAGATATCTGTGCAAATTCAATAGATGCATTTGATAAATAGCCACGTCTATCTAACAGGGAGATAACCCCCTAGTCAATGTATCTGCTATCTGTGTTACAGATAAGAAATACACAAAAGCATGACGTATTCAAAATCACACACAAGCAAACTAACACACAGTGGAGCAAAATCCACACTGAAATATTGGCCAAGCACTTCCACATCCACAGTGAGTGATGTGACTGTATAATTGAGTATTTACATTGCAAACACTGATGAAGCTAGTTATGAACACTTTGACAAAGCATAAACAGTAATGCTGTACACATGCTAACCCCCCCCAGAGAAGCTCAAGCGTGTTTCTCCTGCAGATGACAGGCTGGCATTTGGAACATGATCCCTCCCTATTTTATGGCTGACTGCACAGAGCAGCTCAGAGGCCTGCTAAGTCATAAAGATGCCAGCCAAACACTTAGATTCCTAATCAGGTCATCAGCAAAGGCTTGTAGGAACTGATGGCTACAGACACATTGCTTCCTGGTGCAGTGCTGCCTTTGTGTTTCAGACTCGAGACATTTGTCAAAATGTAAGAAATGTACCCCGAGACACTGTGCTAATGCAGATTCTGTGCAGCAACAGAAAACAAGATTTGTAATTCTGATTTTGCTGAACTGCTGTCTTTGCTTTAGAGAGCCAGGAGGAACGCTTACGGGACAATACTGCTCAGAGTTCAGACTCTCGCTCAGGTGTCATAGTCATGTCATTTTCTGTTTACTGAAATCTCTAGATGGAGAACTGCTTGGTGGTGAGAAATCACAGGTAAAAATAAAGCTGACATAACATAAGCTAGCATTTACTGCTTTAAAATTGTAAAAAATGTATATATACATATTTTGAAATCATTCTTTAGACCTTTATCTCAGTGTTTATCTTTGGGATAAACTCACAATCAATCACAACAATGTTAAAATGACTTTTTAACCTGCCATCAGGTGGCAGTCTATATTAGTCTATATTAAACTCAGAGAAAAAGAGCCTCGGTCTACTGTGTTGATGGCAACAGATATATCAAACTGCTTTCATCCATCAGACACAGAGCAACATTTACAGCTCTTGAAGACAAATTTTTCTGCAATCTGATTAACGCAAGCATACTTTTACTTTCACTGACAGCAGCAACTGATATCTGAACTAATGCTTCACATAGAGACAACAGAGGAAGACAGCCACAAAATCAGACTGGGAACTGAAAATATCTAGAAGTGGTAAAGAACTGCTAAGCTGCTGTAGGTCTTGATTCACCATATAAATAGTTTAGATGATAAATCATATGTCCAATAGGTTTATATATCATTAAAATCAACATTATAAGTTGAAGTACATTTTAGGATAGTCTATCAGGTAAAGGAAAAGTTTAACACGCTACACTTTACATTGTATACATTGTAAATTTAACCAATGGACACGTGTAATTACGTGTGATTTTCCTTTTTTCTTATACAAAACATCATTATGTAATATTTTGTACTCTTTTTTTTTACGATGATGGATGGGCAAGATTATTCACGAGCTAGCAGCAGGCAAGGGAAACTAAAAGACTAAAGCAGGACTTTTAGCGAGGACCTAGAGACGGGAGGAAACATATGGGAAATAAGCATCTTAAAGCAGAAGAAAAAGACAGAAGATGTTAGACAAAACCTTATAATATTATTTATACGAGGAATGGTAAAGCAGACCTCATCACAGATCAGTGGTCTGTAAATATATTGTACAGATTTTTCTTGCAGATCCATATGAAACAGTTATTTGACTCAATTTTTTCCTCCTATTGAATGTTTTGTTGTTGCTTTATGGTTCAAAGGTCAAATCCTGAGTAAAATCTGCTAGGAGGCAAGCATTAAGTTTCTTTGCATGCTCAGTAAATCTACCTATATATACCTAATATACTTTTTATTTCTATTACATGTAACTTCCTGAAACAAAAATAAAATACATGGCAGCTTCTGTCTCTGAGATCAGTGCAGAAGGGAGAGGTAGGAAAAAAGGAAACTACAATAAGCAGTAAAACCAAATGTGAAGATGGAAGAAAATTAGCAAGCAGTTAAAAAAAGCTGCAGATTTCTGGACAAAGTAAAAGTGTTACCTGTCCTCCTTTAGGCTGATACTTGATATTCTCTGTGGAGCCAATCTTAGACTTGATATTCTTGAAGTCAGGGAGTGGCTGGTTGATAATACGGAGCTGCTTGGGTGTTGTTGCAGGTGACTTGGGTGGGGTACGGACCACAGCCACCTTCCTCTCCTGACAAATCAGACTGAGGGAGCGTGGGGTCCCGGGGGTCCTCGAAGATGATGAGTAACTGGGAGGAGTTCCTGGGGTGATGGCTGTTGAGCCAGGGGTGCGTGGGGTGGAGTGGCCACTGCGAGCTGAACGTGAGCGCACTGATTCTGTAACTGGTAAGATGACAAATACAGGTGATGGAGGTGGAGGTGAAGACAAGCTGCAATTCCTTTTATTCCAAATATTTTGAGTCCACAGCACAAAATTACAAAATGCTCTTAATTTATATCTAGAAATAGTAGAAATAGTCTGTAATTACCTGTCATGCTAGGAGCTCGCCCTGTCCTGTGTTCTGCCCTCATCTCAGTGCGAAATGCTGGAGAAAGGGAAAAATCAAAAGTTTTGGATTTAGTGATGGAGAATGAAGAAAAAGAGGAGTTTTAGTGCACGCTAATAGTCCAACATAACATTTTGGCTTTGTAATAAAAGTAAATTAAGTATTAATATAAAAAAACAAATGTTAAAGATGCCAGAAGACAGACAGAAATAGAGCGAGTATGCAAAAATCACTCATTAGCAGATGTCAGCTGGGACTTCTTAAAATAATCAAGCATAAGGCCTTATGAGTGTGCTTTTCACTTTCTAGAAATATTTTTCTAAAATTGATCAACAGTAGTAAAGACTGAATTAGTAGCATTTATCGCACACTGGAGGCTATCAAGAGTTTCGTTTTAGACAACCTAACGTAAACTAAATGCTGATACTTTGTACAGTTTAGGGGAACTGGACCCTACATGTGGGCCTGCGAGGAGCCGTAGAGCCAGAGCTAGTGATAGAGGTAGAGCTCTCTTCATGGTCATGGGGCCCACGGCGACTCATAAATGAGGTGTGGCGTGGCACTGAAGACCTCTTCTCTGGGCTCCGTGACCCACCATCCTGTTGGAAAGCATACAGGGAGCGCATTGTTAGGCCAGTCAGGCAGACTGAGGTTTATCTTTTTAATTCAATGTGAAACAACAGATATCGTTTGCAAGCAATATTACAAAATTAAAGCAAATAATATTCATGTTTGCATGAAAACATGTATGAAATTTCCAGGACTTGTGCAGGAACCCTGTCACTCTTCCATCCACCTACCTTAGCTATTTGTTTCTGTAATTCTGTGGAGCCCTGAGGCTCTGCTGAGGATGGACGAGGTCTATCTAGCGAGGCAGCCGCTCTGGATATGAAGGTGGGGATCTTTGTAAACGGTAAATGATGGGCATGGCACTGAGATGGTACAACAAAGAGGCGTGGTTGGTGAGGCGCATGAAAACAAAATAAAGAACACAGGATGACAAAAAGTGGTGAAAATACCACTGCTACAACATGCATCATGAATGCACATGATCTCATGAATCATGTGGAACAATTTACTATGTAATCTATTAAAGCAGCTCCTCTTGCACATTCATTTTAGTAAGAAACTGAAAACTCATGGGACATGAAAATATCAAACAAATAAACAAAACTTAAGAACGTGAGGGATACTCTTCATCATGCCCATGCAACAGCTACACTGCAGAGCATGGTATTAGAAGACACTTTCAGTATGCTGTGATGACATGACATTTAGGAAATATAGAAAGCATGTTCTTTTAGACACAATAACTGTCATTACCATGGCGGAGGAGTGAAATGGAGTCACGACCACAGGCACTGGAGAAATGTCACAGGTTGGTTCAACACCCACTCAGCAAAATAAACACTCCAAATGCGTCTGTCTTCACTACTTGTGCAAAAACCCATTAAAATATGCCAAGAAGAGGAAACATTTTACAAAATGTAACCACCATTAATAATTTTCTTCATGAAATATGAACAAAAAACTAATGCAACACCTGCCCGTGTTAGTGTGTAGATGGAAGGACAAAGCATTTGCGTTATCTGGATGTGATGTGTTATTGTGTTAATGTCTTTTGAGACCTTTTTTTTTTGAACTCCGCAAGTCACCCTAGGAAATAACATCATTTTAATGATTCTACTGATAATTGTTTTTTCAAAATTACCGAGATGCTTTTTGTTTCAGATCCTGCAGAAGTCAAGATGTGTATTAGCGGTTTCATATTAATAGCAAAAAAGCAAAAGTTTCAAATATGTTGCACCAAAAAAAGGTTCTGCCTGTTTATAGTGTTCAGTATCCATTGAGTTTCTCTATGCCTATAATTTAATTGTTCATTCATGCTGACTGCCAGCAGAGTTTTCTTGGAATCTCTCTCAGTGTTTTTTGTGCCAGAGGTCGTGCCATTGTTAGGTTTGTTGAGTATACTTACCGATGCTCTGTCACGAGACTGTCTGGCAACGCTGAGAGGCTGACGACTGTCAGGTAGGACCTCTGAGGGACGGAGACAGACAGACAGAGAAGTTCAGGGAAACAAAAATACTTCAGAAGAATTTGTGCGTTAACCTTCGTACATTGAAGGAGAAGGAGTTAGGGCTCTCTAAATGCCCTACTTTGGAGGATTACCCCCATATTTATATCCTTGCAAGAATATGTTCCCATTACATAAAATGTAAAAAATTACAGACATCCAACTTTGCATTCTTAAATGTGGCATGGTAAGCGATATGCCAAATTCAATGTTCTATAGGAGCTGGATGTTTCTCTCTTGACAGCTTTGTTCTGCAAAGATTTGGCAAGATATCACACAGAATGGGGGATTTTGTATTATGTAAGGCAACCTTGGAAAAAAAAAAAATCTAATTGGGGCATTGCAGCAGTATACTGAGCTTTCCTCATCACTGACACAGAATTCAGTCCGTCAGGGGAAAATGGAGAGCAAACTGCCTCTGGGTCAGAGCAGCATTAGCAAACCTAGTAATAAGTTAAAGGGTGGCTGTCACTTAGCAAAGTCTGTCTACCATCCGGAAGGTCAGTGGTTCAATCTCTGGTACCTCTGGTCTTCATATTGACGTGTCCTTGGGCAAGATGCTGAGGCCCCCATATTCCCCCCGATGCATTGATCGTAGTGACAGTGTGTGTGTAATAGAAAATGCTTCAAGGCATAGACTATATTAAAGTAGCTTGTAGTAAAAAGTGCTTTCAGTACTCAGAGTGGAAAAGTGCTTTTAGCACCACGGAGAAGATACCACAAGTTGGAAATGGCTAAACTGGATATGTAATTTAAAAGACCATCGAGGTTGTGAAGGTCTATAGTTTCTTTACTGACAAGATTCATTATTGTGACAAGTCAGCTGGACACCAGCAGCTGACAGAGAACCTAGATACAAACTGCAAAAAAAGATTTTATGAAGGAAAGATGTATTCATAAAGAATAACATCTTTATGAATGTGTTAGGAATTAAAGTATTATTTAAGTTAACAATACTGTAGTTAAGGGAAGTGTGCTGTGCCTTCTTAGACACATGTATATATGAGCATAGGTGTAAGCACAAACAAATGCTTAAAACAGAGAACACAAGTGAGACAGTATTTGTTAGCTCGGAGAACGAACAAAAAACACAAAAAAAGCAAAAAATACACAAATGAATCCAAAGAAAATATTAATGAAAGTCAATCTTTATTATGATGAAACACAAAATAAATGCATTTGAAAACAAATGACTAACAAAACTAATAACATTAAACAACCAATAAAACAAAAATGAAGCGGAGGCGAGACAGGGAATGCTGTTGCGGTGACTGTCCTGCAGCAAGCACCAGCTGTGTGACAGACCAAGGCAACGTGTCACCTGTGGTTATTCTCCTGGGGCAGGAGTGGTGCTGGATAGGACGGGTCTGGCGGACTGCTGCTTTCCCCGCAGTCCTCTTGGACGGGGATTGAGTCCGAGTCTCCATTTTTTTGGCCAGGTCAGCCTTCTTTATCACTGCTGCATTATCGGAGAAAAGAGGACCAGTGACAACAGCAGAGGAGTGCAACCACAGACAGAGACAGTCGTGTTATAATACGGAAAACACCACAGAAAGCCTGTGTACGGTTCATGCATACTGAATATTAGCTATCTATTCAATAAGAAAGCCTGCATACAAAACAGTCAGATACACAGAGTGCTGTGTTTGAGGAGCAGCTGACTTGAACATTATTTAACAATGATTATTGCTTCAGTTATTGACTTTATTTTACATACGACGAAAAATAAAATTACAATAACCTTTTTTCTTCTTGAGTTCCTCTTTGGGGATGTAGGCAGGTTCTTTGCGGGTAGGTTTGCGTTCTGGAGTCGAGATTCGTCCCTTAGGCCGCCCCCCCTTAGTCTTGGCTTTAACAGGCTTTTCCTGTTTCTCTGTCTTCCACTGTTGTGCCAGTTTGTTCTGGACCACAGCAGGTTTTTTGACCGGACTAGACATCTTGGGCAAAGGCTCAGTGTGCTCCGTTACCATACTCTTATCGTCATCTGCAGTGTGGAAAATAGGGCATGAGACTTTATTCAGTTTGTGTATTTGAAGCTGACAAGAGGGAATAAAAAGAAGAACCAAAAAAGGTGATCTCACCTTGAGTGTCAACCCAGGAGCTGTCCAGAATGGAGTCATCCATTGTGGTTTCATCTCTATCATAGCTTTCTGTTGGTCCTTCTGTTTCTATGGTCTGAGCCTCCCTCTCAGGGGAGCCGGGAATTTCAGGAACATCTCCCATTTCCTCTAAACTGGCAGCCTCTATGTCCGCTTCCTGAGCCAGCTCCACAGACTCTTCTTCCTCTTCTTCTTCTTCTTTCTGGGCAGCAATGCAAACTGCTTCGGCCTCAGGTGGGGCAGAGAAACGAACGCTGTGGCCCGGCTCTTCGGCTTCATCAATGGTTTGGACCACAGTAATGAAATCATCTTCAACTGTCACCACAGACTCAATGGCAGCATGAGCCTCGGGTATTTCCTTCGTCACGTCGCCTTTGTCCTTCATCTTCTCAACCTCAGCAGGCTTTATTGCATCAGCTTCTTTTTGTCTTGCATCCACTTCAGGCTGGTCTGCAACTTTTGTGTTCATCTCTTCTTCCTTCTCACGCTCTTCCTTTTCTTTCAGCTGCCTTTCTATTGTTTCTTTCTCTTCCTTCTCTCTCAACTCCTTCTCTATTCTTTCTTTTTCCAGCCTTTCTTTCCTTTCTCTCTCCTCTTGTTCCATCTTTTCCCTCTCTTCTCTTTCTTTTCTCTCCCTTTCTTCCTTTTCCTTCTTTTCTCTCTCCTCTCTCTCTTGCTTTTCTTTCAACTCCTTTTCTTCTTTCTCTTTCTTTTCTTTCAATTCCCTCTCCTCTCTTTCTTTCTGCTCTTTTTCTTGTTTTTCTTTCAACTCTTGCTCCTCTTTCGCTTTCTTCTCTTTCTCTTGCTTTTCTTTCAACTCCCTCTCCTCTCTCTCACGCTGCTCTCTTTCTTGTTTTTCTTTCAACTCTCGCTCCTCTTTTTCTTTCTGCTCTCTCTCTTGCTTTTCTTTCAACTCCCTCTCTTCTTTCTCCAATTTCTCCCTCATCTCCTGCTCTTTCTGTTCTTTCTCCTTCCTTTCTGTTTCTTCCTTCAATATCCTCTCTGCCTCTTCTTTCTCTCTCCTTTTCTGCTCTTCCCTCTCTTCCATTTCTTGTTCTTTCTTTTCTGCCTCTTCCTTGATTTTCTTTTCTTCCTCCTCTTTAAGTTTCTTCTCGACTGCTTCTTTCTCTTGCTCTGCCTTCATTTTCTTTTCTGGATCTTCTCTCTCATCTTTGTTTATGCCTAACACAGGTGAAGCTGATCTTTTCGGGGAGCCATACATTTCTCTTTGTTTAAGTTTGGAGGGTGAGAGCACTGGGGAGAGCAGCTTGTCATCATCGATATTGCTCTCCACAGATGAGGCAGATGAAGTTTTAACAGGCCTGGCAATTCGGTCCTTGGCCACACCAGTCAGCTGGTACACATCTTCAGCATCCACTTCCTCATAGGCTTCCTGATGCACCAGCTTCACCTTCTCTCGAAGCTCCTGCAGCTCTCGCTCCTCCTCCAAACTGAGAGGCCTGTCCTCCATCTCCAGTTTCCGGATCTGCCTCTCATAGTCAGCAATCTCAGTTTCTGACGCTGAGCCTTCACCGCTGGCTTGCCGTTCAGTCTCGCTCACTGACCTCCCACCTTCCTCCAGTGTCACAGTGACAGTTGGTGTCACAAAAGGCTCACAGGGCTGAGCAAGTGGTGTCTCGCTTACAGGGGTAATCATCTGATCATCTTCTTTGTTCTTTTTATTTTCTTCAGCTGAATCTTTTCTCTCTTCTTCTTTCTGGTCTTTTTCTTCAGCTGCATCAGCAACTCCTGATGGCTGTGTCTTATCCTCCAAAGACACATCTCTGACTGCTAATTTTCTTGCCTGCTCAGCTACCTTTTCCTCCAGGACAGACGGGGTGAAGACTTGTGCAGAAGTGTCTGTAGGGCTGAACACATCTGCAGGGGACGGCATGGGCCCTGAATATTCACTAAAAACACAATAACCCATCTCTTCCAGCTGGCTGTCACTCTTTCTAGCTCCAGGACTCTGTTCCCCTGAAATTAGGCTAGCCAGTGGGTCATAATTTAAGGCAGAAGAATCAGATTGAATCGACTTCCTCCGAATGATTTCTGGGTCACTGTTTTCTGATTGCAGTCCCGAACGGTTACCAGCAAGGTCAAGCATTTCGGGCAAGTCTTGTGCCATTACTGTGCCATTTTTATATGTATTCTTGGGAGGCTCAGGGGATTCTGGAGATTCCGGTTCAGGACTAGGTTTTGGAGGCTGCTCTGTGATCCTTGGAGGAGATGAGGAGTCTGAAGTAATGGAAGCTGCCGTCTCAAGTATGAGTGGAGGGAAAGATGGTGGCTTATCTGCAGATGGTGTGGTAACTGGAAGGTAGTCTGCTGAGTCATCTAAGCTTCCACTGGTATATGACATGATATCTGTGGCCAGTGGGGAGAAGTTTCTTTGTCTACCTTGGCCACTTTGATCCATTGCTCCTATGGTGATGTTAAGTGAGTAACTCCTCTGCTCTAAGGCAAGTTTACCTGGGGAAAGCCTGCAGTCATTACTCCTGTCAGGAACTGTAAATACCCTAGTGTCTTCTGTTGTACTTTTTTTAGCTTCAGGTTTATCTTGAGCTTCAGCAAGTGTGCTGTAGCTGATCTCAGGAGAACTGGTATCATCAGTACTCTGCTTTTCACCAGCTCTACTCAGTTCGTAATAACCCTCACCTTTACTGTGAGGACCTTCACTAACCTCCATGGCTGATGTTTCAAAATAGGCTGACATCCCAGATCTGTCTTTTGTGTCACTTGTTGAGTCTCCTCCTTGAACTTTGGCTCCCACTGATGTGAAATCAGCAGGAGAGCTGATGCTGCTGAACTCTACCAGCTCCACTGATGGCTGCTTCTCTGACACTGTAATCGGCTCACCATATGTAGGCTGAAGTGTGAGCGATCTGACGGGTTCCTTGGCTTGACTTTGAACATCTGGGGGTACAAAGGATGGCATATCCATGGTGGGACTCTCTGGTACAACTCGTTCACCAGCAAAGAACCCTTGGATCTGGGGCTCATAAAACTCCTCTGGGCGTTTCTCTGATCCAATGCTGTCAGGGCTCATGGATCCACTGTCCTGCTTGTCTGTCTCCATCTTCAAAGCTGAAAGGATATCTGTAAGTTGGCTGTTCGATCATTACAGAAATGCATTGTTTTAGCATGCTGTGAATGAGATATCTATTAAGCCAGGGTCTGGAAAAGCTATGACAAAAACAGGCAAAGCTCTCCTCAGAAACTTACAGCACAATGGTACGGCCATCAATGAAGAAGTACGGCGAGATTACGCGGTCCACCAAGTCACAGATGGATGATAAAATGGGATGGTGGCGTGACGGAAATCAGCATGAGGCAACTGTGATGTTGCTTTATGGGAAACAAGCAATAACAGATGGGAGAAATATCCATGCTGACCTTCAAAACCATCAGATACCAAGTGAAATAACATTTCTGTCATTCAGTAAAATGAAGTGTTTAGTCAGTTTGTCAAGTTTAAAGCTTTTAATATTTAAATAGTTTTCACTATTGTGAAAAATCTAGGGTTTAAATGTTCAGATGTCAGTTTATTAGCACAATCATGGAAGAACTTTACTGGTAAATGACAGATAAATGCTATATGCTGTCACCAGCTAAAGGTGACAAAAACAACCCAAAAAAGAGAAATAATTAGGAATTAAGCTGATACAGAAATGCATTTGATGAGATGGTTTTACCAACAACTGCACCACACTGAACATGAGACAGCCAACACAAAATCCCCTGCAAACTCTGTACTCAGATTCATGATACCAATGATTTATGCACGTGTTGCAGGAATGAATCATGGCTACAAAACTGCGCACAGCACTGGCATACCAGCACTAGGCAATGTATAAACACAATGAAAAATCTGGAAGCTTATAGCAGGTGGAAAAAATAAAACCAGCAACCGTCACGATTAGCATCACTTCACTTCATCATACCACTACGAAAACGGCCGGCCCCGAAAACCACAGCAAGTAAAAGAAAATATAAGCAAAAATACACAATAAAACCAGGTTAAGTTAAAACAATGTGGCTTTTTTTCACCAACAAGCCTGTGTTGCCTTGCAGCCGCAGCAGAGCGCAGGGAGGATTACTTGCCATTCCACTTGAATTATAATGCTTATAAGTTATACATTTCCTTTGTACACATCTTGCGTTCTTATACAGTGGGCAATGCAGGAACATGCAGGCAGGGAGAGCAGAGGGCAGGACACACCTGTCTCCGGGCTCTCCTCACCCTCTGCTTCCTCCTCCTCTCTGTCCATAGAGCTCTCTGCAGTAGCACTAGCTGCCTCAGCCGGCTCCAGGTCTAGATCCTGGGCCTCGTCTATGGCCTCTGCCTGCTCTAAGGGCTCAGCTTGGGGGCTGTCCAGCTCGGGCTCTTCCCCACTCCACTGCTGCTCATCAAGAGCTGCCTCGGACTCTGCTGCCTCTGCACTCTCCTCCTCATCTTCCACCTCCTCCTCGTATTCAGCTGTAAGAGCCTCCATGGTCTCTTCTTCCCGAGAACAGGGTGAAAGGGGGACACATTAAGACTACAGGCAACACAGACTTGGGTTATGTGCGAACACAACTTATGACGGGACACTTTCAGCTCTAGGGAAAGATGGCCTAAAATATTTATTTGTTCACACATATATGTACATTACACATACAGTACAGACTGCTGTTATTTATGCATTTTTTGTTTTCTTTTTATCATATTAGAAGAATATGTTTTTTCCCCCCAAATATCTGTCTTTTTAAAATATTTTTTCCAGTCCATAAGCAAATCCTTAACAGATACTGACCTTTGATCTTTTACGACTAAGGTCAGTTGTTTAGTGGTAAAGATAACAGGAAACAACACTTCATGGCTTTACACTGCATGGACAGGATACTATATATGCAAGTAAATGAAGGAACATTGTATTCATTTGAGTGAAAGGAGAGTTAGCTGCAGATCCACCGTGACAATGTCGCATCTTTCTAAGGATTTGCAGCTGATCGTAGGGCTGCTCAATTAATCGAATTTTAATCACGATTACGATCTGGGCTTTCAACGATCATTAAAAATGACTGAGCCGATTATTAGCCCCTCCCTCATTTATCCGCGACACCTTAAAGGCCGGTCCGTGAAAATATTGTCGGGCATAAACCGTCCGTGGCGCAAAAAAGGGTGGAGACCGCTGATTAAGAGGACCCGAGGGAAGCTCGGAAAGCTAAGCAGAAGTTATTTGGAGAGGAGAGTGACTGCCGTTGGTTGAAAAGAGAGGTAAAAAAAAACTTCAGTGGTGTTGCACACTATTTTATATTATTTTTTAAAGTCATTGTTAACCCTTTAAAGCCGGTCAGAGCAGCACGCTCCGTTTTGTGTAACTATTTTTAAATCCCTTTAGAACCTGAACCGTGTAAGCTAGCGCAATAATTTGTTTTGCATATGAAACCGGAGGAGTTGTACTTACATCTTATGCCATCAGCTTGTCCTCAGTCACGGTTTCGTTCCACATATAGCTTTGCAAAAATTGCATAAAAAGCGCTTGCAGGAACAAAAGCATAATATTCCAGAAACACGCTTTGCCGTTCCTATCAGCTGTTCGTAACACTTCCCACAGTGAAATGATGCACATGCTGTTTTCTTTGCAAATTTGCATCATAGGATTGTTTTTTGTTTTTCCTGCAGTATATAAAAATTGCTGTATCTCCAAAATAAAACTATGAAGACACTCAAAATAAATTTCCTGTTGTTGTAAACTATTTTTTGCAACTTTATTGTATTTAAAGTTTTGAGGGATAAACCTCTTGAATTTCTCCAAGTAGAAATATATGTAAACAAAACAAAAGCGATTTTCTATTTTTTTTGTAGTTTATTGCACTTTTTTGCAATTTATGTAATTACTATGGACTTAATGCATACATATTATTAAAATATGGGCTATAACAGTTGTATTGATGTATAGCAACTTGAAATGCTCCCACAAATGGCACTACAACATGTAAAAAAAATAATAATATAAGCTCTGGTGGACTTGGTTCTATAGTAGGTCTTAAAGGGTTAAATAAATATCGTCAAATAATCGTGATCTCAATTTCAGTGAAAATAATCGTGATTATCATTTTTGCCATAATCGAGCAGCCCTAGCTGATCGTACAAAGTGGTTGCTAATAGTCATTAAATATGATCATTTACATTAGTTTACACTAACTAGAAGTTAATAAATGTCTTCAGTATTACACAAATGTTAAGTTCAGCTGAGATCTGTGATTCCAAACAACGACAGTAAAATATGTCCTGTAAGATAACTTCTGAATCCCTAAGCTATGGGAGTCAAGAGTTCTGGCTTTTCATTTCATTTTAATTTAATATCTCTGGAGAAAGAACTTTCTTTCCTGCACTCTTTTGAGCAAGAAAAAAAAAATCAGCAGCATCAGGAAAGTTTAATAACTGAGACAAGTTGAATCGGTTCGAGATGGGCTCTTGGTTTCTCTATATTACTTTTTTTGTATATTACTGGATAGGGATTTGGATTCTGCCATTAGATTTCCAAAGATTTATTATGCTATTTTTACAGCACCTTCACAGCATTACAGTCATACTAGACTTTACACTTATTTTGTGCTGAATGACTGACAAACTTGTTAAAAAATGCCAAAAAAAACATGAAAAATCAGCTGATTATTTTTAGATTGGTTTGCTTTTTTAAAAGGTTATTTATTATGCTTACTGATGACCCCGAATAACAAGAACAAATGAATGGAATGATTTTTTTTAATAACAGAGTTGATAATGGGTGTTTATTAAAAAGGCAGAAGGGCCTCATAAGACTGCATGTGCATGACGTCCACATTTCTGAACCACAAATGTGGGTGAATATGTCTGAACTGAAAGTCTTCCTTGTTGCCACAGTGAGAGTGTAAAGGTAGGTACGGATGAGTGTAGAGGGTCTGACATAGCACAGTATGGTTTAGGGGATGAGAAGTAGTCTGGAGAAAAGAACCAAAATACATCTCTGGGTCTCCAAGACATCTATGAAAGGCTTATGGTCATGTTCCACAAGTCGGACTTGCACGATGGTCTGACTGATGAGCGAATGGCAATAAAACACTGTTATTTATATAACTACTTTGAACCGTCACTACTATGTGTTAGAGTTAACAGCATGGCAAACACGGATAGCAATGGGCTTGGGTAAAAGAAATTTAAAACAGAAGAGAAATATGGCTGTTAAATTAATATGCTGTTTTGATTGAATAACCAACACAAGGACACACAAACGCACACAAAGACAGACGAAGAGACGAGCTGACGGACGGAGAGACGGAAAGACGAAAGGAGAGAGGAATGGGGGAAGGGAGTCAAATCACAAGAGAAGAGAGGAAAGAAAGAGAAAGGAGATGGAGGGAGTGGGGATGGCAAAGAGGAACCATGCGTGGTTCACCTTCAATCTGTCTAAAGGCCACGGCTTGCCCTGTGGGGCGAGAGCCCGAGTGCGTCCACTCTGGGCTGAACAATGGGTGCTCATAGTACTCCTCTTCGGAGTGGTAGGGGTCGTCCTCGGGCACGGAAACTGAGATGGAGGGGGCGAGGAACTTGCACCTCTCACGAGAATTTTGGAAGCGGCGGAGAGGGCCCGCCTCCTCCTCATCCCCTACATCTACAAACAAGACAGACACAAGGAGAAGAACTGCAGGGAAATCTGGACACGCAGACTGAAAGAGAGAGTGAAAAGGATGGAGAAAAAAAGATAAAGGAAAAGGGAGAAGAAAGCAAAAAACTGGAAAAAAAACCACCAAAGAATGGCCATCTTAAAAGTGACTTAACATGCAATTAAAGATTTTTTTTCTATAAGGAGCTTTGGTCCAAACTTTTTCCATTTGGTCTTGACTTTATTATTTCATCAGCCAGTTCAACTGAACAGCAGTCACTTTGCACATGTAACTTTTTGAGACTGGTCAAACGGCAGAATTAAACTTTATAGATATGACCAGGAAAATATATTCTGCATTTATTGTATCGTTATTGATTTAGCTACTACTGATACTAGACTGAACAGAACTGAAAGCAGAACAAATATGGGCCCAGCTATGGTCCTTTAACTTTTATGAAATGCTAAGTAACCAGCAAGTTCAAAACAATTTTTGCCTGACTATTTAAGATGGACATTTTTTGCAGTGAAAAGAGAGATAAAGCTTGAAGAGAAACCGACAAAAGAAACAGAAAGAGTCAGCAGAGAGGGGAATGCCAAAGAAGAAGAAGAGAAAACTTGTTTGAGAGCAAGAGAGACGTAACACACAGAGGACAATGACAAACAGACAGTGACAAGCAACTCAAGATAACAAAGCTTTGGGGGCCAGCCATTCTTTGAGAGCAACAAAACGGGCATATTGTATCATTTGTGAAAGATATCTGCTTCACATATGAATGATTCAACCAAAAATAAAATACATACAACATTAAAAATAAACAGCTACAACAGTTATAGCACTAATACAGCAGAAGTCGCTAACAAACCTGTAATGTTTTGTGGGGGTTTTAAAAGCCACAGTGAGAACAAACCTCAACACTAATACAAACTACTCAGTCCTGTAAAACACTCCACCTACAGTAAGGAACCTACATCCCAACAGCTTTACAGCTGTTTGTCATGAGCACACAACACATAACAACACATGTCACAAGGCTTTGCAGCTCCTAACCTTATTTCTTTTAGTTTTAGTTTTATAGCCCAGTCACTGCTTAAAAAATTCGATCAAACATAAATAATCAAACTTTATCACAGCTCTAACTGGGATGTTCAAAATCACAGGATAAATCTACACTGTGTGATTCAGAAAATGTAAATTAAATATAAAGTATTTTATGTGTGCAAACGGCATTCATCATCTTCCAGTCTCAAGAGGCAAGCTATACTAAATTATGTAACTAGATTGCATTTCTACATTGGGAGGGGCTTTTTTAATACCCAATTTATTGGCTTTTCTACACCTTGCTGCAGCTTTCTTAGTCCTTAAATGTATAATTTGTATAAACAGAGCTAGATCTCTGTCACCTATAGCCACAGCCAAAGACACAGGGTACAATGACCAAAAAACGCAACACAATGATTAGACAGGCAAAACTGAAGACATAACTCAAGTAAAATCACAAACAACAAGAAATCAGAGGGTTACCTAAATTGGCTGTCATATTAGTGTGTAGAAGACAGTGAAATGAAGAGGTTAGAAAAGGAAATGGATGGAAAGGATGACAAAAAGAGTGCACTTAGTAGAGGTGGAGTGTTCATGCATGTTATTGCGTCTTTGTCAGGATAAATGGGGATCATAATGAAGATATTCATTTTATCTGTTTCAGGCATACAATGATGACACATATGCAGTATTCCAAAAGAAATGGATGACAGGAAAAAAGGAGAAGATGTTTCTGCTTATAGCAGCTTAAGTAGATTTTCTGAACGTTTATCAACGTGTGGTTCATGCCCTTTAGGCAGGGCGTGTCCGGAGAGGTGGGGCACTTCCAGTGCAAGCATACACCAAGGCCCAAGTCTTGGTGGTCATAAAGCATCAGAAGCCACAGTCAAAAGAAGAAGTCTCTCTCTTTAAGAGACATACCGAGTATGTATTTATATTCTTGGCCTACCTTGTTCTAGAGGTCCAAAGTGCTCTGCAGCAGGTGAGGGGGGAGGCGAGGGAGGCAAATTGGTGGTGTCTTCAACTAGAAAGTGTGACAGAGATAAAAGACTGAAGTTATTAAAAAAAATAAATCACATATTATAAAGGATACTTTCCACTAGCAGAAAACACTTCTTGCAAGGTAACATGCCAAGCATATATATGTATAGCAAGGTATTGCAAGGCTGAAAACTGCTAATTTCCATTTTCACATGCATTTTTACAAGCAAAAAAAAAAAAAAAAAAAAAAAAAAAAAAAAAAAAAAAGAGTAAAACATGGAGTACAGGTGCAGAATCCTGTAAAAAAGTGCTGTGAATAAGCAATAGCTTTGTATTTTTCTGTTTAAATAGCAGAAAAAGAAAGGCACTGCTAAATATGAACTCTGGCCATCCAATCGGTACCACATCTGGCAGCCAAACAGGATTGCTGTCCAACCATTGCTTAAATCATCAGTTAATACCAGTGAGTGCATATTCCCTGTTATTTTTAGTTTCAGTGTCAGTTGCTCACAGTTTTCACTGCAGCAGTAATTAGAAACAATTTAGTCTTTTTTTTTTTAAATCACAGTTATAAACTGCACAGATCATATATCCTTTCTGTACATATACACAGGCACATTACACTATGCTTATGCACATTTTACTCCTGTTATGGGTATTATATATGTGGCTGTTCCCTGCTTGATTCTGTTGCCAAAGACGGGGGTCAGACAGTAAGTGACTAATTAAAGGATGGAGGTATGAGCTACTCTTGTTACTACAGGTACACTGTTCCATGTAAATGTTTGACAACCAGAAGCCTGGTTTTCAAGTGTGCAGGTTATGAGACTAATTAAACAAAATATACAACTGGTCTACTGTTTAGAAAGAACTACTAGAGTTGCTGAGGGAAAATACAGACATTTCTGTGTCTCCAACATATTCTCTTTTGCTGCAACATGTTTTTAACGTTCTTCAATTAGCGAGTCTTTTCAGGTTAGTAACAGTCTGCTATATTGCTCCACTGTTCACTTATTAAAAAAAAAAACAGGTATAACAATAGGACTAAAGATTAATAATTTCAGCTGTCTAGCAGATGGATTAGGTGCTCCGACTCCTGAAATGCTGCTTTTAGGGATCTGGAGACATGTCCTCTGTACCCAGGGCCAGGTCCCATGTGAACAGGGGCCTGCATATTATAGTTTTCCAATTGCTACTGCTCTCTAGCACCATTAAAGAACATATGTGCATTTTTATAGCTCACCTGATGGCAGTCTTTGAGTCTCCTGCTCTCCCTTCAGTACTGCCACTGCCTCTGCTGTCACTTCCTGTACAATCCGGGCTGACACTTGCTCTACCCAGACACAGACATACAAGGTCAATGCAATATTATTAAACATGTTTCAACCAGACTAATTCTCTGTCCATTTTGCTTTACAGTAGCTCTTTCATGTCACTCAAAATGTGAGACGAAAGGCAGCATGAGGGGGCTGAGATTGTCTTCATAACACCATGTCTGCTAGTGAAGGCTGCAAGTGTCACCATGGGAACACAACATCCCATGCAGACACAAAGTATGAAAAAATACCTGTAATACTTTCTCTATTTTCATCACGACAAAGGAAATTTTACATTTCAATAACACACAGTAACATTTATAAAAATACTGCCAAACCTAAAAGTAACATAAAGAATAAAGAATGCAACAGCTTTTTACATAGAAATACAAGAATGATACCGCAATGTGTAATACTGTCAGTTGTTTACTATTGTTTTTGATTTTTTTTAATGAATGATCAAATGTGAGCTGAATCCAGTTCCGTCGGCGCAGACTTTTTTGTAATTTAACTATCAATCTGAATTCATTTCATTATCCAGGAAAGAGTGCTGTCTCAAGATGCAGTTCAAAGATGGACCCAACTGCAGGCCAGCACAAAAAAAGTGAGCTTTATTTCTAAGCTGGTAAAACAGTCCAGAATGAAAGCAAATACGGAACTGATTAAACCAAGAATATAAAAAACCTGACAAAAAGCAGGAACAGGAAGAGAATGACAAAGAGAGAGGTACACAGAGGACTAACTGGGAATAGGAAACAGAACTTAATCAACACAATAAACAGACAGAAAGTGAAACAGCGGACATGAGAGGAAAATGAGCCACAAGAATAAAAGATAAATGAACAAACTGGCAGCAGGAGGACTGAAAGGAGATAGGGAAACACTGAGGGAGCTAAACACAGGTAACAAACTCAAACTAGGAACTAAAGCTGAATGAAAAGCAACAGTAGAGCAATCCATTATCCTAACCAGTATTCAGATCCCATAACAACGCACTCCAACACTAAAAATTAACTAGACCTGGAAGGATAAAGATACTGGAAATACAATAAAATCACAACAGGAAACTAACAATAATCAAAAACTTTGAACATTAGAACACCAATGAAACCAAACAGTAAATATTTAATTTAAAAAAAACAATCCAAAAGCTCCAAAAATGTGGCCAAACCCAAGGAGAGTTTGTCATGGCCAGGTGCTGAAGCACAAGGCAGTTTGGTACTGTTTGGTATTTATATATCAGAAAGCCCAGCAACAATTTTGCTTTAGGGTCCATTAGCAAAATTAGTTCCTGATAATATAATGTCAGATTGGGTTTATTGCAAATTTAGATAAACTCTCTGCAATTCTTTTTTTTTCTTTTTACCAGCTATACAGTAAAGTAAGAAATAAAAACAATGTTAGATGGTAATACTAGTGTTAGCATTTAGCAAGAAGCTGTCAACACAATATGCCCGTCTAACACTTGTAGGCAGTAGGTGTTAAATAACTACAGTATAACAGGAAAAGCCAGTGTGCACACAGTTTTCAATTGTAACAAAGGGAGTAAGTCTGTGACAGTTATGTACTCATGCGCTAATATAGTGTTATCCTAAATCAGGACACACACAAAAGGGCACCATACGAAACTGGTCAAGCAGTCTGCATTCAAGCTTTCATCAGTCTGCCTGCATGCATGTACGAATCAGAGAGGACGGCAGAGTTTTAAACAAAACCATCATTTCTATAGTAACAGCAGTTATGTATGGCTGGATGGCATTGTGATGTTTTTTTTACTGTTGCCGTTTAAGAACCTTTTTCTTTCCAGCATCACCCACACATCAACACACACAAGCTGGCAGGGACACACACACGCAATAACCCACATACATTCACTTCTTCCGGGAACACTTAACACAGCCCACTCACCAACTCGAAGCCACCATTTCCCATTTTCAATAGCAAAGTGCAATAAATGTGTACCACCTTTTTCACTGCTTCCAGGCAAAATCCTTTCATCTGATACTAAAAAGTAGAAGAGAGGCGTCCTCGTCAAACCTGCTCAATGGTTGTAACATCAAATAACAGCCCCTAAAGCTAAAAACGGGCATTAAAAGAAAAGCCTGTACATTTTTGTGAATGGTTTAGAACCACACTGCCTTTGTGTCATTTTTTTTTTTCCCACATTAACAATTGCAAAGATGATTTTAACACTGAGAACGACATATTTTATTCAAACTAATGCTTGGCACAAAATTCCAGTTACGTTCATGTAAGCCACTTACAAATGTCCTTACAAAGTTTCTGAAGCAAGCATAGGGATCTACTGAAGATAGTGCAACTATTACAGAATAGGGAAGTAGCTTAATTGCACAATTGCAAGATTCAAATGAAAACTAAAAAAATATGGAAATGTCAACTTGACTACTAGAGCAGTATGGAATTTATGTGTAAAAAACAACAACCACTTTTTGGGAAATTGTGAATTTTGTGTGTGTGTGTGTGTGTGTGTGTGTGTGTGTGTGTGTGTGTGTGTGTGTGTGTGTGTGTGTGTGCGCGCGTGCGTGCGCGCGTGCATGTGTGTGTGTGTGTGTGTGTGTGTGTGTGAGTGACAAACAAATCTAGACAAATGCACAATGACAAAGCATTAGCAATGCAAAAAAACCCAACCTTGTCACATCCATAAAGCCAGCTGGCACTGATGAAAACTAGCCTTGTATGGCTGTCTCAGCATTCTCTGATGAAGTGATGTCAAATGACAGCCTGTCTGTCACTGGCTGTGACAGCAGAATCTATCTTACTACACCACTAAACAAAAGTAACACGATACGTATAAACAGACCTGCTCTCACTGTAAAAGAAAAGCATGCATTACCTGTATGACAGGCGACCGAACCTCTGAATGCTCCCTCTTTGAGCAGAGACTGTGACTGGAAGCCCCAAAGTCGACGCAAGGCACAAACAGTGCACCACACAGAGGCACGCACGCACGCACGCACGCACACACGCACGCACGCACACACACACACACACACACACACACACACACACACACACACACACACACACACACACACACACGGCACAGAGAGAGCAGGACTGATGTTTGGCATGATACCAGCAGGCACCCAAAATGTGTAAAGCAAGTGGTTGTCATAGCAACAGACCAGTGGGCCATTGACTTGGGTCCATACGTAATTCAGATGCGAGCATCCTGTCATTCGGTTTCAACCTCCATGTCTAAAGCTACCAATCAAAAGAAACGATGACTTATTTCCTTTTTTTTGACACATGATGCAAGTCTGAGCAATTTCTATTTTTAAATCATCTGATGAAGTAAAATAAATGTTAATTGTTTTCATTTTCTCAATGAAATCGCAGTGGAACAAATTGTTTTGTTTGTAGCTATAAAGAACAGATATTTGAACAATTTCTTTCAAAACAAAGGTTAAATTAAACCCCTGTTTTCATAGTGGTGATTACCTTAAAGTATGTAATATAGTTAAGTAAGCCAGGAGTGACAGCTAACAGCTAACTGTCACGGACCCGGCTCTGGAGGACTCGGGGGTCCGTGAGCAGGATGGACCGTTATTATCATTATTATTGTTATTAGTATTATTATTATTGTTTTTATTATTATTATTAGTGTTGTTGTTGTTATTTGGGGATGTGTGTCTTTCTGCACTGTGCTGTGTTGTTCTGTGTTCCACTCATTATATGTAGAGGCAGGGTGTGGGTGTGTGGGTGTGTACAAGTGTGGCTGGAGGATGGAGAACAGCCACATGCGGGCCTGATGGGTGTGGCCCGGCAGGAGGACTGGCCACACCTGAAGTTCCTACCACACACCTGTTGGTGATCAGGGCTCGTCGGGGGAGCTACTTAGGAGAGTGTTGGAGCTCCCACCAGTGCGGGTTCATTGAGTTATCCTACCAGGAGAAAGAGTGGTCCAGAAAGGCTGCACGCACGGGGTGTGCGGAAACACAAGAGCGGGGAGCACGAGCACAGACGTCGGAGGGAAGCACACACACGGGATTCAAGGGAGCAACGGGGAGTTATTGTGTTTACAGCTTCTCACTGTAAATAAAAAGCACTGTTTGCATCGCAGAGTCTGCGTTTTGGGTCCTCATTCCCCATATCCCCACGGTCTGCCTGCCAGAACACAAGCAAGCTCAGTTTGTAGCTACGTAATCGGAGACAAAAACCTTCACAAAATATATTATCCTCGGCAATTAGACCAATTAGTAGGGCTGGGCGATATATCGAGTTTTTTTAAAAATATCGATATATTTTCATACGAGATATAAGATGTGACAATATCGTTTATATCGATATAGTCTATGTTACGTTATAATTATACTTGTGGAGCCGCAGGTTTGCCTCTCTTTCGTCCACTTTTGTCTCTACGCAACGTTACTCTGCCTCGCCTCTCCTTCACTGAACACAACTCCGCCTCCCCCATAGCTTCACCTGACAATGACAAGGCAATGACAAGATGAAAGCGGAAAATCTCCGTTAGCGAATTACCGCGGATGGCCCCGTGCGTGGGGCTGGACGGTGTCAACGTGTTAGCGAGCTAACCGCGCTAACGACATGCAGCCCGGAGGGGCTGCACGGCCTAAAATCCTTTCATTTTCTCAAAACTCGACAGTGCGCCTTATGTATGAATTCTGGTTGTGCTTACTGACCACGAACCGATTTTATGTGGTACACAGCGCTCAGCAATCTGTCAAAAAATTTTTAATATGACTTTGCTAAGCTACGGAGCTGCACGGCTTGATGTCGGAGGATTATGGCTACCGGGGAGGAGCCTCGCGGAGTGATACGTACTGTGTGTGTATAAGGACCACAAATGGCACCTGTTCAGAGACGTGGTGCAGCTGTGAAATCTGTCTCTTTGTTATTATGCTCAGCGTCTATTAGTTTACATTTTGACTGCACAATTGTGAGCTTTTTGTTATGCACAAAAACAACATTTTCTTTTTGAGTAATTTCTTCATGTACATCTACGCTGTATGTAAATAAAAGTGCCCGTGTGACATCTGGGACACAGTGTGACTAAGAACTCTCTTTTTGTTCTTAACTTATGGCTTTAAAAAAAAAAAATCGAGATATATATCTTATATCGCCATCCAGCTAAAAAATATCGAGATATGAATTTTGGGTCATATCGCCCAGCCCTACCAATTAGATTTTGCTTTCTTAACCCAACACATACAGATCAGACATACACATGTAGTGGAAATAGGGCAGGGCAATATGGCCAAAAATATTTATCATGATATATATTTGAAAATTTGCGATAACGATATAACTGACGATATAATTGACACGAGACAAAATACTCCTCAACTTTATTGGTGCAAAAAAAAAAAACCCCATCAATGTATTTTCACTTAAACAAGCAGCTGTTTTTTATGTGCATTAAAGCTATATAAAAATTTAACAGTGCAAATGCAAATTCCTTGCTGACAGTTTAACCAAAAGGCATTTCCAGCATAAAATGGCCGACATATCCTTAGCATAAAGAGGTTATACACACACTATGCAGTAATATTATGTTGAAGCACAGTATGTATCACTCCGCAAGGCTCCTGACTACGGTACTCGTAATGCTCTGACAATCCATCAAGTGATGCGGCTTCGCAGCTTAGCAAAGTCGTACTAAAACATTTTTTGACAGATTTTTGAGAGCCGTGTACCACATAAAATTGTTTCGGTAATAACTGTAATAACGATGGCCCCCTTGCATGCTCTACCAAAAAATGTGTATCTGATGGACGGAAGCCAAACCAGTTCTGCACCACTGAAGTTTCACCGCTTTCGCCCTTCTCATTCTGCGTCGCCGCCATGCTTTTTCTGCCATGTGCGTATGATAACAAAGGCACTGCGCATGCACGTTTTACCCATATTCTATCGCGATATTTCATTTTCTTATCATTGCCTAACATTATACAGGTATTACCATGAACGGTATGATATGGCCCAGCCCAAAGTGGAAATATTTTAAAAAAATAATCTCCTCTCTGATGCTGCCAAACATACTGATTTAGGCTGTTGCTATGGATGGACATTAACAACAGAAAATCTTGTCCAGGATTCTTGACACTATGCCCAGTTATTCACATCAACGATATAAATGACACAGACATCAGCCAAAGCAATAGCCCTAGCATAACACCAAGGCTTCCTTGATTTATGTAAGCCAAGCACCCCCTGTAATGAGCTCAACAACGCTTTGTATTCTTTCTGCTTCTATTAAGTCTGACTCTTTCTCTCTCTTCATCTCTTTCTCTTGACCGCTTGTAGAATGGCCGACTGGCTTTTTTTAACTTTGTTTCAAAGAAAGTCAAGAGGGCAATTTCATGCTTCGGTAGTTCTTGTTGTGTCTGAAGAGCTTTTCACAGCGAGAGAAGGCTCACCAAGTGCCAGTACAAGTTCAAGTTCAACTTTATTGTCACTTCAACCATATACAGTTTAAAAATACACAGTGAGGCGAAACAACGTTCCTCCAGGAACCAGGGTGCTACAAGACAAGTTAGTGCAAAAAAAATAATAATATATAATATATCTAGTAATAATATTGTGCAAAAGAGCATTTACAGGTTGGTGTGTGCGATGGTTTGGAGTATCAGTATCAGCCCTTCTGCCACCTTTCCTACCCCACTTATCCCCCAGACTGCTCTGTTCTGTGGCAATGTTAATGTCTGCTGACAAGATGCTCTGCAGATAAACACAGCTTTGGTTACACAGCTGGGGAGAGAATGTCATATTTAAACAGAATGCACTGTGTTAAAAGTATTGATATACTCTTAATTATCATTGTTATAGACCAGCATCTATGAAAGCTGGTATAGAAGAGGAATTCTACTTGATATTTTCCGTTTTCACAAATTGACTTAGTCCATTTGTAACTACAGGCTACCATTATGTAAGAATAATGGTAGCCATTACTATTCCACTGATAATAGAGCTATTTGTTGGTCATCATATTTTAGAGACATCCTCACATTAATCTTATGACCTTGATGGATCATTCATTCACTCAAATAACAGGATATCCCATCAGATTATTCCCTCTGAATCCTGCATGTGACTGGATCAGATTTGCACGGGTCTGTCAAGCTGACACATTATAATCCTTAAACTCCTGTGAGATACATTTAATCTCAGTGACAGATGAAAACTGCACACACTGGAAGTATACAAGTCATAAAGACAAAAAAATAATCAGATCTGGAAAGGGTCACTAACAATTTCATTTCCATCACAGTAGGTATTTGATTCGCATATTTTCCGAAAATCTGGAAATTCTCTCGTGACACTGCAGGGAGCAAAACATTTTATTCACAGGCATTAACATGTTAATTTTGAAAACTATATTTAATATATTCAAAGGACATTGGTAAAAATGTGAACTGACTTAAGGGATTAATTAAGCACAGGATGTCAAACTGGAACGAAAGTACACTTTTGTAATTACAACTGATGATACGGTCCATTGCATGCTCCGCAGAATAACATTATTAGCTATAAAAACAGTGTATTAATATAACAACTATTCCGTTTTAGTGTTTGTACTTCAGCTTGCACAGAAAAAAAAGCAGTTGACCTGTACAGGCAAGTGCCCATGCATTATGTTTACTGAACAACTTGCTCACCTATTTATGGACAAAGTAAGCATATCAAAGATGGGCACTGAAGACATAAAAACGGCCACTCAAAAACACCGTTATCAGAGCAAAAATTAGTAACTGCTAGGTCGCAGTAATGGGGAGATGGGAGGTTAATTGGGGTCTTGTCATTGCATGCTTTTTGGTCTTGTCAGTGGTAAGCTACAGTTGAAAAGAACAAAGGCCTGGCAAACTAAATTGTAGGGGAGCAGTTGCCATGGTTACACCATTGGTACGTTACTGGTCTTGTCTCCAGGGTGTAAGTGAGGTTGGCGATTGGAGGGGGTGGGGGGGGACAGATTTTATGTGTTAATTATAGCATTGTTAATAACAGTATGTGTCTGCAGTGAGGACTTAGAAAGCTTAGAGTGGAGACAGAACGCAAACACACACAAACACATCGCTATCCAGCATACAAACCCAAGAATACTGTAAAGATACAAATACACATATACCAATGTGCAAACACAAACATACCAATGTGCCCAGTCATACAAACCGACATTTCACACACGCACTGGAGTAAAAAACCAAAATGAAACACACTCTTCAGACTCTATATAAAGCTGCTGATCGGACTCACCACGACTGACACCACCTACAGTACTTCTACAGAAATGTGTTTCTGATGAACCTTTGTGCCAAATACTTTCTTCAACAAAGAATACAATCTCTGAAATAAATTTAGCTGTTTCACATGCGGATCCCAACCAGATAATACAACACACAGTGTTGCAGACCTCACTTCGTCTTCATGAGTATGCTTACATCCACACAGGGAGAAAAAAGGTTTTCCTATTATCGTGTTTATTACTCTCCACTGGGTGCCAGCTGTGCTCTCAGTTTTAATGATTTAACTGAGCATTTACATCACAAAGCACAGCACAACACATTTACCTATTTGTACCGACGTGCTGTTGTCAAATGCAATTCTGCCCCTTCCCTAGACAAGAATCTTTAGGGTCTCTACTTTATTAACCACATTTGTAAACAAAACAATGCATTTGTATTGATTTAGAGCACAATAACATACAGACATCACTATATGTAGTGAGAACTGGCTGTCTTCAGACAGCCTGTTTTAAAATTGTAAAACTTTAATATGCTGACCTTCCATCATTTGTTCTAAGGAACATTTTGCAGGCTGTTACGCATTTTTCTATCTACTATTAGCTCAATAGACACAGCCATCATTTATCCTGCCTGTAGAAAATGAAACCTTTCAATTAATACAAGCAGATGCCTTTAACAAAAGGTAAAATTACATTACCTGCAGTTATAGCGTGAGCTCCAGTTAGTTCACCGTTGAAGCCGTTCTCCCTGGCAGAATAGGGGGCTGTGGCCACATGGGTCCCACCAGGCTGGCAGGTCCTGTAGGCTGAGGAGGAGTAGCCATTGGCTCCATGGGTGCCACCAGGCTCCTGCCCCGCTGATGGGTCCCACTGAGGGGTACCGTCTTCTGGCTGTCGACTGTCTGCCATGCTGATGCTAGCTAGCAGCCGAAGAGGTTTAGCAAGGGTTGGGGTCTCTCCTTCTGGGATACAGACAGGAAGAGAAGGAAGAGGGAGGAGCAAAGATGAGGAATGGTCAGAACGCAGCATGTCTCTGTTATTAACTGCAATTTTAGCATGGCAGCATTAAGGAAAATGAAGAGTGTAGGGACCAGAGGAGGCTCTAGGACATGTTACATCAGTCACATTTGCAAATCTCTTTTTTGTATGTTATGATCACTGCTGCAGCTCAACTCAACAGTTTTGAAAGTGCAGCTGTGAGTTTGTGTGTAGGTGGTTATGTGAAATACTGTCCTTGGATGCTGTCTGGCATATGACAACCACTGGATGAAACCCTATTGATTTGTGTGTTTGTGTGTAATGACTCATGCAGCCAGCGGCTCAGACAGAAAACACAACTGGCTGAAAATGAACAGAGAAGACCTTGGATTTTCGGTGAGTCGTGCTGGGCTGCAGGGTTTAGAGGTGGGTTCTGATCAATCTGACAAGATTCAGCCCAACATCTAACAAATAGTTTGAATCAGCTTCACTACAACATACTGGCTTCTATTATGTGAAAATCCAATGGCAAATGTTCCAGAAACAAAAAGTGTGTCATCTTTCCAATACTTTTAATGGAAGCATGATAGCTGATCAGCATGGTGTGAACATTTTAGGACTTATCTAAACGTTAAGTGCTAATACCATGTTACGTAGGGCTATGATTCAGTATTTACATGTCTTTTTCATGTTAAAATAACCAACATTGCTTTGTTATTGAATGCATTTATGTTTAAACTCCTAAATATTATGACCAGTGCCTTTTAAAATTCAATGACTAACATAGAAATATCTCATAGTGAGTGGATAACATTGATCAGATCAGGACAGAGAAGGATCAAGTAGAAGCGACAGGCTGAAACTATTGATCAGTTCTTATTATCACCTAAAGCCGGGACAGTCAGAGACAAGGAGTGAAAGTCAAGGATTTAACTACCTGGCCAGGAGAGATAAATGGGCTCAAAGTAGTACAAAATCATTACACTGAGCTGTTATTATTACTATTTTTATTTGGTATATACAGTTTTTTTTATGCTCAGTTGAGGTTATTTACATCTCACAATAGTGGAACAAGTACACTGAGTTGAATCTGAGCTTGAAGGACAAAGAGAGAGGTAAACAAAGGGCTCAGTGAGAAGAAAGAAAATTGTGAAATACTCTGAAAGGGAATTGGTGATCTTTGCAGAAGGGCTGTTGATGGTAGCATTTACAGGGCAGCCTGTGCAGTTGTGCATAAGGGTGTGTGTGAAGAAGCAATTTGTCATTTAGCTCTGCGGTCCTCAGAGAGCCAGAGAGTGAAGTGAAGTCAGCTCGAGAAAACGGGAGTCAATAACTACAGCCGAAGACCAAGGTACTGCTACAGTGAGCACTAGGTACTACATTCACAGTACATTAAATACTACTACTCACTGTCAACCAAACAGGAGAACAGAATAGAGTGGAACAGAATATAATAAATGGAAAACAGAAGAGTGATTCCCATACAAAGGATGTATGAAAAGACTTAAAATACAACATGTCCATATTTTTTGTTAAGATGGATAATAAACACTAAGGCTGGGCTATATCATACCGTTCACGGTAATACCGGTGTAATTTTGGGCAACGATAGGAAAATGAAATATTGCGATAGAATATGGGTAAAACGCGCATGCGCAGTACCTATGTTTACATACACACATGGTGGCGACGCAGAATGAGAAGAGCGAAAGCGGATCGTTAAATGAAACACATGAACCAGAATTGGTTTGTAAAAATGCTGCAACGTCAGTGGTGTGGAACTGGTTTAGCTTTCGTCCATCAGATACACAACAAAGCACTATTTTTGGTAGAGCATGCTAGCGGGCCGTCGTTATTACCGTGTTATTTGGAAAATACGGCACACTTAAAATCAATCCTTTGATTTTTCTGAAAATCGACAGTGCCCCTTATAATCCAATGGGCCTTATGTATGAATTCTGGTTGTGTTTACTGACCTCGAAATGATTTTATGTACACGGCGCTCGAAAATCTGTCAAATGTTTTAGTACGGCTTTGCTAAACAACGAAGCCGCACCGCTTGATGGATTGTCGGAGCATTACGGCTATCGTAAGCAGGAGCCTCGCGGAGTGATACGTACTGTGCTTCAACATAATATTACCATATTGTGTGTGTTTAACCTCTTTAAGTTTTGTGGATATTATACATGGTTATGCTGAGGATATGTCGGCCAATTTCCACTGGAAATGCCTTTTGGTTAAACTGTCAGCAAGGAATTTGCATTTGCACTGTTAAATTTTTATATAGCTTTAATGCACATAAAAAACAGCTGCTTGTTTAAGTGAAAATACATTGATGGGGTTTTTTGCACTAATGAAGTTGAGGAGTTGTAAAGTATTTTGTCTCGTGTCAATTATATCGTCAGTTATATCGTTATCGCACTTTTTCAAACGTATATCGTGATAAATATTTTTGGTCATATCGCCCTGCTCTAATAAACACAAATGTCATTGCAAATAATGTAAATATTTGCATAACATAAATAATCAACGCTTAACAAATTTATTAGCCAATTTAAAAGGTTTATTCCTCAGCTGCTACATTATTGCTAACATACTCAAAAGAACTTTTCTGTATCTGTAATGATTAATCCACCAGTATTAATAAGGTCTTTAACTGAATTTATTGTTCTAATCCGTGGTTTTACAAAACGTACGAAACATAAATGCACATAATTATTTTTTAAAGAATAAATAACAATATAGATTTAACGTTTAGGATTTTGACAGGTTTCGGAAATATTTGTAGTTTCTTCTTTTTATGACTGGTGATCTAATACATTTGTAAAGCACTGCATACTGTTACAAATAATGTATGTGTCATTTAGGCTTAATAACTGCTTATTAATAAAAACTATGCTTATGTCCAAAGCTGCCTTTGTCACAGTCTTGGGTCTTGGACACAGGGTTTTGAGTTGTTGGCCTGTTGAGTTCTGTTCCTATTACTTTTGTGTCTAGTAATGCTGTATTAATTTATCCACTTCCATGCTACTGACTGTCCCATTTTGGGGGTATACTGTGGTCCAGGTTTACTCTTAGGTACTAGGTACTCTTTAGTATTTATGGAGGCTGTTATCTGAGTCTAGCCCCTTGCACATTATACTTTCCCTTGGGTTCCCCTCGTCAAGTTTCTCTGTTTATTAATCCTTGTTTTACTCTGTCAATTTCTGTCTTGTGCCTCAGTTTGAGTTATTTCCCTGCTTGTGTTTACCTGTGCCTGCATCCACTTCCCCTAATTATCTTGTGTGCATTTATACTCCTGCCCTTCTTTTGGTCTTTGTCAGATTGTCTGTTTGTCACTGTGTGCGCTCAGCCTGCAGTTTATTTTATGGACTAATACAGGGGTACGGTGGTAACAGCAACTGGCTTTAGCCTCTTGGGATCATGCACATCTCTGCGATGCAATAGCTAGTAAGGTATTTAAGTTTGTACCAAAGAGGTGTGTTGCCACCAGCATAGCTACACTATTTTATGATTGGAAATCTTAACATTTGGTTACAAATTTATAACATTCAGTGGTGTTGATCAAGGGATAGTTGAGATGAACTGTTAGCACTGTGTGAATATCCTCTTGAAAACTGAGGAACTAAGAATCTTCCCATTGAACTTTTTTTTGTGATTTCCTACTTTTTTTTGAGCTAAAAGAGCACACCCAAACACATGAGATATCAATGGAAAGCCCAGGATGTCCTCTATTTGCAAATCAGGACTTAGTGGGGTAGCTTAAACAGGTCAAAAGATATAGACCAAAAACAAATGTCCATTACAGAGGACACACATGAGCAGGCTGGTTCTCAGGAGGACCACAAATAATGTTGAGAAGGAATACTATAGACAGAGCACAGAGGTGGTTATAATAAAGAGAACCAAAGAATATTCTGGAAAAGAAGAGAATATAGGATTGCTGTAAAGCCTTTGCAGCCTAAATGGATCAGTCAGGAGTCAATGGAGCTTTGCATGAGTCACCTCTGAAGGAAACACCAGTGTGAATGAAACCACGACACAGACTCCACGACAAAGAACACCTCACCACCAACTGCTTTACATAAATGCTCTCTCTGTCTCGGTCCAAAAGCCACAGTATATTTAGGACAGCACCTTTACTGTCACTCTCTCTTCTGTTGCTTGTTCACTCACTGTGTCCCCGTACAAGACTCCATTACAATATTAAAAGAGTCATAAAATTCAGAAATGAGACTGCTGTCCTCATGCCATGTCTACATACTGTCTGTTTGATGATGAAGGTCACCTTCAGCTCAGTGGCAATTTTCCAGATACAACTGACTGGTGGCCAGGCGCATGGTGTCAGTGGTGGTTCACAAGAGAACAAGGGACATTTGCCCTGCCTTCTTTGGAGGTCTGTTGAGCTGTTGATGATGATGGCAGCAATAAGTGTGCTCTGCATACTTTTGCACAATGCATGCTGTATAAATAAAACAGCACCACCTTCTGGGTTAAACTCCAAATAAAACAAATGGGGAAATTATAAAATATTACCACACCTAATGTGAAACTCCATCTTTCTTCTTAATTTCAGTGTCTCACTAATTCTAGTTAACACCATTTGTATTCACTCAATATTATAAAACAAAACAAAATACTGGTTGGAGGTTTAGCAGGTATTAAGAAGATAAGATCAAACGGAATGCATAAAAAAATTACATTACAAAAAATACTAATTAATGCTATGCTCAGTTAAAATACCAACTCTGGTATGATTGTGATATGATAGAGTTAGACGCTGGGTGTCTTAGTAGACAGTAGGTCTGTTGCACTTGGCAAAAAGCCTGTGGCACTTTGCCAGTGGGCTGGTTGTTCCTGATAGGCACTCTCTCTGCCCTGGAGAAGAATGGAGTTGAATAGTGAACAGACAAGCAGAGCATGGCAATGCTGCAAGTGGATAGTTAGGATGGTAGCTTGCAGCACTTTCATGTTACTATATAGTATTTTGTAGCCTGTTAGGCAAAAACAGTTTATGGTTTCAATAGTCTATAAAATAACCCAAACACTACATCCATTAATTAATTTATAGTACATTTTTCCTATTTCTGTGTTATAAACGTTGCCTTAGTTCTTTGTTGTAATATTAATACTCAAACAAGCATTGGTCGACATTTTTTTAAACATTAGAAAAGATCTTTTTGTAGACAAACAAAAATGAACTTGGCTTTTCTGTCATTACACTGTAACATTTAAGACAATTTTCACAAGCATTCAGAGTGATCCTTATATAAAAGGTTGAAGGTGACAGCCACATTTGAAATCATGTTCTGATGTATTTGTAAACAGAAACCTCACACCATCATAAATGCAGATTTTTATTTTTTTCAGTACTGCATCGTTTGTTAGGATGCCTGGGTCGTTGACCCAGGGTTTTGAGTTTATCATATTATTCATCCTTTCTAGTCTTTGGTTTCTTTGTTAGAGTTCTATCTTATGGTTTATGTCTCTGTGTCTGCCCTGGTCCCACATCTCTGTTCCCTCTGTTGTAGTGCCTGCCTGCGAGTCTGTGTCTGTAAGTTCAGTCTGTGTTATGTTTCCTGTTTTACTTTGAAAGTCCTTGTCTCATGTAAATGCGTCTGGCTATGCTTCCTTTGTCTCGTTAGGCCTGATTTGCCCCAGCTGTGTTTCCCTCCTGTTAACCATTCCCTGATTGCTCCCTCTGTGTATTTAAGCCCTGTGTTTCAGTTTGTTCGTGTCGCGATCTACTGTTTACTATGCTGTGTGTTCTGTCTGTTTGCCTGAGTTTGTTTTTTGGAGTCTCAGTTTTGTTACCTTTTTTGAGTTCAGCATTAAAGCTGTTTTGAGTTCACGTCTGTCTCCGGAGTCTGCACTTTGGGTCCTTTTCCTGCCTGCACACAGCCGTTCCATAACATCGTTTTGCTTATCCTATAGAAAGTAATTTTTTACTTCAGATCACCTGCGAGATGTGTTGTCACCTAGGTGCCAGCTATAAACTAAGTGAGCATATATATCACAGCAGTGTTAATATTTTAAAGGAAAACACTAGCAACAAGGATATTCAGACAGAAATCAAAACAAAACCATCAAAGTGGTCGTTATGTAATCTGTAAACATGCACAATGTGTATATCTGCAGTTTTTTATTCATATCTAGACTTTTTTTCACTGCACATCCATAATTGATATCTACTTCATAATGTCAAACTAAGGCGTATTACATCTCCTGTTTCAGCCTTCCACGCGCTGACATTGTTATTCAGCCTCAAAGCAATTTTGAGGGCGATATTTTACTCCTCTCTGCTCCCTTCACCTACGTCTAATGATTATTAAAAAGGAATGAATCAACAGTGACAAGCTGCTTTTTCCACAACACCACTGATGTGAGATGTTGAAATTAATCCAGTAAATATCTTGAGCTGTTTATGCACAGAGCTCTAGCTAAAGTATTACTGGAAAGCAGTGGGTTGTTTTACATTTTTTAAATCAGAAAGCTTGAAAGGGGGCAATTTTCCTCTGTGTGTCCTCAGAATAAACCATTCTTGGTACTTTTCCTCCCCTGACTCCCCCATCTAATTTAAAAACTGTTTTTCGGGAAAGAGGTTATTCAGAGGAGGGATAGTGGGTGCCATGTAAGTAAAGCAAATATTGGGGTTGCCTTCTTGAGTTATTAACTGCTGTTTCTGCTGACAATAAAAGCCAATCATTATAAAGTCAGAGGATTCAAAGCCTGGAGCCTGTTTTTATTTGCTTCCTACATGGAAAAAAATAATAATAAAGAAACGCATAATTCACATTCACAGAAACATGCACAGTTACACTGTAAAGGAGTACAGTTTAAACAGTGTCTGACTGACTTTCACTATGCTACAGTGTTGGAGATCTGGGCTCCAGTCTCCTGCTATAGAGCATATTAATAATAATTAACAGTCACTGTCACATTTTCTATGCATATTTGTCTTGTGAGGCACAATCAATACAAGACAGGCAGAGAAAAGAAAACTATAGCCTACTGCGCACATTATTATAACTGAGAGTCAAAACACAAATACACATTCTTGATTCAAAACTTGCTCCATACGGGCATCCTCACGGCCTCAAAAGAGTAAGCGTGCTGTGTGGGTAAAACATAAATATAATCCGTTCAGAGGAATAACATAATTTTTGAATTGTAATTCATACTTAAATGCATCTGTCACTTGTGACATTGCAAAAAGAGCTCAGTAAAGTGAAACTGCATGTTCTCCCAGAGGCTGAAAGGCTCTGCTCCTGTCCTTCTCCACTATCACCTGCCCACTATAAAAAATAGTGCTTGGTGAGTTCAAAACTACTAATGGGATTACTGCTGAGTATTGTTATGTATTTATTATTTGGGAGTTTTTATAAACTAATATGAATTATCTTTGCTCAGCAAATTATGAGTAGTTTCAACACTAATTATAGGCTGTTCCTGTATAATAATGCTTGACTATGAAAACAGCAATTAGTTAAAGCAAAATCTAATGCACCAATCAGAAGCATGTTGAAGATAAACTTGGAAGCTGTGGAAATATTCTAGTTTATTTTCATTTGTTTCAAGACAATTATTCTCCAAGTGTGAATCACAATGTGAGTCCAGCTTAAATAGATGAAGTGAGAGTGATGAACTCTCTATGAACACATCAGCCATAAAGATTCATTCCAGACAATGTAATCGTCGAGCTAATTAAATAGTCCATTTGTCATTTCCATGGCTCTTATCTGCTTCTTCTTCTTTTGTCTGGTTTCTTATCATCCTTCCACTTAGAAATTTTCTTCCTACCTGTTATTTTTCTTCCTGTTCACCTTCCTCCACCTCCTACACTCAATGTTCCTCCTACTCATTCTCCTCCACCTTTCATCAGGCTTCATCTTTCTCCTCACTGTGCTCTCTCTACCACCTCATTTCCCTCCTACAATCTGAGCACTTTTACATGCTGCCATCTCGCTGTGTGTGTGTGTGTGTGTGTGTGTGTGTGTGCGCGCGTGCGTGTCCGTGCATGTGTGAGTCACACAGATGCTGCATTGCAGGGCTCTCCTCTGAGGGCCATCTAGCTGCAGAAGCCTGAGAGCAAGAGAGGCTAGGGATTCAAGCTCTTGTGTCCCTAAGTATGTGCGCTCTTTTATGTTGCATGTTCAAGGTCGAATGCGAGTAGACGTGTTAAGCGCGCAGTTATTAGAGAACGAGATCATACACATAGTTGTTCAACAAATAGTCTGATATGAGGGGAAATCAATATAATATAAAACTAGCATTTTTTTACAGCAAGTCAGTTGAAAGGGACACTACCCCTAATAAATAAATAAATAAATAAATATATATATATATATATATATAACAAAACTTATCACAATAGCAATTCATTGGTAGGGGGTTATGTGCCAGATTACTTCTTGGCTACGACCAGTAAATCCTTGGAAACTGCTCCCACTCATAACTCCATAAAACAGGAGTTTTGATACTTGACAGATGAGATATAACTTTTTTGTTGAAAGATTGCCCGCTGGATTGTGAACCCCATATTTTGATGCTTCTGGTTTAGCTGTCATGTCATTTGCAGTCTTGATTCTGGGATTCAGGAATATAAAACGCTAGGTTATTAGCTAATAATAGCAAGCTGCATCGATACATTTTATTGACCCGATAATTAGAATTCAATTTGATTCAATTTTATTTACATAGTGCCAAATCACAACAACAGTCCCCTCAAGGGGCTTTATATTGTAAGACGCTAGAATAATACAGAGGATACCCCAACAATCAGATGACCCACTGTGAGGAAGCACTTGGCAACAGAGGGAAGGAAAAACTCCCTTTAACAGGAAGATACCTGTTAAAGGGCTCAGGGAGGGTCAGCCATCTGCAGCAACATCCACCAAAGAGCACCAATACCACAAATACAGCTGAAATAGGTGCACTAGGTGAATCCTAGTGGACAGTACAGGATGCAGTTACATATGTTGGCACACTTGTCAATATAAAGTATCTACACTTAAAATCAAGTCCTCAAAAAAAAATCTAAAACTGTTTTTGTATCATATTACAAACATTTGAATTTCATGAATGAAGCTAGGCAATTTAACCTTAAAGTCTGTCGAGACTGGCTAACTTTTGAAGCCAGCGTCAAGTAGCTCTTCAAAGGAATACGGTAACTGCAGGTCACCACTTGAGCAAACGTAGCTGTTTCCGGGTTTTTCAGTCTTCAGACAAACTGGCAACTGGTGAATCCTCTCATCTAACTCTCAGCTTTCCAAGAGTGTATAACTGTACCTTTAGAAGTATTTTATATGGCAGAGTACACTTGGCAGTCACACAGCTGGCTATACTTTAGCATGGGTAACACAGTTTTATTCAGTTTCCTAAGTAAAAGCTTCTAATTATGCATAAAAATGCATCAAGGTAGTACTTTCAGATTTGGGGAATAATTGTTGTAAAAGTTGTAGAAAACTCACAGAAGAAACCAAAATGTTAAAATTCATCAGCACTGTGGGTTTTTTTCTTCTTAATAATGCCTTTTTTCTAAAACCTAAAAAGAGACCTATCTTATATCAGCTTTATCAGGTTTTTAAGACCTTATTACAGCACCTGACGTTTTGTAGGCTTTTGTAGGTGCAGACTAAATGCTGCAGCAAAGACTTTACATCTGAGGATTTTTGTGATTTGTGATTTTTGGCGCACGAGCAAAAAAAACATGTTGAACAGCATGAAATAATACTTCTCTATATAAACAACAACAATGTCGTCATTACTACTGGATACAAATGCTTAAATGCGCAATATATAAAAAGTGAATATGTATACATATGCAGTGTCCCTTTCCACTAGAAATACTCCAAAATAGTGCCTATCATACGTGCACATAAGCATTTTGTTTTTGTTGTTTACACAATATATGTGAATCATATTGTGGCATAAACCAGCCGAAACCAAAATAAAGCAGCAGGTCCATTTACATGAGTTCTTGAGGCTTACTGTCACTTTTAAACAATATTTTTTTTGTCCAGTGAGTCTATTTTATCCTGTTTCTATGGAGTCTTCTATAAAACGACATCATGATTATGTGAGAAATAATGGGACACACCATCAGCTGACCTCGATACATACAAACATGCTCTATACAGACAGACACTTTTACCAATCATCCATAGCCAACCTCACTACCTGGAACACGGAAAACAAAGAAAAGCCATGAAAGCGTGACTGCTTTTCAGTGGGTCTTGGTGCTGATTGTCTCACTAAAGCAGCTCTTCTCTTCCCACTCAGTACCCACTTCCCACTCATAGCTCCTAGCAGCCTGCACTCACATGTACATCCACCCACACAGCCATTTCATCTGTGGAGGTAACAGGCATTCTTTCTCTCCAGCTCTCTCTTGTTGTAAATGTTTCTTTTTCCTCTTTTTGACAGTTATTCATCTTGTATGTTTGAATAGATGAATTTGATTCTGAACAGGCTTAGCACGATAGTAGATGAGGTTTGGCTGGTTTTGGCTTAATTCGTTTAGATTTGGTGAGTTGTTTCAAAGTAACAATTTACTTTTTAATCATTATCATACCGACAGCAATGATTTTGACAGTTCCAGAACAGAACCAGGAGCCTGGGCCTTACTGCACGCATATCTTTCTCTGCATACTATTTTTTTCTAATCATTTGGGCCCAATTTAAAAATCAGCAAAAAAAACCAGCTACCAAGTCTGGCATTATGTTTGTTTACACATACGGCCGAGTCATTACCTGATTAGGTGGGATGGAACTTTGGAATAGGAGTCAGGCTGGATCCAGAGAAACTATCTTCTCTCCCACTATCAAAAGACTGACGTAGAGATTGTCAGAAGAATAGAGAAAGCCAAGTGCGACAGGCCCTTTTGTTGCACCTGTAAGTTAAGAAAAACAAGATCAGTACTTATTTGAATTACATAAGCCTCTATTTGTCTGCAGTTGTGAATGTTTTCTTTGTTCTTAGAATTATTTGACTGTCCCAAAAAATAAAAAATGTTTGTGTGTGACATGATATGACATGATGTATTGAAATTAATCACTAAGTTGCCACAGTAATAGTCAAAACTAGGACAATAGCACATCCAAGCATAGAAACACAGATATTTCTACTATTTTCCCACGCCTGTGTTTAACTCATGCAATGTAACTGAGCAGTAACAGCAACTCCAGCTTCCAAAATGTCCACATAATTCAAACGAGATCTTGCAAAAGCAGCTTACAGACAAACTTGACACAAAAGAGGTTTTTATTTTAGAGCTGCTGCATTAGACACATTCTATTCATATAAATGATGCATAACAAACAGAGTAAATGGCTTAATCACTGAACATTCATTGCAGAAATAATTTGCATATAAACTACTACAGTTTGTTTGTGTACTAAACCCAGATGGATACGTAGTGATGTGGTGAAATTATTAATCATCACAGTGGGCAAGAACAAAAATGCTTCTAAAGTACATTCACTTTTTTATACTTTTTCCATGTAATTATAAAATCAGTAAAATTACCCTTTTTAATCTACACAGCCCACAATCTCAAAGTGAGCTTTTTCTTTTTCCAAATTCCTTAAAAATGAAAAGCATATCTGGATGCAAACTTGTATGTTTATAGGATATTGCTCTGCAATGTACAGTAGGACAAAAAGTATTTAGTCAGCCACCAACTGTGCAAGCTCTCCCACTTAAAAAGATGAGAGAGCCCTGCAATTTTCATCATATGTATACCTCAACTGTGTGAGACAAAATTAGGGGGGAAAAAATCCACAAATTCACATTCACTGATTTTTTTAAAGAACTTTGCAAATTATGGTGGAAAATAAGTATTTGGTGACCTACAAACAAGCAAGATTTCTCGCTCTCACAGACCTGTAACTAGACCTGTAACTAACTTCTGTAAGAGGCTCCTCTGTCCTCCACTTGTTACCTGTATTAATGGCACCTGTTTGAACTTGTTATCAGTATAAAAAACACCTGTCCACAACCTCAAAAACAGTCACACTCCAAACCTATTACTTTATATTCTAGCTAAATATGTAGCTATATTTTACAGGGCATCTCTGGGCAAAGGCTAAAACATTCTGTATGTGGAACTCCTAGATAAAAAGGAATAAGCTGGTCCTATTTTCGACAGCAGACACAGGGAGATTTGTCAGAAGGAAGGCAGATCATCAATGAAAACTGCAGACTGTACTCGCCTGGAGCTCAGTTGACTTTTCAGCTCTTAGCAATTACAGCAAACTAAAGTATACAGCCAACAAAATGCATGAGTTTGTTTGTTTGTTTGTTTGTTTTGGGGGGGGGGGGGGGGGGGGGCAAGAATATGCACTGATTTAGTAAGTAGCAAGTATGTAGTAAATTGAATATGTAGTTTTAAATCTGATTTTTTATTATGTTTCAGATAACAAATCTAACAAAAACTAACCAAATCTGTCATTATGAGTTATATAGGCTGCATTTGTGAGAATGTTTTCAATTTCAAAATGAACTTTAGAATGCAATACTGTGTGTAAAATCTGTAATCAGTGTGTAAAAAAGTTTTTTTTTTTTTCAATTTCTTAAGGAAGCTACACAAATCTACAACACTTCTACCCACAGCTTTGCTCTAATGATATATCTACAAATGGGCATAACTACAGCTCCCTGCAATTTTTTTTTCCTTTTTATCACAACTATCACTAGTTCTGATTACAGCATTACTGCAAACAAAAAAGCAAATACAGCTAATCAAATGCCTGTTATGTACAAAGCTATTCAGCATTTCTTTTTATTGTATATTACTATACGTTAAAGTACTGTATACTCTCAATGATTGATATAGGTAGATCACAAGAGACTTAAATCATTTGAATGCAAAACAGATGGAAACCTAAATCATAAGCATCATATATGATAATGATCAAGCAAGTGCTTTTAAGCAAATATAAATCAGTGATATTAACACCTTAATCAATTTATAGAACTGTAGATACATCTCTATTGGTAGCATGTTGTCTTTAATAGTGTCCAAAATAGATTTTTTTAATATCTTTTTTCCCCCAGTATATAATTAAATTAACCCCCTGCAATTTAAATAGCACCATCAGCTTGCATAACTGTCTTAGCCTCTATGCACACTCAAACTGTGCTGATAATTACTTTGGTAAATAATGCAAAGCAATCAGCTAATGCATGAACATGTTGAGGGTAGAACCAATATTGTAATGGCAGAAAGACATCTCATCTGACAAAAAAAAACCCCCAAAACAAAACATTGCAGTGATCAGTGCTTTCATTAACTCCATTGTGACAAATAGGCTTTTTTCTTTTCCTTTTTCTAAACTGCAATTCAGTTTGGTTGTGACAATATAGCCACAAGGTGAAGGTGTTATTGACATTTGTGGCTTTTTTAAAAATATTTGTTTACAATATGGAAAAAATATATATACAGCCTGGTACTGAAGCCAATATTAAATATATAGGCATAGTAAACAGTATGGTAGTACTGTATGTCTGTAATATGTAAAACATGGGGAATGGCAGGTAGGGTCACAATTTATTAAAAAGGCTTGGAAGTTGGTAAAATTACTAAACAAAACTTAGATTTGATTCAAAAGCCTACAAGCAGTGCTGCAGACCTCCTGCATCATTTTCATATTTCGCTATTTACTTTATTTTTTCAGTTTGACTTAATTTGCTGTAACATTTTTCATACTCAGACACATTAAATAAATTCTGTATATTTGCCAATTGCACTTATCAGAAATTTGATGACTAAAGATAGCACACAACATAGACACAAAAAAAACCCACAAACAAATTAACTGTACAAAAAAAGGATGGGATACACTGAAAAAGAGGGTCAACTAAGGGTCTTCTATTGAATACCTGTTTCATGTACCTCCCAGTAAAATCTCACAAAGTTAATGAAGTAGTTAATGAAGTAGTAGTAAGTAGTGTATTAGTGCATTTTTTTAATTTACTAGTTCATACATTTTCTACATAATGCATGTAGTATCTCTACTCTGCTTATTCAGTTGTTGTACATTGTGGACAACAGAAAAGGCGAGTGCCCGAACTGAAATCAGTGACGGCCTTCGGCTAAGAGAGTCAAAGCCTCAAAGATACGAAAACAACACTTACAAAAAGCAGGAAACACATTTTTTATTCGTGCCTCAGCTTAGCAGCTAAGGGTCACATGTGAGTCACACCTCAAACAATGACCTTGGACAAGCCTTTGTGTTCTCTGTGCAAATATTCATTTACACAGTTAAAGATACAGGAAAAGTGCAGAAGCAAGATTCAACTGGGACACTCAGCTGATGGCATCTGCAGCCATGTGGTATGCACTCTTACCCCTCAGCTTACGTGTTTTTGTATAGTTTAAAAGTCTTTTCAATTGCTTAAAAAAAAAACAACCCAATACACCATTAGCAAATGTACATGACACAAGCAACTATTAAAAGTTAACTACTAAGTGTATAGCCTGTATAAACAGATTCTTATTGTGAGATGTACTCTGCTGCCCTACATGATCAACCCATCTAGCTTCAATTATGTATGGTCAAGAGTTTCTAATAAAAATGCAAATGAAATGCCTTGAAGTGAAATAACTCATTAACAGTGAGACAAAAAAAACCCCCGAATAAGACAAACCATTGGTGTAAGACTGGGGTAGGTATGATTTTGAACTGTGGTGACACAGCTTCAGACAACAAAGAAGCCAGAACCAGGTCTGGTGAAGCTCTGGAGACACTGCCAGTCTCTGGCAGCCACACTCACCAATTAGTCCATTAAGTTGTTATAGTGTTTGCCAAGCATCAAAGGTCTAAATCACACCATGGTGTTTACTCCACTAGGGTTGTCCTTTTCCCCCTTTTGTACTGTACAGTAGATTTTTGAGTGCAAAGCACCAACTGACCAATGATTAGAATGAAAAAAGATCTTTTTTGTTGTTTTCAATTTTTTTGTAGTAGTGAGTGATTTTTTTTCAAAGAACACTTTAAAAAAAGCTGTAAAGGGATTTCCTCCTTTTACTAACAAAGGCACTTAAATCTGTGTTTCCAATACACAAACTGGCTTTTGCATTTTCTATAATCGTATTTCACACATAAACATAACAGAATATGTGTTACATCACTCCACTTCAGGGTATAACATGATAAGAGTAAATTACATATGGTGTATGTTGTAGATGGAATACCATCACTGTAACCAGCATCACTGGATTTACTTTACAACGGATACAACAAAGAATTTCAAAATAAAAGATTTAAGAATAAAAGTGAGTCCCCATTACCACTCTTCAACTCTCTATCATTCTTTCTAAAGATAATAACATCTCTTGTGGTACTGTCACATACATTCCTTTGATAATAATCTTTAGCTTCTGGAAAATAGAGAATTAATTAATTTATTTATTTATTTATTGACCTTACTACCCTGCCCTCTAAGAAAGGTCTGATTTCTAAACACACCTGACTCTAATCCACAAATGAACCTTTTTACATATTGTCTCATTTGTTAGTGCTTTTTTTAAAGTTGGGTTAGAGATGGAAGAAAAGCCATAACCCATTTCCATTAAATAAATGGTTGATAACAACAAGCTCATTGTCTGTCCTCTCTGAAACCAGCGTTCCAAGCCTCTATCTAAAAGTTCCAATTAATTTCTAACCCACTCATTCTTTACTCTAAGTTGAGGAAAATAGTTCTGGTACTTATGTATGGTACTTAAACAGCACTTTTCTATTCTAGCTGAGCACTCAAAGCTTTCTAGAATAAGTCTAATTCACCCATTCATTCAGCATTTTTATTTGAGTGTAGTCTAACCATTCATGCGTACGCTTCCATGGGGTTTAGCATCTTGCTCAAGGATACTTTGTGGACTTGGTAAGCCAGGCATCAAACCACCAACTGTCATGATTAGTAGACAACCTGTTCTACCTCCTGAGTCACACTGGCCCCAAAACCTGCAATTGCACTACTTTCTATCACAAATAAATCCAGGCTTACTTTTAAATTATTAAAAATGTGAGGCTCAATACTGGAATAATAAATAGTGGTAATGCAATTCTTCAGTTGTTCCACTTCTTTCAGCTCGCTTTAGGGGTCGCCACTGTTGGAGTCAAATTGTTAAATGTTGTCATTGTGTTACTTAAATTTGTAAGTCTTAGTTCAAACTGTAGGATCAGATCGGAGACATTCCTTTGTTTCTGACCAACTCTCCAGCCAGTTTGTTGGTGGGGGAGGCTATAGTATTTTATAATAGGCAAATCTATGTGAGGGTTCTGTAAGCTTCCTGCTTTTATGATCCTTTTGGTAAGCAGGAGGTCACACAAACGCACCTCCAAACACAAACACACACAAACGCATGCATACACACACTCTCGCACAGGCATGCACACACACATACACACACATACACGCACAGTACCTTATCTTTTGTGACCATAAGGGTTGTTTGTTTTTTGTTTTTGTTTTTTTTTTTTTACAATGGGTGGTGCTTGTGTGTACTGTAACTGTTTTCAATAAAAAGGCAGCAAGGAAGGCTGTTTATTTGGAGTTGGCTAGGAGACAGGTGAGTAGCGTTTAGCTCCAAGAGCCTGGTTCCGACCAGCCTCCCTTGCTAGCAAGTAAAATTGCTGTTCGTCTTGCTTCCTTGTTGTCATTAACAGGAATAAGTCTCTACACCAGCGGCCTGTGGAAGCGCAGCGCCAACAGCCACAGTGGATCATTGGCCTCCATCACACCCTATCGCCTATCTATCTATCGCCCTATCTGTTCTGTGTACTGTTGATCGTAGCTGTGTTAATTTCTAATAGATGTTTCTCTCTGATCCACAAATGACAACTACCTGTGACCAACCCATAACCTACTTGTGTACACCTCCAGCATACACAGTCTTCTACATACACACACACAAATACGCACTCTATAGAGTGAGCCCATGAGAGTTTTGGACTCATCCCTTTAAGCTACTTTCTTTCCTCTCAGTGAAGGTCACTTTAGCTTCCTTCTTATGTAACCTTGTACCTATAAAACACACACACACACACACACACACACACACACACACACACACACACACACACACCTAGGAGTCCCAGGCTTCTACCTTTCTACCTTTAAAACCCACCACCAGCCAAATGGCTGGTAGGCTTTTAGCTAAGCTTTAGCTTCAGCCAAGTGGAAGCTAAATTGGCTAGTCATTCATATGTAAATTAGGTTGTTAGCTGGGAATTCTGGAGGGAGGGGAGTGGGGGGGTGTGGATGAGGGGGTGGGGGAGCTGCTAAAAGCTGTGCACTTCCTTTTGTGTTTCATCTTGATGCATTCTCAATCATCCAGGGAAATAAATCTCCAAAAGTCACCAACTTGGAGTGTTTCAGTTTGCCATCTTAGGGAGAAATCAACACACATGGGTGTAGGTCCTTTGTTGCTGAGATTTATTGATAAAAACAGTACAAAAAACCAACCATTTGTACACATATTTACAAATAATAATAAAAAGTGAGTGAGTACATTTCAACATTTTCAGCAATCACTCACAATCCTGGCACTGCCATGGTATCTGTAGTCTGCATTTACCACATGTGTATCTGTAGCAGTGAACACATCGCACAGTGGCATGATTGTTCTTGCATTTGTGTTTGACCTGACACATGGCTCTTTTTCCAGGACTAGGTGTGGAGGGTTGTGTCCAAATCAAATCAAATTCAAATTTTATTTGTCACGTACACAGTCATACACAGTACGATATGTAGTGAAATGCTTGGACAACTACTCGTGACCTAAAGAAAACAAAAAAAGGAAAGGCTATGAATAAGATAGGAAATAAATATGCAAAATTAAAAAGGGTAAATTTAACTAGGAAGGAATAAAATATAAATTAAGGTTAAAAATGAAATAACTGTACAACACAAATTAGAATGAAGGGTAAATTTAACTGGGAAGAATAAGATAAAATATATAAATTAAAGTTGAAAATAAAATAACTGTACAACAAAATACACAATACACAATATAGAACTATATAAGAATGTATGAAGAAATCTAAATCTAAATAAATATATACACAATAACAGCAGCTGTACAAGTATTAACTGGAAATGAAGAATATAGTGACCAGTGTTGTGCAAAAACAATGTCCAGAAAGTCCAGTGTGTGTGTAAGAACCATATGTGTGGGTCAGTACTGTGTGGTGGTGTGATTGAGAGACCGTATCGCCTGCGGGAAGAAGCTCCTCCTCAGTCTCTCTGTGTTGGTCTTCAGGGAGCGGAATCGCTTTCCTGACCTCAACAGAGAGAACAGTCTGTTGTTGGGATGGCTGAGGTCCTTCACGATCTTCCTGGCCTTGGTCCAGCACCGCCTGCTGTAGATTGAGTGCAGGTCAGGGAGCTCGGAGCGGATGGTGCGCTCAGCTGACCGCACAACCCTCTGTAGAGCTCGTCTGTCCTGCATGGTGCTGTTCCCGAACCAGGTTAAGATGTTTCCCGCCAGGATGCTCTCTATGGTGCACGAGTAAAAGTTCCTGAGCACCTTGGAGGGCAGTTGGAAGTCTCTCAAGCGTCCGAAGCAACTGTTCTTTTCTTGCCTTCTTCTCAGCTACATGAGAGTGAGCCAACTCTCTTGCAAGCTCCACCACATTTACATATGAATGACTAGCCAATCCACTAGTGGATTGAGGAATTTCCCTGCGAATCTTGTTGACTGTGCCGAGGATGGTGGTTTTCAGTCTAAGAAGTTT